>NW_017806235.1:1629783-1680585 GCF_001891065.2 Hippocampus comes
GAGTCGTCATTTTCATGCACTTTGAATTTGCGTTGTATCGTATTTTGAAGGCATTAAATTACCAGAGCGATAAGAGTGTTGCGACCAGATTAGACGCTCCTTGTGTTTATTATTATATTTCGAAAACACCACAGTTTTCATGCAGCTCATACCATATTATTTTGTTGTATTAATCAGCCACACCTTAAATGCCGGTCCCTGAAAATATTGTCTGACTTAAACCGGTCCGTGGGGCAAAAAAGGTTGGGGACCCCTGGATTAGGGCATTTACATGGAAAACGTGTCTCTACTTACAAATTTTTCGAGTTAAGAAATCTCTTCCAGAACCAATTAATTTCGTAAGTAGAGATCCCACTCTAATGCAATTTATGTAAACCGTGTGCATGTCCAACTTCTAGAATGGCCATCTAAGCTTGCAAATTAGCGGCCACTACCTCGGTCGCCTTCGTTGTGTTTTTTCGTGGGGTGATCGAGTCTACAGCAGACAAACTACTGAGGAGCAGAGGCCAGACACAAAAGCCACATACATCAATGATATCGGCGCTAACAAGTTCTAGGCCGCAGTGAGCACCCCGGTGTTGCCGCAGCTTGGGGGGGAAAAATCCTGAAATCTTTCGAGCTTGCCGCTATTTCTTTTGTCTGCGAAGAGGCAAGGTAGCTTCATCCTGCAAGCGCGACATTCATATGTGAAATGATTCCCATCTAAGAGATAAAAGAACAAAATTGATTTCTTGCAAAAGGGACGCTGCTCTTTGCCGAGGAAACGCGTGCACATCCACCCGCGAGATGAACATCATCACTAAGCGCAGCGGTCGAGCGAGCGAATAGCGCGTCCTTGTTTACGTATCGTCGTTTTTGATTTCTCCGCTGTTCCACACCTGCAAAGCGATTACATCAGAGGGAGCGTGCGGATGGAGAGCAGGAGGGCAGCGGAATAGGAGAGGCGGGGAAGCGGCGGAGCCGAAATGAAAACAGGAGATTACTGATCGACGCCTAACGCGGGATGAATTTTTGATTCGGTCTTTTGTGAGGTTGTTCTTATCTGAAAACACGAAATGCTGATATTTCGCTGTTTTCTCCAAGGTTTTGCAGGGTTCAGGCCCCATGCAGACGACCGCCGTACGGCGAGATGGATGAGAGAGAGCTGTCAATTCTCAGCATGACTGCGCGATAGAGGAGCCACGTATCAGTGGCATTATGTCGAAATTGCATTTCGCCGAAGAGATTTGAGCTCGGCCTTTTTGAAAGCAGTTTGCGCGGAAAAAACTGTGTTTTCTTTAGCCTCCGAGCTTCAGGTTGTTGTCGGAGCTTCGCGGCGATAAATCGCATGCGGCCGCATTGTCGTGTCGAAAGCTAAGCCGGCTATAGCGTGCCGCGTCCTGGATTAGCTTGCGCGGACAAGGCCGGTGTCCTTGTACCGGAGATCATCAGCGAGCGGTGATGCATGTCTGCATGCTGATAACATTTTAAACATGAATGCGACTTTGAAAATAGCGCATTAGGAGTGTATTGACTTTGAGAGGTAAACGCCTGGCAGGTGTGCCGCTGTGCATCCACACGCCTCACGCACGTCCTTGTAATTGCTCTTCTCGTTGCCCCCAAGGACAGCATGAGGTGGCATATAAGATACATAATAAAGCGTATTATCCAGGTTGGTAATGCATTTTAGCCTCCTCCAGCTTGATGACAGCTGGAATTGAGCTCCCCGTGTTGCACAAGGTGATCCATACTAAATCGCTCCCGGCGGCTTGGAGCTCTGTTGTCAAGGAGCTGACCTTCTCCTGACAAGTAGCATAATGAGTTTTGGAAAATAAACGTCCTCCATGAATGAGTAAAGTTGCTATTCTGTTTTTTTTTTTGTTTGTTTCATAACCATTTACCTTCGGTGGCGAATCACTCTATTTGCAAAACGGTGGAGAAAGGAGAATATTTTCATCGGCAAGCGACTGGTTGTGGTCGTCAACAAAGAGCAGCTGCTAAAAGAATCAAAACGTGTCTTGACTTGAGTGATTTTTTTTGACTGAGGGAATCACAGCTGTTCCGATTGTCAAGTGATGAAGATGGCGGAAGATGAAGGCTTTTGTTTTCTCAAATCACCCGCACTGCTGCTGATGCGGCTTTGATAAAAGCAAGATGTTTGCAGTAAATGAAAACGCCTTCAGTTCACCAGAGCTGTCAATTATTGCGGGAGGCGTAGCTGTCATCTTGTGAGACAAATGAAATCGCATCGCCAGGGGGTGGCTTTCACTTTGCTCCGCACCTTTCCGCTGAAAAGAAAAAAAAAGTTCAGCGCATACACGTGTAAGCCCTCTGAGTGACATGTAAACACTTCTTACATCATTATCTGCAAACGGCGGTTCCAATGATGTGTG
Source organism: Hippocampus comes (assembly GCF_001891065.2). NCBI lineage: Eukaryota > Metazoa > Chordata > Actinopteri > Syngnathiformes > Syngnathidae > Hippocampus > Hippocampus comes. The sequence goes on from NW_017806235.1 coordinate 1,632,156, forward strand.
ACGATTGTAATTTAACAGAAATACGGTCTGAAGACTTCGCCAGCCCACGTTTCCGTAATATCATTGGAACGGAATCCCGAAGGCTGGAACACGATGCAATCAGAGTTGAGTCACTGATCCTCTGCATCAAGAGGAGCTAGATGAGGTGGCTCGGGCATTTGATCCAGGATGCCTCTTGAGTGCCACCCTAGTGAGGTATTACGAGCACTTCGCACCGGGACGAGATCTCCGGGGGATGACACAGGACACTCTGGAGATACTTTGTCTCCTGGTTGGCTCCCCGGGATGACTCGGGGATCCACTCGGAAGAGCTGGTCCGAAGTGGCTGGGGAAGTGGCTGGGGAGAGGGAAGTCTGGGCTTTAGCTGCTGCCCTGCAACCTGATAAGATGAAGAAAATGGATGGATGGATGGTACAAAAATGAATGCTGCACTCACTTCCCAACTTTTTGTCGTGATGTCACAGAATGTCAATATCTGTAAATTTGCTTTTTATAGAGTCATATTGAAATCTTAACAAATTAAGAGCAGATTGCTGCGTGTGAATCAGCACACATTCACCATATCTTCATAAGACTAAAATGACGTTTATGCCCACTTTGTTTTTGAGCAAATCATGTCTCTGTGAGACGGAGTGAGCCAGAGAGCAAATGATGTTTCATGACCAATGCGGCATAGATGGGCAATTATTCAGGGGGAGGCCATTTCATTTACATCTCGTAAAGCATTGTGGATGATAAAGAAGTGTTCTCTTTACTCAAAATTAAATTACCACATTGATTCCCCACTTCAACTATTTTTCTGCATAAAGACAGCTTTGCGCATTAATACATCTGCAAGCATTATGTGTCTCTGTGTCCTGCAGTCAGCCGTTTCTCCGGGCTTTATCTTGTAGACCATTTACACAGTGTTCAACATTGTACTTCATGCTCTGCGGGAATAAGATTCCGATGGCCTCGCGCCTTCTAAGCAGCTCAAGACGGCGAGACACTTTAAATACACATTTACGTGATAATTCCACACAGTCACGCGGCCACCTGCATGCCCACACACAAACCACCTGCCTATCACACGTCCTTTAAGTCTGAAATTAAGTACCCTACTTTCATTCACAGCACTTCCAATTATAATGGGGGTGGGGGGGGGGGACTGCCTCGAATGACTGCCGCTGTGTCTAAGTGGTATGGGAAGAGGAGGGGAATGCCTAAGTTTCTCTCTCATTTATACAACTGTGTAGGGATGGGAGCTTTTCTCATTTGAACTGGCTCGGTTCCGATTCTCAGGATCTGGCAATCGATTCCGGTACTCAACGTTACCATTTTCTGTCCTGAAAAATCAATTTAGCAAATATATTTCCATCCATCCATCTTCTACCACTTATCCGGGCTCGGGTCGCGGGGGCAGCTGCTTTAGCAGGGAAGCCCAGACTTCCCTCACCGTCGCCACTTCTTCCAGCTCTCCCCGGGGGATCCCGAGGCGTTCCCAGGCCAGTTGGGTGCCATAGTCTCTCCAGCGTGTCCTGGGTCGTCCCCGGGGTCTCCTCCCGGTGGGACATGCCCGGAACACCTCACCAGGGAGGCGTTCAGGAGGCATCCTATTCAGATGCCCGAGCCACCTCATCTGGCTCCTCTCGATGTGGAGGAGAAGCGGCTCGACTCTGAGCCCCTCCCGGATGACCGAGCTTCTCACTTTATCTCTAAGGGAGAGCCTGCGGAGAAAACTCATTTCGGCCGCTTGTATCCGGGATCTCGTTCTTTCGGTCACGACCCGTAGCTCGTGACCATAGATGAGGGTTGGAACGTATTTCAATCTATAAAATTGGACTTCCAACAAAACTTTGTGACCCCAGAGGATGGAATAAAAATAAAGGTATGACATTTTACAGTTCATAAAGTATCAGAAATACAACCAAAAGTGTTAAGCCAAGTTATTTGCAATGAACAACACAAGGAACGAAGTTCAACAGTTGATCCGTTCATTTTTACGCCGCGCCGAGTTCAACTCCCCCTTGGAATGAAATATAGCAGACAAAATGATAGTTGGAGGAGGATGTGACCGACAACAAGGGGAATCATTGGAATCAAATTCACCATTTAAATGGACACGACCCGCTCCATAATGCCCGCTACATTTAACGCCACGAGCTTTTGCTATTTCAGCCAAATGAAATTATAAATATGCTCACCGCATATTGTTGTAGAACACAACGTATATTGTAATGACAGTAAAGCCGAGGCAGCAATTAATGGTTGGCCACTAAACAGATGAGGTCAGCAGGACTAAATCCGATTCTGACCGGCCAGATGTGAGGCTCCGTGTAAAAGACGCTCGCCGTCCAGGCGGCTGAGTAGCTCTGTGTTCGCTGCCGGTCAGATAGCGGTGAAGCTCTTGTCGCCTGCCGCCGTCTTATCGGACCTCCTTGTCGCGGTCGCCTGTCATTCATGCTGCCCTAACCGGGCAAATGCAAATTCTCTCCGGCCGGAGATGCAGCTTGCTTGGTGAGTGCGTCAATTGCAGCTCGCCCCAGAGGTCGCCTTAGAAAAAGTTCAGAAGTTGGAATTTGAAAAGTCCATCATGCCCATAGATCACCCGATTGAGGATAGAAGATGGATGGATGGAATAAGTAAGCTGTACCCATGTGTAATACTTCTCCCTTAATTTTTTTTAAGCAAAAATGTGAGTTATTCTTGAGAATTTCATTTTTCGATCTCTTTAATTCATCAGTACCCATGCCAGGGTCGCGCTGATCAGAATGAGGCTGCCGAGAAAAGTTGTGTCATTCTGAAGGTCTGCTTGGATTGAGCTCAGCTTCCATTAACTGAGGTCAGAACAAAACAATTGAGACTCGATCAATAGCTGGATGCTGGTTGCAGCCACGTAGTACACTATCGTTTGCCTCAATTGTGTTAAATGAACAATGGGGCGAAATCCTTGACAATCAATTACAGTGATCGATTCTTAGGCTTACTTCTACAATGAACTTAATTGAGTCTGGTCGGAATGTGGCTTTAAAAAGCGTCATAAGACACAGGGATGATAAGTATGATGAAGTGGATGATTGAAAGGGAAGCATCTGTTGCTCTTTACGCTTATTGGCGTTGTTCTCCCAAAGGCCGACTGGGTGGGGGGGGTCAACCGTGACTGCGATGCGTGCGACTGTTTTTCAACCGACAGATGGGCAAAGGGGGAGCGACGGCGGTGCAGTTTGGTAATGGATTGGCCGTGTCTCTGCATGCTGCCACAGTCGCTTTACCCAACTGTCTGTCACAGGCAGCAGGCTCCGCATTATCCGCTGCACCCCACTCAGGGCGGGCCTGCGCGCTTCTCTTCTCCGAGCCGCGTCTCGGTCGGAGTCGGGCGGCAAAGGAGATAAAGTGGAAGGATGGACTACACTGACATGTTGTGATAGATGGAATCTTTGAAGGTTAAAAACATGAAGACGGGCAGCCCGATAGATACAAGTAATGAGTTTAAAAAAAAAAAAAAAAAAGAAGAAATAAATAAACTACACACACGCGCAATCACACGCACACACACACACACACACACACACACTCATGAATGGAGTCAGTGTCTTTGATATGTGATGCAAGGGCCGCAAATGTTGCCTGCGCTCTTGTGGACTGACACATAATGAAGACGACTTTGGCTTTGCACCAGGAAGGAAAAGATGAAGTACAACGAGAGAATCAATTCTCTCCTCCCTCCTCTCCAGTTCCGCTCAGAGAGCGATTTACAGGCCAAGTTATGACAGCAAACAATAACGACAACCATCCTTCATTCCGGTAGTCGGACAAGACAGTACCCACACACGCGCAATCAAATCGACCACGGTTTCATCTCTCGTATGACTGTGAGTGTGTCTGCGTGTGTGTTTCTCCATGTCATCACAAAATGTGATTGTCCTGCATTGGGTTGATCCACTCAGTTTATTGCTGCCAAAGATAAAAAAAAATTGACTTTTATTGGCAGTATGGCAATGGAAGGCAACCAGACACGGATAAAGAGTGAAACTTGACAACATCCATCCATTCATCCATCTTCCGATCCGCTTTATCCTCACAAGGGTCGCGGGGGGTGCTGGAGCCTCTCCCAGCTGTCTTCGGGAAGTAGGCGGGGGGACACCCTGAACCGGTTGCCAGCCAATCGCGGGGCACACAGAGATGAACAACCATCCGTGCTCACACTCACACCTCGGGACAATTTGGAGTGTCCAATCAGCCTGCCATGCATGTCTTTGGAATGTGGGAGGAAACCGGAGAACCCGGAGAAAACCCACGCAGGCCCGGGGAGAACGTGCAAACGCCACACAGGAAGGCTGGAGCCAGGATCAAACCTACGACCTCTGCACTGTGAGGTTGATGCGCTAACCACTGGACCACTGGGCCGCCCAACTTGAGAACATGAAAAAAAAAAAGTAAAAAAATAAAAGGCCCTTTCAGCATAAAAGCGGGATGAGCAAATTAAAAATGGAGGTGTATAAAAAGAAAGAAATGGGCCATAGTTGCTTAAAAGCAAGACGAGAATCTAAGTTAAGCCTCGGGAAAGCTCAGGTCAGACCATTCATTCCTTTCGGTTTTCAAGATGCAGCGTGTATAAGCGGCACCAAAAAAAAAAAAAAAAAAAAATGCATCCGTATAGATATATCTCGTGCTTGTGTTACTCCAGATGCTGTTCAGCGGTTAAGAACGCCACCTGCGGCGCCCTTGAGCAAAATGCACTCTCACCTTTCCGGGTGAACTTGATGTGTGACCTCCTGTCAACCTTTGACTACACATGTTGAAGTGCTCAACGTTTCAGTACGTTTGGCACGAGGCTCTCGAAAGGAGCTCGAGGGCAACGTTCTCAACAGGTGTTGGATCCATGAATATTTCAAAGGATGTCCAGATTTCATTCAAAGGTTCTGACAAGCACAAATCAAGTTAACCCGTGTAGCTTAATCTGCATTTTCCCCCCCCATTGCCAAAAAGTTGATTAAAGATGCTGAATTTAACATCGTTTTGCATGTCGGCATGAATGGTTTTTCTGTGCAATTGTGACCAGTATTGATTTTTTTTTTTTCCCCCCTGGCAACGAAGAGAACGAATGGAGGTTGTATCTCTGTTGAGTCGCGTTTGCTTCCCACAGTGTGAATGACATTTTCCCCAGGATGCTTTGCTTTTTGGGAGTGCCCCCGCTGTCTCATCTGCGACCCTTCCTCGCCCCCACTTTTTTTTTTCCTGTCGAGAAAAACAAGCCATTTGCCATTTTTCAACTGTACTGCCTTGACTCACTTTACGCGTATTAGTTCAGTGTCATTTAGAGACTGTAATGTTCTCAAACAGCTCCTTTAAAGGTACAAAATGGAGGATAAAAAAAAAAAAAGTTAATTATTCTTAAACCGGTGGCAAAATTGCTTCTCAAACATAAAGTGAAGACCAACAGCTGCAATCTCCACTCGGATATGAAAAGAGGTGATTTCAGATTCAGAACATTGGCGCCATCACGTTAAACTGCTTTGACTGACGATGTGCCTAAACATTTGCGAATTGACACGAGGCTGAGAGCATTATCCCACTTTGTTGCGCAATATTCCGGCTTGACGGTCACAGCGGATTTATTTCGTTTTTGTTGGCGTGGTATCTACAACATATTCCAGTGCCGATGATATCATTTGCACGCCTGGTTCACAAGAAGACAAGTGCATGTAAACAACAGCGACACGGATCATCAGCCTATTACGGAAGCTCCCGAATCGATTGCGTTGTGGAGTGACTCTGAAGATTCTAAACTATTTCTACGGCTCTCCTTTGCGGCGGCCTTTCATCCGCTGTGAGCAAGTGGTGACCCTCCCACCGCTTGTGAAAAAGACAGTTCCGTGACTCAAGCCAGCGATCAAAAGCCTGGCTGCCGGCGATATCTGCATTGTAGATTGATGAAGAAGAGGCGCGCGTACGGCGTCGTTGCGCTAGTGTTTGGTTCAACTGGAGTCAAGATGTAGAGCTGTTCAAGAGGGGAAAAAAAAAAATGTGACTGCTGTTTTTCCCGTATGTGCTTCCGACGCCTTTACTGTTTGGTAAGATGACAAAAAAGTAATAGCCCGCAATGGCGCCAAAAGATCAATAAAAATTCACCAACAAAACCCGCATTGAAGCTCGCGGCTGCCTCGAAATACAAAGTTCTCCCACACAATTTCACCAATTGTCTTCAGACATGTACAGAATAATAATATTTGAAACAAAACTCACAATTCACTCTGCGGGGTATTTGAAAGACTCAAATGATCATCAAAACAGGAAAACCGTGGAAGGAGTGAGCGTGAGTGGTGTTCTTTTGTCAAATTAATATTGAACAATTGACAATTGACCTTTCACTTCCGCGCGTTGATAAAAATTTCCTGCTCCTCGCAATCAAATCTTTTTGATGACTCCAAGCTCTCGCTTAATTGGATCTCTCATGAACGCTAATCCCGCTGATCATGCGGCGGGGACGGACGGACTGCACAAGAGAGGCGATCGGCAAAGGAACGGCGCGAATGGGAATGAGTGCGAGCATGAGGTTGATATCACCCTTTTGTTGGTAGCAAGTGCTCATTATCCCTACTTGTACTCTTTGGAAAATGATGACAGTTTCATTTCCTTTTCTTTTAAAATGAAGGCTTGAGTAATGGATTATGAAAATATCCTTTATGTAACTGCCGTTGGGTGGAAACACGCCACGTCACTATTTGTCATGTTTGTTAGGCAAATCTGTGCTGCTGGTCGGTCCGCCGATGTGGGTCTTGTTTTTTTTTTTTTTTTTTCTAAAGCATTGAAAATGGCTTTCTCTTTTTGACAATGGGCTATTTAGGGGTTGAACAAACGTGCCCTTTTTGGGATCCACTGAAAAATTTGGGAGGTCCGAGGATCCCCGCCAGACGTCAGCGATATGCTGTAAGGCACGGGTGTCAAAGTCAAGGCCCGGGGGGCCAGATCTGGCCCGCCGCACCATTTTATGTGGCCCGCGAAAGCAAATCAAGCATGTCAAGTGGTGCGCTGTCTATGTAAAATGTGGAGAGGGTTCAACATTTTTATGGTTTTGCCCAAATTCCTAACGGCCCTCCAAGGGAAACCGTAACTGCAATGTGACCCGCGACAAAAACGAGTTTGTCACAACCTGCTGTAAGGCAACAAACGGCATTTTGTCACAGGCTGGCCACAACATTAGGCACACTTGCACCATATAAATGCGACCTGAAAAAAAATATTGTGAATAACAATATTGTGAATAAATACTTATTGACGGTGACATCATTTACCCGAAGGACAATACGGTATCTATTTTCGGATTATAACACGATGATATAGCTGAATCTATGGTCACGAAAATAGATTCAATTGAGAGGTCGTGTTGTTACGCTCGAGACTTGTCGAGGATTCCAGATCATATTTTGAAGGTCTTGGTTGTGATTATGAGATCCCAACTATGCAAAATTTGAGTCACTTCTGCTTCTTGAATGCATTGAAACACTTCTTTAAATAGTCACATGCGGAAAAAGATTTTTTCTTTTCCACAATTTAGTTGACAAAACTGTTAAGATTTGAGATTTTTGGATGGGATGGGATGCTTTGAAAGAGTTGCCGACACCATGTTTTTGGCTGTCATATGTGTTGAAAAGAAAATGCAAATTAAAGGCAGGATGCTTTTTAACACTTCAACCTTGTCATGGTTTTTCAAAATGGATTTTTATGGTCTCGGTCTTGTCACAGTCTTGGCTTGTTTCGGTGTTTTTTTTTTCTTCCTGTTTTGGCTTGTCTTCGTGCTCACATGCGGTCACCTCCCATAGATTTTTTTATTTTTTTTTTCCCCCCTTGATCTGGCCGATTTCCAATCTCGGATAGTGTGGTTTGTTTCACATTTATGAAAGTCATTAAAGTAAGACAGCGTACTCCCTTGATCATTCCCAACCAAAATCACAACAAATTAAACTGCAATAGTGCACAGTAAATGTCAAAAAGGCTGAGCAATCTATCAGACGTGAATTGCAAAATAATTTCATGACAAGGCTTCTGACATAAAGGACGAAGCTGCGTCCTGGGGAAAAAAAAAAAATTCCATGATTTCAAGATATTTAGATACAGTTGACGGATAGATACTTCACCACAAGTAATTGATTTGGCGCAGTCCTTTACAGTAGCTCGCATTCAGTGTACCAAAAAGCAGGAAAATATCATAAATCATCTCAAGGGTGGGCCACAGCTGATACTCGTCTCACTTGCATTTCATCTTCATGCTTTCGCCGTTGCAAATTTCTCACTTCTCCTCCGCGCGCACAGACAAGCCCCGGCTTTCTTCTCCCGGCTGTTGATACGTCGTGAATATAGAATCCAGTGCGCGCTCATGTGCACGCACGCACAATAACACACCTTGTACATGTCGGGAATTTGATCGGGAGGCCCTAAAGCGCTTGGCGGCCTGAAAATCAGCCCCTGGCATCCATCATGCTTTATAGCTCGTCACACAGTGCAGCCCCTCAGTATAGAGACAGAAATGAGGAGGCGGGGTTGGGGGGGGGGGCATATTAAAAAGTGCGAAAATGGAAAAGAGAGAAAGATGAGGCTGGGAATGAAAGCGGGGGGGGGGGGGGGTGGGGGGGAGGGAATACCAACAAAAAAAAAAGAAAAACATTGGGTGCCCGGGGAGTGTGTTTGGGGGGGTGTTGGGGTATTGCATCAACCCTTCCAATCAATATCCATTTCCCAGGGCTGTCATGTTGTTGTGCAAGTGGCTGGTACATTACCAAACAGAAAGCGTCTGATCCGAAATAAAATATCACCTTCAGTACAAAGCGGCGCATTCATCTTCATTTAACAAACACTCTGCTTTTAGTCAAACCTTTCAGGCGTACCTCTGTTTTTTTTTTTTTCGTCAAACCTTTCAGGCGTACCTCTATGGGTTTTTTTGGGTTGTTGTTGTTTTTTTTTTTTTAATCAAAGTTGAAATAGGAACATAAGCCTGCAGCGTGTTGATGAACGCACGACTTTCAAGTAGACACTGGACATGTGTGAATTGATATGTTTGGGAGCACTTTGTGGAATTGAAATAATGGCCATGACTCATTATTTTGGGGACACTCGCGTGCGGGGAACAATCCCCAAAAGCGGCAAGACATTTCTATGAGGACTGATTCATTTGTGTGACTCTTAAGTCTTTCTCATATCACGGTGGGCAGTTGTGGAACACTTTGTCATGCTCATCGTCGCCATCTACAGGACACGAGCAGAGATTTAGAGCAGGGGACCTTGCACCTTTCGGCAGCAGAAGAAAATATCCATCCCTTCGTCACAGCTGATGATGATGCCAAATCAACCTCGATGAAAGTTACCTCTACGAGCGTGCTGCGTTTTTTGTCTCGAAAACGATCTCCAAATGTTCACTTCGTGAGTGTCAAAATGACACAATTTGACGTGAACATTGCAGTACAAGTAAGACGTGGAGGCCTTTTTCACTCAAGATGTCATCGTGAACGAAGCGGCTCTGAAATGTGAATGCGGGTCTCGTGTGTGGGGGGGGGGGACTCGTGTCATCTCAATTGTGCGCTTTTGGACCACCTCCTCTTTCATGACAGCTTGTCTCTCTGATCTGCGGTGCCGTGACAGAAGCCTGATCCGCAGAGTTGCATCTCCACTTCAAACGCTGACCCAGATGACCCGACGGAGCGCGGCGGGGGTTTTGCGTACGGCATTATATGCATATGGTCCTTCGCGCGTGCGCGGGGATTTTTTTGGCTTGTCTTTTGCGCCTGTTTATGAAGTGTCCTTTTTTTTTGGTTGCTGCCAAGAGTTCATTCGGACCTCTAACCCTTGCCTGAGGACAAGAGCTGACAGTGGAGCGCTAATGATCTCAGTGGTTCATCGGTGGCTCGAGGACTAGACGCGGGTGATGGGGAAACCTGAATAAACGAGTGGAGAACATTGCGACAGCGCCTCGACGCAGGCAACCGGAGGCGCTCACCGGATGGATATGACGCGTTTGGAATTGCCGAGGTCATCCGTTTTGATCTTGACTGGCCCGAGAACTCAACACGGTTGTCCAACGACGGAGGAGTTGATTTGAAGTTAATCGTGCATGACATGATTTTTAGGAATGAATGAATTTCAATTCACACTACAATGGTAAATTGTCTGCTGTATAAATCCCAATCGTTTTTTTTTTTTTTCCGGGATAGCTTCCGCGTGCTCTTGTGAATAGCGAAACACCAAGAGTTATTGCTCTCCCCCCAAAAGTGTTGAGAACTACTTACACAAACAACAATTTCAAATTCATTTGACCGCATTACCCTGAAAGTATACGGTTTGATAATACTCTCGATTTGATTCTGAAAATAAGGCGCCTTAAGTGCGTATGCGCATCCACGTAGTGAACATTTTCTCTAAATTTAGCCCCTCCCCTACTTTCTTGACACCAATTACTGTCGTAGTCTCCTTTTTAGACAGGGTGTCCTCTTGTGGCGTAACGGGTATTATTTCACTTTTCAGAAAGCGCGCAAAAAAAAATGCAAATAGCCGGGAGATTACTGCACCGCATGCTCCAGTTGTTACTATTCCACCACAATCCTGTAGGTGGCAATAATTTCAAAACATACATCTCGCTAAGCGACTGGCGACCCCCCGAATAAAAAGAAGGCGTATGCTCACTCTCCGATGAGCTCTGAGTATGGATGCTAATTCTCTATGAGCAATGTCCTCATTCCTTGGACCTTTATTTGGTAGCTCCTCCCACTCGAGATTCTTTAAAATGAAATGAATATCTCAGATGATACGAATCAAGACGCGTCAAACCTACCCGAGAGCTCATTTACACTTCATAATGTTCTCTTTATTTGTCACATAAGTCAATTTATGGCATTTCAATTGCCTCTTATTTCGTAATTTGTCACTAACGACTCGCCACTCGCACCGTATGTCTAATTGCGCACATGGTGACATGTTTGCAGATGAGCACGTCTCTGTAAAACTCAGTGTCCATTAACATTGTGTTTACTGTCTCTCTATCGTTTCAAACAACAGCGGTGTGTCCCAATAAAAGACGGCGACATAAACTAAAGCGATGCAGCTTCGTTTCGCCTCTCATTATTCTCTGTTCTATTTCCATGGCTGCCTGAAAGCCTAAAAGCCTTCATAAATTACGATGTTATTTGGGTCAAACCTCTGTTAGGAAGCACGGGGGATGATTTAGAGCCTCGACTGCCTACGCTAACCGCCGTGTTTGTGCTTCAGACGCACAAACGCTGTGCTTCACCCAGCGCGGAATGAGACAATGTTGACACCCGGAAAAAAACAGAAGTGCATCATGTTTTTGTGTATTGAGCGAAACGGACCGCTAGCTGTGTCGCCGCTCCGTCGCTCTGTTTATCTTGCGTGGTCAAACTTGAGCTATCACAGCTGTGTATTCACTGCGTGGCTACATGGCTAGCGGTTATGGATTCTAGTGTGTGTGTGTGAGTGTGTGAGTGTGTGTGCGCGCGCGGTGTCCTCCTAAAACAGAGCTAGCTGCTTGTAATCAAATAACATGACTTTAATAATCTGGTATTTGGATTACATTACAAACGACATTTTTTTTTAAAACAGGTAACAAGTAACTATATCGGAATACATTTTTAAAGTAACCCTCCCAGCCTCGCTACTAAATACAGCACAGGTTGCACTTGGAGTGGCAGAAATTGAGTCCGATTGTACACCTTCATTTGATTTGAATACAAGTGGATTGGGGAATATTCAGGCCTTTTTCTTTCAATTCTTTTGATTCTTTTTAAGTAGATTTTGGTTCCAGCTTGACAAGCATGCCCAATGCCATTTGGATGCTAAATCCCCTTGAACGGTATTTGCCATTTGCCATTCTCGCTTAACTCCACCCAACCGCGACCCGCTGGAGGTTAAAGCAAGCGCCAAAAGCAATGCCACATTCAACTCAACCCAGGTGTGTTATCTTTTCTGTCCTCCATTTACCGTATGCATGGCTCAAATCACAGTGTTCTGTTAACATCCATTTTTCAGCGCCGTCGCAAGCACGCAAACACACGCGCACAGTTCATGATGCTGACATGGTGACTTCTCATTCCTGTGGTCCGGCGTGAGGAGGGTGAGGCATGTAATATGATTTATAGAGGCGAGCTCCGTTTTTAAATTCAATCAGGAACTTTGATTGTCCTTGAAAATCTGAGAAAGGAAATCGCTTTGAGAGCAAACTAAAATACGGCGAGGCAGCAGAAGTGCACGCGTAAGTGTAGCACGACAAACACGGAGGCTTATTTGATGAGAGAGGACACAGGTAACGCAAACACAAATGACAAAATGTCACATTAAATAACATTTGCTCGGGATTAGATGTCATTTCTACTTTTTAAAAAAAATATCTATATCCGTGCACAGGTCCCGATAGACTTCTAATCTTTTGGTCTCTTGTGTTTTCTCGTAAATGTCTTCTGATGCTGCCGAGGGGACGGTCAAATCCACCCGTGACAGCATGAATGAGTGCACCAATTAGCATTCCTGTGGGATTTTGTCTGCGAGACCCAGCGAGACTGGGCACTTGGACATGTATGTGATAGAAACATGACAGGCTCATCAGTCATCTATGGCCTTTTAAAGTGTTCTCCATAGGGACACGTGACCTTTTCACTTGATGCCAATAGCAGCTGTGCGATGAATCAATTGCCTGCGACGAGCTCGCACCGACCTCGGCGTCCTCCTGAGTAAACACGAGAAATGATATTCTCCTCATGTCAAGACCAAAGCCCCATCTTACTGTTTGGCCTTCATGGCTTCCACTCTTAACAGACGCTGTGGCGTTGTTGCCCTGGACAAATAGTCCTGTCGTCTCAAAAAACGATGCACTAGCCATGAGCTAAAACAAGAGTGGGGACGGCTTCTGTGTAAAAGGGGTGGTGCTACGTATTTGCCGCAGTATACGAGACCAGTGGCAGGGCACACAGAGTCGAACAACCATCCGCGCTCACGCTCACACCTAGGGAACAATTTGGAGTGTTCAATCAGCCTGCCATGCATGTTTTTGGAATGTGGGAGGAAACCGGAGTACCCGGAAAAAACCCACGCAGGCGCGGGGAGATCATGCAAACTCCACAAAGGCAGGCCGGAGCCGAGATCCAACCCACGACCTCTGCACTGTTGCGGGAAATTTAAAAATGGGGAGAAGATAACCGCCTGAAAACCGACTGCTAGCTTTCGGACTGCCTGCAGCACGTGGATTGGAACATGCAGGATGGGAGCACGTGAGGCCAGGGGAAAGATTAAGGTAGCAGGAAGAGAGAGATATTGAGGAAATGGAGAGATGCCCCTGGAAGGATGTTTGTATTTATTGCCTCGTGTGTGCAAACGTGTGGATTTGAGAGTGAGGGTGTGGGAGGGGGACGGGGGGTGATAGGGGAATCTGGATGATATGCTGGCCTAAATGAGGTGGAATGCCGGTAATATGGAGCGACAGCAACTGGGGTTCTTTATTAAGGGGTTAATTAAGGCCAGGCGTCACGGACCTTCCTCCTCCAAGGTGGCAAAATTGTCTCTCGTGAAGGAAAACGATGCTCACTCACACTGTGACTCACGATGAGGTCACAGGCTGGACGAGGTTTGCCATGTGCAAATATTATGAAACAATTTGACTCCACCTTCACAATTGCAACAGAGAGGGAGGGAGCGGGGGGAAAAGGGGGTTGGACTGACTGGTCTGCACTCAACACAACATTTGATACTTTAAAGCTTTTTAGCAGCAAAAATAATTAAGCGAAGTTCTCATATTACTTTCCTGTAAAGGCACTTTGAATTGCGTGCGGTCTCTCTGGAATCGCGCTTGTGAATTTACTCGGCGTGTTCGCTCGTGCATACGTGTGTGTGTGTGTGTGTGGTACAAGTGTGTGAGGTACAATGAAAGAAAGGGACAATACAGGCGACAGCTAAGAAATTAGAAATATTAGCATATTTATTACAGCGACATGAAAGACATGAGAATGCCGACAAACTTTACGACGAGCAAGACAGAGGAAACTGGCTTGATGGTCCCTCGACACAGTATTTGGTGACCGAAGAAAGGAAAAGTGAGAGGAGGTTCAAAAGAGTCACTCGTTGAACATTCACAAGAACGCAGATGGAGGACAAAGACTGTCAAAAGATGACGCCAAACCGAGCCACGTCACTTGACGTCGCCAAGTGAAATTGGGGACAAATTTGGGATTTGAGGCTTACGAAAGGAATGTGCCGGCATCTTAAAAAACCCTGTAAAGTGAATTCTGAGATTTGTTTGTAAATACATGATACGTGGGGGGGGGTTGGATTTTCTGAAATCATACAAACACTGACAACTGGAGAGATAAAGGAACACTGACAGCTGTGTGGAGCCGATTGTGGCGATATACGGTACTTTTCAACCTGTTTCTCACCATTTCAGTTTTCCTGATTTTCGTTTTGGAGCGTATCGCATTTCTATGTTGTCTCACTCTATAAACAGTAAGCGGCTTCGTACGCGTCGGTGGTTTTCCGGCACGATTACGAGTTACTTAGTTTGGCCATTACTTTGCAAACGATTGCTGGCTAGCGCCTCTCATTGAGACGTTTTAAGTCCCGCAATGTCCTGGCGGTCCTTCCAGTCACCAGAGACTTTAAGCGGACATGTTTTTTGCGATTTTTTTATGAAGTAGCATCAATTTTCCAGATGACATAAATACTTACGTATGTGCTCGGGCAATTTTTATTTATTTATTTTTTTATCATCATTCAAATTTGGCAGGATTGTTCAAACCATGTCAAAATACAATATGCAACCAGTTAGACCAAAGGTGCGTCAGTCAATCACATTTGCATTCGTTTAGTTCACAGAACATAAAATAAATAACAACACTGTCCGTTGATGCGACTTTTTTTTTTTTTTTTTTCTGCAAACTGTTTCCCCACATCAAGATAACAAAATCGATGGTTCGAATGAAAGCGTGCTGATGCGTGGACATTTGAAGACCAGATAAATCCTTCCTTTACGTACACTTCACTCCTCATAATGGCCTCCGTAGGGCAACAAAAAGACAAAATAAGGCATCCCAAAGGCCACCGTTCAAAGGGAACTCCACCCAATCCATGAAATTGCAAATTTAGTATGAGTAGAATGTGCTCACGCTGTCAGATGAGAGTATTTTTTATTTGCGGTCGAATGGTTTGGCAATGATAAATCAAGTTTATTTGACTGGCTGTTATCGAAGTCCCGAAAATGATCGGCTATTAATGTTCTGTTTTTGAAAGGCTGAAAAAAAAAAAAATGCTTTGCCTCCACTCTGACAGTTCAACAATTTCCACTACCTCACTCCAAACAGCCAAGCTGACTTTTAGGGTGTTATCTGCCCAAGTGGTCCGATAGTCACGCGTCTGACAGCGCCATTCTCGTGTCCTCCCCTGGACTGCGAGAACTTCGTTTTTTTTTTTTTTTACACGAATGTGTCATTTACACAAGCGCGATGAGCCAAACGAATCCCCAAGTCACCCCCTTTTTGGCAACGAAACACCATTTTTATTTATTTTATTCTAAAACTCATTGAAATGGTTTCCTCTCCTTTTTTGGAAGTGCAATCAAAACAAACCCCCAAATCCTTTCATCCCTGCAAGTCTGTCTTAACGCCGTAAGTCCTCTCCAATGCCCTTGCGCATTTTGTTAATTGTAAATGCTAGCAGGTCAATTAGGATTACTTTTGGTTTCTATGATTGGACAATCATCAGTTTGGGAGTGAGTTTGGTGAGTGGGTGTCATTTTCAGTGCAAGTACATATAAAAAAAAACAAACAAACAAAAAGAATTCACATTTCATCCCTGCTTGCACAAACATAATCAAGGAATCGCAGAGCGCAGCGGGAGCCTCCGTCATTACACTCAAGCAGCCAATGGAAATTTCTGGGTTCGAATCAGCCGAAGTCCATTCCACTTATTCTAATTTGATGTCGTAACCGTGATCACTGTTGCCCGTCAATCAAAGATGAAGCTCCTTTTCCATGCTACATTCCTCCGTTCGAACGCGTCCAGTACCTCGTACGTTTCTCCTCTTTGCCCTTCCCCCCCTTTGAACACGCACTCGCGAATCTCTTTTTCAGAACAAAAGTACATCATGGTCATCCTCGTCATCGTTACAAACATTCTATTATTGGAAATCAACACTGTACATATTTTACACTATGATACAATCGTATATATGGTGCGGGATGCCACTCTCTGCTCTACATCGTAAAACACCGAAAACCAGGTTCGGTGCCATTCCAAAGGTCCCGTTAGTTTTCACCTGATCGCCGACTGCTCGGCAAACCATCGACATTTCCTCACAGAAGGTGAGCCGTTTGCTGTCAAACATAAGGTTCTGTGTTTGAGATACGTTAGCTTTCAATAACGGTGACGAGGGCCACGTAACCATCCAGCCATACAAGCGGAAATGACGACTCCATCAACCACTGTTGGACCCTTCACCAAAACGAAAAAAAAAAAAAACCCATAAAAAAACCTCGGTTTCAGTGTCAACTTGATTTTGACATTTGCTATACAACTCACTATTCCCTTCATGAATCAAAAGAGAGGAAATTGATTTCATCTGATCAATATTGTTCTGGATATTGCTGGCAATGGTGACATGGAAGAAAACTGACTCTGGATAGTCCAAGTCTAGGTAGATGGAGGGAAGCACTTGCCCCCCGTGTGCACGCATTTTTACCAGTTGCAATACTTACTTTTTAGGTCCGCTACCCCTCACAACAGCCAAACATTCACGTCCTTCCTCCTCGTGTAGCACTGAGGAATGGAGGATGTTGGAACACGCGCTCGGTAGAAACTAGCATACAAACCTCAAAACCAATGTAAACGTTAGGTCCATCTACACATCGATACGGGTGTGGGACTCGCCGCCACCTAACATACAGACATCTACACATCAACAATGTACTTGTGGCACCTTTCAAACTCTTCAAGCGGCAACCAGAAGACCACGAAAGCAATTGTAAACCTCACATGAGAAAGAGATTCTATTTTCTTGTCTTTCCTCTCTCAGTCTTTTTCAATCGTTTTTTTTTAAATGTTTTTTTTTTTTTTTTTTTGAAGCTGTTGCAATGTGAATGATGCCGTAGATGTTGCTCCGTATTGGTGGTTGTGTTGCTGCCGGGACTCCGAAGCTGGTAGCGTCCATTCAGGAGGAGGAAGTATGATGCAAGAATGTGGAAGGAGTCAAGTGTCCATGTTGTCCTCCAACTCAGTGACTGTTAAAACCAATGGAGTGTCCGTTGACGTCTCTCCCTTTCGTAGGAGGGGCGGGGGGGGGGGGGGTTTTGGCCAATTCACTGCAAGATGGACAACGTAAAACAATCTGTGAGAGAAAAGACATTAAAACACACTCTCCGCGAAACGGCAAAACCTTTTGAGTGTCGATGAGTGGATTTCGTATGACACTCATTCTGCGATGGGCGAGCGTCGATAAATAAAATCTATTTGTGTATGGCTTGTTTACAACAGCCCTCCAATATGGCCGCCGGTAGTGCATTGTGGGTAATTGCTAAAAGGACGGAGCCCTCTATTGCCAGTCCCTTCTTTACCTGACACTGATGTACAGGATTGAGTCTAAGCTGACATATCCGGAGCTGGAAAAGTTCTCCTTATACTGGCCCATCTTGATGGCCTCCAACCACTCATCCACAGTGCCGACACTGAAATCTGGAGTGGTGGGCTCCTCCCTGTTGAGATACAACGGAGTAGTTTGGCAGTTGCTCACGTGCATTTTCAACAGCATTTCAGATCTTTACATGGACATGTATGACAGTTTGTTATTTTTTTAAACTTGTTACTTCCCCACTTGCTAGGACAGCTACACAAATTGTTGCTTTTCTTCACTGTTGTATTTAACGGCATGAGAAAAACACATGATTCGTCTTTGCAGTTTTAGGCTAGTCGCTTGCCAGCGACTAATGTCTGCCGTCGGTGACAAGAAAATCTAGCACCAAAATGAAATCTAAAGCGGCCGTGAGGTCTTCGGCCGCTCTCCCACTGACCCTGCGGGGCTGTTGGCCAGCTCTCTGAGGCTGGCGGGGTTTCTGATGAGCTTGTCCAGGATTGTGACGATCTGTCCAAACTTGGGTCGCTCGCTGCGTCCCTTCTCCCAGCAGTCTAACATGAGCTGGTGCAACACCACCGGACAGTCCATGGGCGCAGGAAGACGGTAGCCCTCGTCGATTGCTTTTATGACCTGCAAACAACAACAACAAAAAAAAGAGGCCAATAAATCACGTCTGCTAGAAGTTGCGCTTTGAGGGCTGCAAGCGTTCTTTCTGTGCCGTGTTTTACTGCTTGCTATTAATCCCCACCGATAACACAACTCTCATGATGCGTGAAGGTTAGAACGGTGGGCTCCAGGATGGGGTCGTGATTGTGACTCACATCCTGGTTGGACATCTCCCAGTAGGGCCTCTCGCCGTACGAAATCACTTCCCACATGACGATTCCGTAACTCCACACGTCACTGGCAGAGGTAAACTTCCTGTAGGCGATGGCCTCCGGAGCCGTCCACCTGATGGGGATCTTCCCTCCCTGGAAATAGTGAACAGAATCCAAATACACTTAATTGAATATGTCACCCTGAACTTTACGAAATGCTATCGTGGGGATTTGGCTCAGGAGCGTCATAAATGAAAAGCAATAATAAGTCCGGGTTGCTTGGAAGCTCAGAGCCGCGTTGACAAGGACTGAGCCGATGATATTATGCAGCGCCATTCCCGTGTTTACGCGAGCACGTCGTCCGACTGCTATCAAATTCCCTTTTCTGCTTTCATCCGACTTGTTGTGCGTTTGTCGTGCTGGGCGCGGATCAAATGGATTTTATAAAACGACAGTGTAGACACCATCGAGATCTGGCGCCTTTTCGCACCGACGAGCACACGCGACGTGCACAATAACGACCAAAGCTCCGGTCGTCCTTTTAACATGCGGCAGGCGGCTGCCTCTGCAGCGCCCGAGCATTGCCCGTCTCTGCGCCGCTTGGTCAAAGTCAAGTGAAAGACAAAGCTGCCGAGTCACTCTGCACTGCACTTGAGTTTCCCTGGCCCCCGTTGTCCGCCCCTAAAACCTACTCTCTTATCTCTGAACTGCTCTCACTGGGTCCCTCCCTTGTTCCCCCTCAGCCTCATTTGATTCCCGCTCCTCTCTGGATGTCTTCCGCATCTCCACCTCTGCCTCTTGCTCCGCCCCCTCCCAGCGCCTCCGGCTCTCCATCGACGTCTCCCGACATCAGTGGGCGTGTGTCTGATTGCAACGGAGCAGTCTGCGGCTGATGCACCCCTCCCAGGGCAATGCTAATGCCATATTAAAAATAACATCCTCGACAGTTCCTCCGATGCATATGAATAATGCCATCTCCTTGTGGGCATTTTAGATGAGTTCCTCCGCCGCGGCTTAACTCACTGACGACGGCTCTGTGCGAGGACGGTAATGCGACCAAAGATTTCGCCAATTTGGTAATATGTAGGGAAGAACGTCAAAGTTTATTAGCATAAAGCGATGTGTCCGTGTTCATAATTTATGAAGTCTCAAATGATTTCTGGGATGTGAATTTAACAAACCACCCTTGGTGTGAAACATCTTAAACCACCAGGTGTCTCGGAACCAAGTCCTCATCGTGGGATCATTTACTATTTCTTCGGCCGCGGGCTCTCGGACTTTAAGGTCATGCGGTTGCCGGCAATTTGTCTCTCTCTCGAAGGATTTGTGATGCGCATGTTTATTCCGCTACCAGAATTCTATTTTCGGTTCTCACAATTGACATTTTGGTCTCCACAAAGTTGGAGGCAAATTTAAGAAGAATTAAGATTTGCGGGAAATAGGGGGGGGGGGGGGCTGTTTGAGAAAAGCTAACGTTTGAACCGATAGTAGTTGACTGTCAGGCAGATGTGCCGCCGCTCTTTTTTGAATACTTCCTGCTGTTATCTTACTAATAGAAGAATTGAGTTATGTTATACATTGCAAGTTAATAAATCCCTGCTATGATAACGCTCATCTTCACTATGCAGCGAAGCATACAAAAGAAACGCAGAATTATCAGGCCGTGTGAATCCGTCTTACCCTTGTGGTGTACGCAGCCTCCGGGTCGTCCTCCAGAACCCGACTTAGGCCAAAGTCAGACACCTTACACACCAGGTTGCTGTTGACCAGGATGTTTCGTGCCGCGAGATCTCGGTGAACATAGCTCATGTCTGACAGGTACTTCATGCCTGAGGCGATGCCACGCAGCATGCCCACCAGCTGGATTACCGTGAACTGGCCGTCGTGTTTCTGCGGGAACAAGGAGAAAGATGAATTAATACACATTGATGTACGTTGTAAAAGCTCACACTGAGCGGCGGCAGCGGCAGGATGACGTCATGAATGCTGCATTCTTCAGTCACCTCAATTGGAATTTCGAGCCCCCCAAAAAATAATCTTCTCAAGTGTCCCTAAACAACATTTTAAATGCATTCTGTCTCTCGCTAACCCTGCTCTTGGCCACGATCAGCGTGATGTCAATGAAATATGTTTTTGTTTTTTTTTTTCGACCACGAAGCCTTGGCGGATCGGAATGTGCCCAAGCAGCGCTCACCTGATTCCGGTTTTTGTGTCTGGGAAGCGGAGCCTGTTGATCGATGACAGTTCAGCTTACCTTCCTCTGCAAATTATTTCTGCCATGGGCCAATGGCGCCCGTTAAAAACCCATCCATGTTATCGGTCACCTTTTCTCCTTCATTTAATCTCTCCCTCCCTCTCTTTCGATGCTCTTTCCATCCGTCTCTGTCTTTCCCCCGGCTTCTTGTCTCAGGCAAAGAGAACTGAATTAGGTGGACTCTATCCCCATGTATCCATTCATCTTGTAGCCATCATCTTTCCGAATATGCACACCGCCCTCAACCAACAACTACCGTGCTGCAGTATCCTCCCCACCGCCGCCTCAGCAGCTGGACGTTGATGTACGTTGTAAAAGCTCACACTGAGTGGCGGCAGAGGCAGAATGACGTTATGAATGCTGCATTCTTCAGCCGCCTCAATTGGAATTTTGAGCCCCCTCCCCCCCAAAAAAATCTTCTCAAGTGTCCCTAAACAACATTTTTAAATGCATTCTGTCTCTCGCTAACCCTGCACTTGGCCACGATCAGCGGGATGTCAACGAAATATGTTTTTGTTTTTTTTTGTTCTACCACGAAGCCTTGGCGGATCGGAATATGTGCCCAAGCGGCGCTCACGTGATTCCGGTTTTTGTGTCCGCGAAGCGGAGCCTGTTGATCGATGACAGTTCAGCTTACCTTCCTCTGCAAATTATTTCTGCCATGGGCCAATGGCGCCCGTTAAAAACCCATCCATGTTATCGGTCACCTTTTCTCCTTCATTTAATCTCTCCCTCCCTCTCTTTCGATGCTCTTTCCATCCGTCTCTGTCTTTCCCCCGGCTTCTTGTCTCAGGCAAAGAGAACTGAATTAGGTGGACTCTATCCCCATGTATCCATTCATCTTGTAGCCATCATCTTTCCGAATATGCACACCGCCCTCAACCAACAACTACCGTGCTGCAGTATCCTCCCCACCGCCGCCTCAGCAGCTGTGGAGTAAGTTAATTAGCTGGTGGATTTTGCGAGATGCTGATTGATTGGAGTGTCTAACAAACCTACAGACTTCCTCTATTAATCTGCCCACTACATTGTATTGCTGGGCTGCTCAGTAAGGAGGCAGATGAGGAATGGAGGAATTAAATGTGTGTGTGTGTGAGAGAGAGAGAGTTAGAGAGAGAGAAAAAATATATATTTGTTTTGTTTATGTTTGTAAACGTCTGGCATACATGAGCACATTTGTGGGGCAGATGCTATCCAGGCGGAATGTAGGATATTAACGAGAGGGAGGAAGTCCTTCCCTGACAGATCTCCGGTTTTGTATTTTCTCAGGGACAGCTGTTTAATAAATGGTCAGCATAATTAAAGACACATATGGATGCCGAGAGCACAGATCAGCTGTAAAAAACATGTTCCATTATGATATTGAGGCACCGTGGACACTCTTTATGACCCTCGTTATAAGACAAACTGCAACACACAACAGATTTTGTTTTGTTTTGTTTAATCAGTGTGTGGATTTTGTGACTTTCGTTTTTGTCATTTAAGGTCAGCAGTTCCCATTGATCTTGTTGGAGTAGTGTGTGTGTGTGTGTGTGTGTGTGTGTGTGTGTGTGGGTGTGGGTGTGGGTGTGGGAGGTCACAAAACTCCCAAAAAAAGGAATAGGCAGACATCCACTAGTTAAATTTTCCACCTTCTGATGTTGAAATCCCCTTTTTGAGTTCCAACAAGCTGTGTGGAGTAAAACCCCAATTTGGACTACTCATCATCAGGAGCTGCATACCTGACCTTGAAAGTCTGCAAGTGATTATGGCCGTTGCTTCCCGCTCGCTCACCTTGAGGAAGGTGTCCAGCGATCCATTCTCCATGAATTCTGTTATGATCATCACCGGCTTACCTAGAAAGAGACATAACAAGGCAGCTGTAATGAAGTGCAATTATACGGAACAAAGACATGGACTATAAAGAGACGAGGAGAGCGCCGCGGTGCAGCCCGCAGCTGTGACCAGCCTTCTTCTCTGGCCTCCCTCTGGGGGGATCGCGTGGCGTGTCGTCATCAGTCACACTGACAGCTTCTAATCAAGCCTCCCCATGAACGCCAGGAGATAATTAGAACGGACCGATCTACTAGCATATCTGCGAGTGTGTGTGTGTGTGTGTGAGTGTGTGTGAGAGAGAGAGAAAGAGAGAGGGAGGGTGTTTTAGGGGTTCTCCTGAGATCTCATGAATACTAATCAGCCTCAAGGGAAAGGAGGTGTGGGGCGTGTTGCGGTTCAATCACGGTGCACCTGCACATGGATGTTTATGTGTGTGTGTGTGTGTGTGTGTGTGTGTGTCTGTAAAGTTGACTGACAGGCCCTGTGTGCACTATGCCCCTCTGCATGGCATCTGGTCGGGCTTACAAATGACTAACAAAGTAGAGGCAATCACATGTACACACAAACACACACCCATACTAAAACAGCAGCCGTTCCTTCGCGGCGAGGCTAACTCAACGTACGACCCCCGACAGTCCTACTTTGCCAATCGCAAACAATTATGTACAAACCATTTAGTGTGTGTGTGTGTGTGTGTGTGTGTGTGTGTGTGTGGGTGTGTGTGTGTGTGTGTGTGTGTGTGTGTGTGTGTGTGTGTGTGTGTCTGGAAAGATGATGTTTACATTCTAAGTCCCGCATTTGCTCTATCTTTCTATTTTGGGGTACTCTATGCAAGCAGACTTTCCTTCCCAGTACATGACGTGCAGTTAAATAATGATTTCATTTACTTTAATTGCCAACAGGTTGTAGCTGCTATTATTGCATTTCAGAGTCAACAAGAAGATATGAAAAGTTCGTGAAGGGATAAGGTTCTAAATACAAGATGAAGGAAACGAAAGAAGGAAATAAGAGAGGATGATGGGAGCCCTCCACAAAGGGAAGTCATACGAGAGCAAAAACAAAAGAAAGATGGGAATGGGAATGAGATGAGAATGAAACGAGAAGAGGTCACCACATGAGAAGAGATGATGATGGTGAGAACGAGAATGACTTCAGAATTTTTGGAGTCGGCTGACTAATGGATGACGTCAGTTTTTTTCTTCAGTTGTCAAGCGTTGTAGATGAGAGGAAATGTGTATGAGGAGCACAGGTAAGGGTGTTGTAGGGGATGGGGTGGGGGGGTCACGATCTTGTCATGGGAAGGCAGAACAACACCACAGAGGCCTCGAGTTAGATTGTAGGTAAAGGCAGCAATGCATCACCTTAAATGAATTCACTTTCTGTGCAGCAAACACAAAGACACACACATGAGGACACACGGAGAGAGCCGTGGGTCTCCGGTGGTGGTGTCTTCCTTGACAGTGACATTAGTCTCAGGGATAAAGTGAAAGGGAATTGGATTTTCTACTGCTGGGGGTGAAGACTGCTGGTCACATTTATCTCTACACGGGGCCTGGATTGTGTGTTGCTTTGTATTTGTTTGTCGTGTGTTTATTAAATTGTGTCCCTGCGTGCTTTTGTGTGTGAGTGTATAAGTGTGTCTGAGAATTGGTTTCGGGGCACGGCGAGTGGAAATGGAGACAACAAAAGTGTTCAAACAACCGTTGGTGGGATTTACCGTGATGGAAAGGGACGTGACGCTCTGCCCTTGATCCGCGTATGTGTGTGTCTAGTGATAAATTGTAGTTAGGATTAGCGGAGGTGGCAAAAGTCTCTATAGTTGAGTTATAATTACTGATACCAATAAAAAAAAGAATACCTCAATACGAACCTACAGTAGTCCACACATAGTACCACCACACCATCAGCGACTGATTTACATTCCAAAAAGTAAACATTTATGCTAATAGCATTTAGTGCTACGATTAAGTCATACCAGAGCAGGAGCCGCAGCTAACGTCGTTTTTTTTGTTGTTTTTTTACAGTGCACTCCTTGAGAACATTCACAGGGTTGTTACTTTCCTTTTTTTTTTTGTTTCACGGCGACACCATCCATACCAAAGTCAGACCTCCCAGGACCATAACTTCCAACACTGACAGCAAGAAATTGAACAACAAAACATGGCTTTGTGTGTGCGGGTAAAATCATATGCCGCACGTTACCCGTGAAGTATAGACTATTACCTTTCGGCCGACAGTATTAGCTGTACCAGGAGAGGCCCGGAATGAAAACACATTCATTCTGTTGTCTCAGCGACGATCGACATGAGCGCGCCACAAGCGCCTGCGCGCGGACACGCACGCAGCGACACACACCATCACCAGCCATCATCTGGACACCTGCCATACTAAATTATCCTTGCAAGTGACAGATAACAGAGGTTACCAATAAAGCCGACCACACACAAAACCGGCTCAGCACATTTACACGTTCCTTCTCGTTGACTCAGGTGTGCGCACAGGCACACACACATCCACACACACACACAAACATACGCACGCAACACAATGAGCCCTTTTCATTTCCCAGAGCGACTTCATCCACTTTTCAAACAAAAATAGAACACACTTGCAGGTTGGAGCATGTCAAGAAGCGCCGCCACTTTGCCAAACGGTCCTGAAAGCACATAATTAACTAATCACCTTCCTATTCAGTCAGATTTAATACCTTTCATCACGCTAGGAAATAAGTCAAAGAGCTCGAAGGGCTGTCTGAGTGGGTGCCTGCGTGCAGATTGGCTATTGACATTCTGCCAGGTGGCGTGTCATGGAATGGATCGGCGACAACGGTCCTCGTCTTTAGGCCGCTTCATTTGGTGGAAGCAAGTGTTGTCGATCTTTTCTTGGCCATAAAGCGCGAATCATCACAACCTTGTGCTTGATTGTGTTTGTGCGCGAGTTGAAACCCGTGCTGCTCTCTCATTGGTCGAAACCATTCGTCATTGCATTTGAATTACACAATTGTGAAAGAAGAAATGACCGATGGAGTCACGGAGCTCGACGTTTGTCTCCAGTATGTCGAGTCGAACATTCGTGGGTGTATGCTAGGCGCTAAGCTAACTTCCGCCACACCAGCTCGGTTTGTTTTGCTAGTGTGGCTCAATCATGTTTCTTCCAGGCGGTGAAGTAAGTAGTCCTCACATCCATGCCAGCGAATAAGCTCTACTTCTGACTAGCACTGCTATCACAGGCGGAGGATGGGAGTCGCTAATCCCAGGGAGAGCAAAATGGAGAAGCATGCTAACTGCTAAAGTGCATGTAAAACACAAAAGTTGCTGCTCCGTGTGTGTTTAAGTAGCAGATTTTTTTGGAAGGTTTCTAATTACTGTAACATTTATGCTAAATTCCGTTAGCCCATCAATGATGATTCACATTATATGTAAGCATTAAGCTAGCTGGCTTTTGTTCGACAGACCATTCTAGTTTGGTTGGATGGATGGATGGATGGATGGATAATCATGTCAACCGATTGGCATGTTGGAATTAAGTAAATCCAAGACTTTTTTTTTCAGTAAATACGGTCAACTGTCCGTTTTGCCCCCCTAATCAACTGTACTATTTTGAAATAGAGCCTCCCCCAACCCCCATAGCCTCCCCAAACCCAGTAGAGCCAAGTAGACCCATGCAGTGGAAAAACAACAATAGAAGGGATGTAAACAACACATATGGCCTATCTGGTAAACATCATTTTTAGTGTCTGTTTCTGTTTACGAGCGTACAAGTGGGAGTGGAAATTAAATTGCCGACTGTGTGTATACATGAGTACAATTACACTACGAGTTTTTTTGTGCCAGAGGCCTGCATCGTGGCATTATTGAATGTGGTTTGAAGTAGAAAAGAGAAAATTAAGGGTTCAGAACAAAATGATACACTGCTTTAAAACAGGACAGATCACGCCATGCGAGGCTGGGCGGAGGGGGAGTGTTGCTGCATAACAGGTAGACAGAAATTCAATAAGCTTATCTCCTCGCCTCTCTCCACCTCCCCTCCTCTCATTTCCTCACGTTCATCTCCTCGCCATCCGCCCTCTCGCCTGCCTACCCTTCTCGTACCGAAATCTCTGCACACATCTTCCCCGTCACCCTCATTTGTTCTCCAAGTCCAATGTTGTCTAATTTCCTCGCTCTTGTATCCCATCTCATCTCAGCCACCTCTCCCCCATCTTCCCTCCTTCCTGCAACCATCATCACCTCTTCGTCCTATCTTAACTCCCCCTCGTTTGCCTCTGCGGTCGCTCCAATCTCCACCGATCTGCATACGAGCGATCCAAACCGCCTTTTACGCAGTGTATTGTTCGACAAGCAAAGGTGCGCATTTGGAGCTGATCGCTTGATACTCCAGACGGAGGACAAAATGGAATGAAGTCAGTGCAGAAGCTTTGCTAAAATTTGAAGCATCTTAATGCATATGCAGATTATTTGATCGGCAGACGAGATGGAGTGCCATAATTGAGGGTTTTCTCCAATGAGCTGATTGTTGCAGCATTTTCTTTTCAAAAAATGCACGAGCGGCGGCCGGATAAAATTAGAGATGCGGTGAATGAGATGAAGGGATGATGAGAGGGAGGAGGAAGAGGGCGCAGATTGTGGCGCTTTTCCTGATGTGCGGATAGAGAAAGGGGGGTCTTTTTTTTTTCTCTCGCTCTCTTTTCTTGCGTGTGGCCCACCAATCAGCAAGACAATAGCAACAATCAGATGACAGACAGCAAAGATGCTTATTAGGGTGGAACACGGCAGGAGCTGAAGGCTTATGCGCTTGTAAGCTGACAAGAACGCGCGTATAAAAGGATGACAAGCGCCGGAATTGAAAAGATTGCAGCCAAAATGCACGAGTAGCACACACTCCACACAAGGTCCTACGCAAAATTACAATAAATACTCACAAAGACTTTTCTCTTTTTCTCAGTGAGAACAATCGCTGGGATTGGTTTTAAAGTTTGGAGAAGTTGCACAAAGGGCATTTTTTTTTTTTCAATAAGTGACAGCAAATTAGTGCGGCGCTTTACTGAATAGTCATATGTAGTTTAACTGACATAATTGACATTTGTGAATTCATTTGAATCCCCAGAAGCGGCGAAGTATGGATGAAGGAATAATTATGTACTTTAGTTGTACGTTCTTGTCTTTGTACCTGCATTCATTTCATGTGAATAAATGATTCAAATGGACACACATTTGTTGTTGCGTTTATAGCCCAATTTAGAAATCTTCCAAGAGTTTCTCCGTGCGAGTGGAAAAGCGCGATTGCAAATCCTCCTTCTCCCCCTGTTGAAGTCTAGTTAGCAGCTCGACCCCTCTTGAACCCATCTGAGCCCGGTGCACGCGAGGTCAGCCCGGCTGATTGCATACTGAGGGTGCTGTAAAGGGACCAGCTGGTGCCGGAGAAAAGAGCCTGCAGGAATTATTGACCCATCTGAACTGGGCCATCAACAACCCACCCAATCCACCCGCGCACACCTTGGGCTGTGACCTGTGAAATGACGTCCTGCTCGTGAGATTTGTTTCGGAGGAGCTCCATCACCCTCTCAACACCACCGACACTGCGAAATAGACCACCTTTGAGCCAGTCGAAAATTCAGTCTACTTTTTGTCACCGAATTTCGAGATGCACGCTATTCGGTTCACGGCATGACAAAAAGTGAAATTAAAACCCACAATGCCATAACAGAAGCATTTCCTTAATCCGCCTGCCTCCGCCCTGCATGCAAAAGGTCGCATTTATGATGAAGCCTTATTTACAGAAAGCAAATAGGCAATTAATAAGTATGTTTTTGCATCAATTGTTTGCACACTGGTGAATATTCATGAGGGTGAAAATCACAGCCAATTAATGTTATGAATTATTGATATTCATGAATATGCATTCAGTCTTGTGTTGCTGACCAGGTGCTGTGTGTTCTGGGCTAAACACTCGAAGCGCCCCCTCCACCCCATCCCCTCCCTACATTTTGGTCGACTTGTCTTTCCAAAGTAATCAATTTGACTACAAAAACACAAAATATTGCCTTTAAAGTAGTTAAATTGAAAGAGGATTTTTTTCTGCGCAATCAGGCCATTTTTATGATGGCAATAGTTGAATTATGCAACACATTAAAAAAAAAAAAATCACGAAACAAGTCAGAGGTCAGTTAGTCCGGTTGTGTTCAACATTTAAGGTTCCACCGCAATTGCAGCGCACGTTACCATTCGTGTGTAAAAGCCGACTCAAATTTTGATTGACACGCGGTGGTCTCCGCTGCAACAGCTAGCGTGTTATCTGTTCCCGCTTTCATTAGACCAACATCAGGGCACGTCATCTGCCGGCGAAATGGGAGCGAGTGAGAGATAAAGATGGAGAGATAGACCGAAAGAGAGAGGAGAGACTAAATGAGAAGATAAGACGAACACTGAGGGACAAAGCCGCAGCGCGAGATGGACATACGAGACAAGAGGGGAGATGGAAAAGGGAGCGAGTGATGGCTAGAGCGGGCGCCAGAGATAACCAATCAGCCTTGTTGTTGAACCCCGGCCTGTGTCGCTCCCCGACACACACGCAGACGCGCAGAGACGCTCACAATGGCTCTACCACGGTCGTGAAGTAAACAAGTAGCTATTTGAAGAGCGCAGGACAGTCGCAGTTGCCATGTGTCATGTAGGCGTAACCATGGTAATGGAAATCTATCCGAACAAGGGTCAGCTCCTGTTTACGCCGGCTGTGTGCGGCAGTCCATGTATGGCGGTACAGTGGACCTCGATTCGCAATCAGTTGCTGAACCAAAGATTCGGACAAATATTGCTTTGAATCACAAAGCGATCCGTGGAATTTGCTGATTCCTCAAAAAAAAAAAAAAAAAAAAGACTTCAAGCTGTTGATTGGCGGTCCTCGTTTATACACATAATTTTCAAAACAACCACAGAAAATTGCCTTCAGGTAGCTTCATGGTCACGCACGATTCAAAACGCTATAGACGGGCTAACGAATAGCGCTGCCGGGGGCGGGGTTATTACGTTTCGAGCTCATCAACACAACAGACCAACGTATCACAGTACTCAGTCATACATTCTTTATCCTCAGTGAAAATTGACTATGTTTACTGCAGATTACAGAGCCATAGGAGTAGTTGTGAAATTCTTCTTTGCGTCTGCATGACTATAACAGTGGCCATGTTGCACACCCCAGAGAGAACCACAATGATATGATATCATGATGCACAAGCTTTTTTTGACCCAAGTGTGGCTCCACAACAAAATTTGTGTCTCAAGGCATTGTGTAGAAAATCGCTTTTTGCCGCCCCCTAATTTTCCATTAAAGATTCTCAGAAAAAAATGAAGTTAATAAGAACATTCCACTGTAGGGTGTGTGTGTCATATTATATCAACTGTTCAACCCACACGGAAGCATGACTCACATTTTGTGACGACTCCTTCCAGCCTGATGATGTTCGGGTGGTCGAATTGTCCCATGATGGAGGCCTCTGACAGGAAGTCCCGCCTCTGTTTGTCCGAATAGCCCGCCTTCAGACTCTTGATTGCCACGTAGATTTCACGTTTGCCTTGCACACGCAACCGCCCGCTGCACACTTCCCCAAACTCCCCTACAAATACGGACACACAAAAAAAAAAAAAAAAGAAACCAACATGATCAATGGGTCACACCCGCACTCGACCATGCATGGGTTTTTAAGTTGCACGTCTTCACTGTAGTAACACGGCAACATGCCAGGCACACTGGTAGCTTACTGTAGCTGCGGTGTATTAAGTACAAGAAGAAGCAGAGAAGGTCCCCTACTAAGCTGTAAAGTAATTGTTCCCACATAGCAGAGTCTCTGCCCATCAATATCGTTGTTTGCGCTGTTGTTGGACGGCTTGCAAATACTGTCATAGCCAGGCTAATTTGCGTTAGCCCATCAATGGAGTTTCACATTATATGTTAGCGTCAGCTAGCTGACTTTTGCTCAATGAAATTACATGGTTTGCTGGTACATTTTGGTGCTTAAATCTACAAGTGTTCAATTCTCTTTCGTTGTATGTGTCAGTGAGAGAGTGAAAAGATTTTTTTTTTTGTGTGTGTTGATGTTCAAAACTTGTTGGAGGTGTGAAACTATGAAAAATGTGTGTCTGGAACATGCCCACCCTAATAAACAGGGGCTGACTGTATTTATGTTATAATACCCAGGACGAAATGAACCACATATGTTTTCAAGCGTACCGGCTCCAATAACTCTCTCGATGCGAATATTGGTCGCATCGATCTCTTTGGCGAAGTCCCTGACAGCCTGGTTGGGGTCTTCATAGGTGTGAGGATGGATGTAGGTCCGACTGCCGGGAAGCTTGACTGTGCACATGCAAATGAGGGAGAAAAGAACCGAATGAACAAACATGAGTTGTATTTCCACATCTCATAAATGTTCCGGCATATTGGCTTTATGGGCTTTCATAAAAATGGCGGTTGCCATCCCTGCCGTTTGACTGCCCGTGGCGACACGAGTACGCTGCTCAGATGGTGTTAAAATGGTTACATAATTAGACACGTCGAGTAACTGCTTTGTTAGTTGCAGTGATAAAAATGACACGTCATTTTAACAGGAACCCAGAAGGAGCCTCATCCTACAAGCGCACGTTCGCGTGCAAAAAATAAAAAATAAAATTATGTTGATGCTGACCTAAATAAAACCAATGTCTTTCTTTACAGTTTTAGTCGGCAACTCTTGGGATGCTTGCATAAGGAATCGCAATTTGAGACATTTTTCTTTGAATGAAATACATTGCATCCGTGCTGATGTGCAAGGCAAGGTTAGCAGTAACGGGTCCGAGAAAATGGGGCATGCATCTGTGTTTATGTACGCCTCGGTGTTTGTATGTGTGAATTCTATTAAGGTGATGTTATTACCTCGGCCATGCTGGAACTGCATCTTCTCTTCATCAGGGTCCTGCTTGGCTTTGATATATCCACAGTGCCTGCAAAAAACAAATAGCCAGCTGGGTGAGCATCCTGCTGTACGAGCGCACACGCGCGCCAACCCATATGCGCACTTTCTCCACCAGAAGAAAACTCATGGCGGAGAAAGTACAAAGACTCCTTTAAAATCCGTATCGCATATTGAAAATGCATTGATTATTTTTAAAACAACCGATCCCTCATTTTGTATATATATTTAAATACAGTGGTACCTCTACTTACGAAATTAATTGGTTCTGGAAGAAATTTCTTACCTAGAAATTTCTTAACTAGAATTTTTTTTAAGTAGAGACGGGTTTTCCACATAAATGCCCTAATCCGTTCCAAGCCCGCCTAAAATTCAGACAAAATTTTTTTCTAAAACATAAAAATGCATCAAAATATGCATCATCAAAATATGTAACAAATACATGTTACAATTAGATTTCATTTCCTCCCGTTCTGGCTGTCAGTGACACACTCCCAACATTGCTGTTTGCGAAATATTGAGCATGTGTGAGAGTCACAGATGTTCCATACACGTTGACTGCATTAACGCGCTACAGCCCCTCTGGCCATGACCGCCTCCAGATTTACTACGGGTCACACTCCTATGCTGACCCCCTCCCACCCGTCTGTGCGCATACCCTGCGGTGTGGTCTCCGTGCGACGACCAAAATATTGATCCGTTGATCAACCGGCCTGTTGTCCAGCTGCGAGGAAGTGTTTAACAGATTGCGTTATGCCGACCTTGCAGGAGGATGACGCCGAGTTGTTTCTGTGAGTGTATTTTTCCACGATGTCGAGCATTATCCAGGAACGGGTTTAACAGCCCCCATCAGCCATAAACATCTGACTTGCTGCTCTTTTAGATTCTGCACAAATATTTCAGGCCCAAACCCATAAAATAAGAAAGCAATTTCACTTAATGATGAACTAAAAATGATTTAAACACAGCGTGGCCTCGTCTGTCTGATGGTTGGGGGAATTGAATTCTAATTTGCTTGTCTCTACTTCCCTAAGGCCCGCCGCATATCGACATATGCGGCTGAGCGCGGCTTGACTGGACAACTGCCAACAAATGGCAGTCGGCGACTCGCGCCCGGTGATTGACTCTTGCATACGGAACGACTTGCCGCAATGAAAAAAAAAAAAAATGGCATCTTTATTGGGTAGCAAAATTTTGAGGCGCCATATATAGTTTGCTGTTATTGTCACTGTACAAGAAACAACGTGACACAATTTCCGAGGAAGAAGTGGATTGCGCTGGCCGCGACAACTTTATTATATGCTATCTATTATATTGCACATTCATTAAATGCGCTTGTTTATTCAGCGACAGAGACTATCCGCGCTTCGCTTTTAAGCCACAAGTCCATATGCCATTATACATAGTTATGTATGATAGTAAAACATCAAGGATGGGCATCTGAAATGCTAGATGGGGCCACAATTTTTCATCTGTACTCCTGGGGTGGGGGGCGGGGCACAGAGGACTACACACTTCCTAACCAGCTGTATGTCAAAAGTGCCCGTTTAAACGGGCAGCATCTGTGCAAAATAAGTTCTCAATATAGTTCATCTTTCAGAATACATTTCTCAATGCATGTATAAAAGATCCACCCTTCAACAACAACGGGTTTGAACAGTCAAAAAAACAGCCCCGTGTTATGATCAGGGCTCTCGTGCATAAAAACGATCATTCAAGGACAGCACAAAACTGCTGAACGGCAAACCAACATCAGGCACTCGTTTTGTTTACTTCCCATAAAAATCAACTCACTCAAAATTTGAATGAAAAGATGAGGTTGAAGCAATATTAAAGAGTTTTGGGGTCATCGTTTTTAGTATATTTAGGTGTTTTTGAGAGGGGTGGGATTACTTGCAGTTTTGGCTAATCGCGGCAATTTTGAGAGATGCGCAATTGGGCAAGAGGGCCGGTTCTGGTGCTTGCTCATTAAATCTCAGCCATTTGGTGTTTGATGCTGTTGTTGCTAATTTTTGGGTGTGACACAGCTGACTGCATGTATGCACGGTTGGGGAATACAGTACACAGACACACACACACACAATCAGAGCCACAGGAAACTAGTATTTGGGGGCGGTTAAGGAAGGATGGGGGTGTGTCATCTGGCTATCAGCTGGGCACAAACCAGTCGATCACCATGAGCCAGCCGATCATTATCCCCTTGTCACACACGCGAATACGCACACATACCCCTTTGGGGCATGTGTTTAGAGCATATGGGGAGCAGGGGGACGGTGGGGGGGCACTGAGTCACACTCCTGTGATCATCCCATGGGTGCACACACAACCCCCTCCGCATCAGCATACATGTTCCGTGAAACCAAAAGCATGCCTCTGTTGCTTCATATTTAATACATGTGGGTGTGTGTGTGTGTGGGGGGGGGGGGTGTATGCACAGTGCATGGTTACAGATGTGAATGAGTGTGTCTGATGGGAAATGAACACATTTCCATAGTAATTACGGAGAGACTCATTTCTCCTCTCCAGTTAAAAGTGTCATGAATCATTAGCGCTACACTCTGAAACATGGCGTGAAACCTGACACGGCTTTGCCTTTTGTTTCCCTGTCTTCTGTGTTTGGGCGCCACAAAGTGTTGGTCGCCTGAGTTAAAAGCCGCAAGCTACCGAGTCAAATTTGAAAGCTTTTGTCCATCCAATGGAGTCCATTTTTTCCCAAAGTTGCACATCATCATTTCGATATGATGTTAATTGACGGAATCAGGAACAGGTCCAAAATTACAGATCTCAAAAGTTACATTGTCATTTTTTTTTTTTTTTTTTTATGTCCTAAGCGGCACATTTTGCTCGATTGGATTTGATAGATTTTTATGCGATTAGCTTTGATTAGCAAACACGAATGTCGCCCACCGAGGCAGGCAAGCCGACAAACATTTACAATATTTCTACACTTTTAAAAGATGTCGTGTACATTTTCATTTTCAGATCTTTCTCATACTTCATCCACAAATTTACACCCGAGCAGAGACATATTTTCGCTTTATCCGAATACTGTGAAGAAGTAGATTACTCCGTACTCTGTAGATAATTTGTGCACCTTTGAATTCATCGTAGTCATAAAATTTCAGAGTATTTTAAATTGATAAATTATGGACTTTGGGGTCTTTATATTGAGCTTGCTTCATGATGGTTACCGCTCTTTTCTGTAGCTTAAAAATAGGTTCAGTATTTGTTTTGAATGCCGTGAGTTGAAGTTGCTGCGAGAGAAGCCTCTGAATTGACCGCACGTCACACAAGCGCGCGCACACACACACACACACACACACACACACACACAACACCGCATTCACAACCAGGTTATCCTGACCTACATATTTTCAATAACGTCAGCCCGACTGGCGATTCGGCTCAAATCCTTATCCATGCGCGTCTCTTCGATTTTGTCACTTTGTCTTGGCGAGTTGGTGACAATCGCCTAAAGCTCCGGTCGCGTGCGCCGCAAACACAAAGTCCTCCGCTTTTGCACGTCAGTCATGCAAGGATGTCACATTGCCAAGACCGCGGGACGCGCACGCGGAACATCATTGATGCAACCGGCATTTGCATCGTTCGCCAAGGAGTTTGTGGCTTTTTAACCCTTGCGGGGACAGCGGTTCCTACAGCTTATCGTGCTATCAGGTTACAATGTGCATGAAAGATTTAACACTGATGTTGGGTGTCACATTTACACAATCACCCAATCAATTTGGCCCCCCCCAAAAGGCAAATGTCAAGTAGCGATGAGGGTTTTCACGAGTATTTATGTTTCCATCCTGACGTTTAGGAGTTGTGAGGTAAAGTTTCTAATAAGGATGTCTCGCATTCCCTCTGGCTGATTCTTCACGCCGATGCCGTTGCAGTTCAAAGTTGGCACAGTTTGCCATCGCGGGATGTCTTCCGATCTGCTATTTTGCTGACACGCAACTGCACTTCATGCCCATTCTACACACACACACACACACACACACACACACACATTCGCACGCAACTTTATGTTAATGCGTACTTACTACGAACACACACAGGCACGCTCACATGCTAATGGACCTCTACACTGTGTTGCCATCTCCGCCGAGCCCTCACCTTTTTCCCTCTGTTCCACTTCAGTGATGACAGGCTATCCCTGTCCTCCAACGCTCCACATTTGCATATCAATTTACTTTTTAATATAATACTCTGTCACTTGAGACCCATTTGTCATTCTGCTAGCAAGCTTCCCTCACAGAAAGAACTCCATCCTCAAAACATTATGGCCGTAACCACTCCCGCCTACCTTCCCCCCCCCCTCGCTCTCGTCCTGTCATTCGCACTTTTAAGGCCTTTATCTCTCTTGGGGTATTATTTTATTTCCTAATTCTGTGCTTTTGTGAAAACATTCCCTTGTCCAATCCACCATATATCACAGCTTTCTTCCCCGGGCATCCATCCATTTATCCACTCTAGCCCCTTTCCTCCACTCTCCGCTCTTCTGGGATCGTGCTGTGTTTTTTTGGATAGAAAGAGTGGACTAAAGGGGATGGAACAGAAAGAAAGAAAGGGAGGGAAGAAAGAAAGCAAGAAAGAGAGAGAGAGGGAGGGGATCCGAAGGAGTGCTGACAGGCAAGAAAGCACAATGGGGTTCCGTGCCTGCATACCAACTAACAAGCAATCACATAGGGAGGGGCGGGGAGTGACGAGCGTCGAGGGGGAGCCGTACGGGGGAGGGGGGGGCGAAGGGGGTGACATAAGGGATGTGGAAAGACAGAGGGTGAGGCAGTGCTTGTGCCGCAGCAACGTGGCCGGAATGTGAACAGCTATTTGAACAAGGAGACTAAAACTACCTGAGGAAAGTGAAGTGGAGATGTCGGACATCCACAAAGTTTTTTGTTTTTTTAAATAAGCATCTCGTTCGCTATATTTAGATTACACCTGGCATTGGATGCGGGGTGTGTAGACTTTTTATATCCATCGCATAAGCGTAGGCATGCCAATTTCATTGAGTTGGACGCGTGTGGCTTCATGGTCATGAATAACCTTGGAGTGATGTTAGCATGAGACACTCGCGGCTAATAAAATGTTTGTCGTACAGCGCCATGTCACATCACCTGCTTTGTTTTATATGACGGGTCGCATTTGATCGGATTAGAGTCGGCCTGCTCGCCGGGAGACGGGAGGAGAAATTGATGCGGTTCTGAAACAAGGAAGAGTCAGGAGGGCTCGGTTGCACGTCGTCTTTGGCATCGCTTTACTCATCGTCTCCTTTTCACTTTCATTTCCTGTCTCGCCGCGTTATTTTCCTTCTGCTAATCAGAATGACGAGGACAAATGAAATCAGTACGCCGTTAGTCACCTCTCCGGCATGACATCTGTCTTGCTTTCCGCACCTCCTCACCTTACCACACACACACGCGCACGCTGCTGTTTTCATTACTCCCGGTGATTACTAAAGGCTATTCTATTCCATTTAATATCAAGCCATTAAATTAAAACTAATTACTGAGAATGAAATTGGTGGATTGAATTCACCTTCTTGTTATTTCACAGCAAAAATGTGTCTGGGCACGTCGCCTGAATGACCAAACACATTATCTGCCTACATACCACAATAATTAATTTACCGTAGCGGCCGAATAGCACAAAGTTAAAAACTAATAATAAAAAAGAATGACGAGGACCCCCCCCCCCCCAACCCCAAAAAAAAAAAAAACAGTCAAAGTGAGTGTTCTAACATGAAGTCCTTTCTGACCCAATCTCCATCTTGTCCCCGTCTGGCACCGACCGGCTCAACGATCTCTGACCACAGTGTAAAAAGATTTACTCAACGCCGGCTAATTATTAAGACGGGGGAAATGATTAGCGCAAGAGTTATGACTAATAAATCTGTCTATGTTTCATTAGCACCCTGTTTGGAAACATTTCAATTAGCTCCTTCTCATTACGGAGAATGGAAATGGATAAAACGAAGCAGGGGGCGGGAACGAGGAGCTGGAATACGGGAATTTTATGGTCACGGGAAGAAAGAGAGAAAAGGCGGACGAATGGCGTATCATCAAGCTAAGTGTATTTTTATATATGCAAATAGATCGGTATGTAGATCAGTGTGATACTTCGAATGATGTCACTTACTTGATGAAGTCACGACTGTAAAATGCCTAATAAATACATCTCAATGGTCTTTCAAACTGGAACAACCCAAAAACTGGTTAGATTTTTTTTGTTTTTTTTTTCTAAATAGGCCGTTTGATCAATCCCATCGCAACATATGCTCATTTGCATAAAGCCTGAGTGAAATTGTTTAGCACCAGGGGCAACAAGCTTCCAAGACCGCAGCGCTTTGCAGGCGCTCTGCACACAAAGATGCGTCGTGGTTACACCCTAC
Organism: Hippocampus comes; assembly: GCF_001891065.2. NCBI lineage: Eukaryota > Metazoa > Chordata > Actinopteri > Syngnathiformes > Syngnathidae > Hippocampus > Hippocampus comes. Next base: position 1,669,974 of record NW_017806235.1, read on the forward strand.
GGTTTAATTGAAAGCGCTCGCACCCAAGCAAAACAGCCGAATCTTTTCTAATAACATCTCATTCTAATATCATCACATAACCGCGTGTACACAATAGACTGGCCTGTCTACTGGGGTGTCTCTTGCACACCGTACCTTGGATGCCAAATCTTTATTATGCTATTACTGGAGAGACATTGCAAGAGCCACGTGAACGGGCTTTGTTGAGTTCACTGGCAGATTTCTACCTCCAGTATAGTCTCCTTGAAGTATCATTCAAAACTGTAATTGAAAGCAAGAGCATTTCTCTTTGCTTCCAACATCCAAGTCACAAAGCATCCTCAGCACTGACGAGTCATTATCAGAATACGTTCTACTGCGCTTTGAATTCCAAACGCATTACATCTTTTTTCGTGGATTTTTCATGGCATACCAACTCCGCTACTCTCGCAAAATTACCTCTTTTTCCTCACTTTTGTGTCATTAAAATTTTAGGACCAACCTTAGGGCTTCACAGCAGATGCCGTGAAGGTAAAAGAGCATACCCGCACAAACGTCGCCGTTGACACAATGTGCTAATGTGCTACTGCCGTTACCATGCTCCGTGATCACATAAAATCACAAGAATTTCCCCTTTTCCAAATCTCCGGTTTCCTCCCACATTCCAAAAAACATGCATGGCAGGTTAACGGAACCCTCTAAATTGTCCCTCGGTTTGATTGTGAGCGTGAATTGTTGTTCGTCTACGTGTGCCCCGTGATTGGCTGGCAACCAGTTCAGGGTGTGGACGGCTGGGAGAGGCTCCAGCACGCCTGCGACCCTCGTGCGAATACGCAGATCAGAAAATGGATGGATGGATGAATGTACAGAAGTACATTTTAGCATTTGTATTTTTTTCGTTTTTTTTAGTTTGAAGTACAGGAGTTCAATCAGTACTTTGACTCTTACCACCATTATCAGTTTCCCCCTCTCCTACCGACAAATTAAAACATGGCTAACACGCCAAAATGCGTCCGGGGTGACGAGCCATTCCGATATTCACAGGACACGCCTTGGTAGCAAGACTGGGGGAGTCATTAGATGGCGCACGAGACGGGATGCACACACACAGATGCTGCGAGGCGAAAGCTGTAACATGTTTAACAAGGAGCGAGAGAAAGTGAGGACCTCGCGGGTCGCGGGGGCGTGTGCGAGCACACTTTGAGTGAAAGGCCATCTGCTGAATTCATGGTTATGCCATTCGCTCGCTTGCCTCCCACCACTCACACCTGCCAGCCTGCCAAAGCCCCCCCGCTGCCCCCCCCCCACCCCCCCAGGTGGAGGAGAAGTGGCAAGTTCGCACACAAACACACACTTCCACGCCTGCGCTTGCAGAGCAATAATGGCACTCCTACAAGCGGAACTGGTGTTATTTGTCAGAGACGCTCGGCATTCTGAGGAGCTTTAGACACTTTTTCATGTTTCCCCTTATGGTGTAACAATAAGCTAATAGCAGTGGTAGGTAGTATCAAGCTACATGGTGCTCGCGAGCACCACATTGGTGACACCTACGCTAGGCCGATTTAGCGCCGGCTAATGCTAGCATTAGCGCACGTCCATCGATGGCAGCGGGACTTAAATCTAACCAACGTCGCCCCGCTCTTTACTTGCTTAACACCCTACTCAACACGTGAGTCACTGTCTTTTAATTCATAATTCATTCAAGCCAAACTTATAAGACCAAAATATTCATGAAGAATAAATCTGATATCGTTTACTGTAACACAGATTAATTTGCTTGTGCTTGTTTTAAAAAAAATAAATAAATAAATATGAAGAGGACCATGGAAGAATAGTCACATTTTAAATCGGAATATTGAGTGGAAAATATTTGTAATTTATTTTTGAAAAATCATTCCGCACGACTTCCTTTCAGTCTAGTTGTTCCGCTGCTCCTCCTGCCTGGCTCCCCGATGCAGCTTTGATCCCCGATAAAAAACGCAACTCCAAACCTCACCTAATGCACACGGCGACACAACTTTTGACAGCTGCAACAGATGCTGTTTAATCCAGAGCGGTAATCAACACTGCTCCCCACGTCTAAATAGGAGGAAGATGGAGGGCGACAACGCCAGACGAAGCGACCTAAAATTGATGTCAGCGGATCGACCCTCTTGTAAAACTCAGTTAACACCTCCCGGCCTGTGAGAGCTTATTAGCCGAGTGTGACTCTGTGGGCGCGTCACACATCACGCGTGCTCAAAACGTGCGACATTTAACGGCTTGTTTTATGTCTCTCATAATTCCCCTTTGATTAAAAAAAAAAAAAAATTGTTGTAGTGCTCTATATGTACGAAATGTGTGTGTGTGTTTGTGCGTTTGTTTGTGTGTGCGGGTCTTGGCCTGATTACATCGCTCCGACTCGATGGCGAACATTGCGCTCCGCCTGATAAGCAATCACCTCAATCAATAGTAATGTTTTCCGAGTGTGTTCATTAGTGAGTGTCCGTGCGGGCGCGTGCGCAGCTTGTGTGTTGCGCGTAGCCTTTTGTTAATCGAGTTGGAGCTCGTTGAGGTTCAATTTTTGCTCAGGCGCTACCGCGAAGTCACAGATGTCATCCCTTCTTTCATCCCTCTGTACCTGTATCATCTTAGAATTTTTTTTTGGTTTTCTTTTCTCACCTTCTTCTCTACGCCCCCCCCCCCCTCATTTTCTCATGTCCTTGCATTCCTCAGCTGCGACCCGTATCTCAAAAATCTCGCAAGTCGGGATACTTGTTTTCTCAAGGCCCCACTGTACAGTGGTACCTCTACTTATGAAATGAATTGGTTCTGGAAGAAATTTCTTAACTAGAACATTTCTTAAGTAGAGACGAGTTTTCCATGGAAATGCCCTAATCCGTTCCAAGATCCCCTAAATTCCGACATAAATGTTTTCTAAAGCATAAAAATGCATCAAAATGCGTAACAAATACATGTTTCAAGCACAGTCCTCAGCCCTCAGCTCAAACAAGACTGTTTCCGCATCTCTTTGGCTCTGAATCTCTCCTTGCGTGCCTTTCCGTGAGTGATCTTGCTCTCTGCGAGTAAATATACAGCCGAGTGAAAATTTAATTTTCTCCTTGAGGGATCATAATGAGTATGATAAGTTAAAATATATATAAATAAATAACAGTAATAAGCATGGACACAAGGACCCTGTGCAGACTGGCTGCGTGTCAACTAATAAGCAAAGGTAACCCGTGCAACAGAACTAACGGTGTATGCACAGAGACTCGGGGGTGCAACTCCCGCCCCCAGCGGAAGGTTTTTTTCCATCGTCATTGGTTTTGCTGTTCGGTGCTTTCAACCGTCTTTATTACCGATTTGCTTTACTGTTTGTTGTATGTGTTAAATTGCTCCATGTACAGCACTTTGTATGCAGTGATGGCTGTTTGAAAGTGCTCTATAAATACAGTTGAGTTGAGCTGAGTTGAGTCACGTAAAGTCAAGGATTTTGAACGGTGGTACTCCCAACAAATGGATTTTTTTGGGTGTCGTCGATCCCGGTCACGTAAAGCCGAGGATTTTGAACGGTGGTACTCCAACAAATGGATTTTTTTGGGTGTCGTCGATCCCGCCATTCTTAACATTCTGTGATTTGTATGAATACGGTTTGCATGTTGCTGCTGAGCATAAGAGACGGAAAAGATTTCTTTACTCTTCCGATGAATATTTTGAATCGTCCCCCGGGCCAGGTATGAACAAAAAAAAATCTCAAGTTCAATTCATTGCTGCTCTCGGCGAACTTTGATTGTCTTAGCAAATTTTCTTGGGTAGAACGCGTTTCTCTGAACCCCCCCCGGCCCCAAAAAAACTTTTCTCCACTCGTCGTCTTTTCCTTTCGTCCTCCCCACCAAAAAGAGCCTAATTCACTTCCTTTCATCTTCTCAACTCTCAGCCGTCTGCATCATTTGATTCTATTTTCTCCCTCTCTTCTCCATCCCCTGTGTGGCCTTCTTTGAGACACGGTATTAACCTTGAAAGGAGGCGCTCTTAGCAGCGCTGTCTACTTCACAGAAAGACTAACACGGCCTTTAGTTGGGGCTGAAATGTCAGAAGCTGGATGCTCGGCTGCGGTTTGCCCATCAATAATGTAATCCTTCTGTATCAGACCTAAATTTTAAAGACCAAAAAGCCGTTGTTGCTCAGTTAGTACGTCCTCAACAGCATCCGCTACAAATGCCTCCTTACACGTCGAGACGATGAATTCACATTTTCTCGCTCGCAAAAAAGGGCAACGTCTCGTTCTATCGCGTGATCATTTTTGCGTGCTTGACCTCACCTTCCGCTAACAACGAAGCACATCACCAAGAAGATGAGGAGAACGACGCCGCCCGCCACCGATACGGCCAGAATGGTGGTCTGGTTCGGGTCTCCGATTGCAAAGACGTCTGTGTGGAGAGAGGACAGAGGGGGAGCGCGTGGCAGATTTAATAAAAGCGGCAGGAGCAATTGCAAATAAATAAACAAATAAATTTAAAAAAGCAGCAGGAGCAATTGCAAATAAATAAACAAATAAATTTAAAAAAAGGCAGCAGCAAAGTGATAAAAGCGAGCGAGGGAGCTGGATGGAATAGTAAGCAAGGTTCCTGATGAAAAGCCTCGCCTGCCTGAGAAGGCACCGAGAGAAGACGTGAGAGCAATTCCCACTCGGCGCCGGTCAACGTTGCGTATAACAAGACTGCCGGCCAGAACTTTCCGGTCACATCGATTTTTATTTATTTATTTTTCTTCCTACACCACACCGATCCAGCAATTCATCGAAACAAATTTCCATTTTATCCGCCATAGGTGAGCACAAGTGCATCGGTGCGTGCAACGTGTCTGTTGGCAATTCAAGTCTCTCAAGCGAGCAGCACTTTGGGATCTGCTGCATTAACTAGCATGCGCATATTCTTTCATAATCAATACCATTGATCAGATATGTTCACATTGATAAGACTCTGAAGTGCACTTGGCCTCGTGCACCTGATTAAATAGCCCTCCTAAAATTTAATTAACACCGACGTTGGAATATGTTGCGGCTATCTTTTTTGGAAATCTCTTTAACGTCATTCGAATGGCGAAACCGCCGACATCTTTCCTAGATGCAATTCAATGAGAAGTTACGTGATAGTTACCTCAATTCAAAATGTAATTACAACTATAGTAAAAAAAAAAAAAAACCTCAGCTTTGAAATGTCAAATCAGCTCGCCATACGACGCCTATGTGTTTTTAATACATGCGGCTTTCGTTTTTCTGCCCTGGCGCCTAGCATTGAACTTGTAAAAAAACAAACAAACAAGAAAAAAAATCATAGCGCAAATGCTAACAATGACAATCTCCCCGTCGTTTGCATTTCCCGCATACAGTTTTGTCGCAGGGCAGAAGCGGAAAGCCTCCTTTCAACCATATTCATTGATTATTCAATGATTAGTAGGCTAATGTGTTCCCACTGTATGCGGCGCGATCTATATCCGCGCTGCTATACGTTAAGAGATTTATGGCCCTCTCTGCCCGGCCATCTGAGAATCAATGTGCACTTTGAAGAGCAGATTATGGGGCCTCGATTGCAAGAAAATCGTTTCCCCCCATGATGAAGTGATGAGCCAAGTAAATGACGGCTAACAAAGCATACAAGAAGGGAAAGTGAGTTTGACAACACGGCGACGGTGGTTGATCACATGCCAAAGAAATTGGTACCCTTTGAGTAAAAAATAAATGCGAATCTTTTTTTTTTTTTTTAATTTAAACTAACACAAGTAGTAATAAATGCATTTTCACTGAAACTTCACGAATGAAAACAAGGTATTGATTGCATTTTTGTACATTATTTGAAAAAAAAAAGGGGGTGGGGGATCTAATAAAAAAAATACAAAATTTTGCACAAACATTTAAGGCACTGCAATCGATCAAAGTTTTCAGTGACATCGCAGCCAGCATTTTGTCTTTCTTCAATGGCGGCTGAAAAAGTGGATAGTTGCAATAAAAAAAAATAAAAATAAATATACATATTAATTAATAGCATAAATATTTACCCGGATGTTTCAAAATAGAAATGTTATGATGTGAACTTCCCCTTGACGAAAACAAGTCCAATAAATGCAAGAGTGAGATTCCTTAACTGACAAGCGTCACTTTTTTTTTTTTTTTTAATCGAATAAATCGTACAAATCCTGATGACAAGAGAACCGTAAGAAGCCATTGAGATGAAATGTGAGCGATTTAATAACCATCCATCGGATTGATTTTAAACTCCATAGGGGGACAAATCACCACATGGAGATGGAATCGAGCGCCGCTGTTTGCACTTTGTCTTTGTCTTCCTTGACCGTCGCGCGCTCTTTGAATTTGGATCTGTTTGAACATGCGCGCCTTACACACAGGACTGCGAAAGATCAATACCCTCCGTGGCACGGAGAAAACCATCGACAGGTTGCGTACATTCAAAATGCGTACCTTCGTGGCTGGTTTCCAGTTCAATCTCTCCGCCGTAGCTCCCGTAGCCGCCGGCGGTTCGAGCCCTGACCCGGAACACGTAGGTGGTGCCCGGTTTCAACCCGTCCACTGTCATCATGGTGGAGCGAGTTTTCAAAACGGTGTAGTTTTGCTCCCGCTGGTTCTGAAGCGGAGATCATAAAAGAAGTCAAGTGAAAAAACGTAATACTGAAGAGATAAAAGCCACTTATTTATTTCTTCATCATGTTCGTTCTTAAAGACGGCCATTCCGACACTTGGGAAGAGTATGTCGTCAAGTTTTGCTGTTCTTCAGTTCATGATTGGATTGGATGTGTTCCTGTGGGTTGATGTCGATGGAGGGCTGACGAACGAAGACGTGTGTCTGTTCGTCGGAACCCTGCAGAGAGGTTTCTCATTCTCTAATGGAAGACGCTCTTCGGCATGGATTAAGACTATTTCATGACTAATGCGAGCCGTCACCCGTACACACACGCTCAAAGGCGCCGAGGCTTAATTTCATCACCTCGACCGCGTTTTACGAGATTTGTCCAACAGATGTGTGAGTAATTGACATGCCGGGAGCTGCGGGAGAGGAGCGAGTCTGATATGCCCTCCAGCTAAAACACACAGCCAATAAGTCAATCGAGAGAGACGAACACGTTTGGTTTCGCGAATCCCGTGACCGGCGTTCAAGATGACACCTTCCATTTGCAGTCGGCGCTAATAAGCAAGAAAAATGTGACCATGTTTTTTAAAATGGGTATGCGTGGATAATTCTGCAGCCGTTTTAAAAAAATGTATTTTTTTTGAGAGTCAACGAAGTTGAACTATTTTTGACATTGACGTTTCCTAGTAGGCGGTCCAATGGTTAGCGCGTCGACCTCACAGTGCAGAGGTAGCGGGTTCAATTCCAGATCCATGCAAACTCCCTGTCTGGAGTTTGCATGTTCTCCCCGGGTCTGCGTGGGTTTTCTCCGGGTACTCCGTTTTCCTCCCACATTCCAAAAACATGCATGGCAAACGGATTGAACACTCCAAATTGTCCCTCGGTGTGAGTGTGAGTGCGGATGGTCGTTCGTCTCTGTGTGCCCTGCGATTGGCTGGCAACCGGTTCAGGGTGTCCCCCGCCTACTGCCCGAAGACAGCTGGGATAGGCTCCGGCACCCCCCGTGACCCTTGTGAGGGTAAAGCGGAACAGAAAATGGATGGATGGATGGACGTTTACTAGTATGGGGAAAAAGTACAGCGCTGTCGAAATGCCAATAACAAAGGTACACAGGTCAGGGCAACCTTTTAAGAATGAGTTTTTTTCTCTCACCTTCTCGTAGTAGATGACCTCATACTCCACGATCACACCTTTGGGTCTCTGTGGGCCTTGCCAGGCCAATGTCACGCTGTCCTTGCTGCGCCTCTCCTTCAACACAACGCTCACTGCAGGAAAAGGAAAGGAGAGAGAGAACGGGGAGGGTGAATGAAGCTTGACGCTGAAGTGGGGAGAGATGTGTTAGGTGGTATGTTTTTTTGTTTTTTTTTGTGCCGCGAAAATCAGAACTTGTCACATGAAACATCGTATGCTAATTGACGGTATATTTACAAGGCTTTATTTGATATATTTTCCATTACAGAAGGTGGAATGATAAACGATCTGCTCATTATGCATGAAAATCGCAAAACCGATGACCGAGTCACCCGTCCCACATTGGGCGGCAGATAAAAATGAGTGCGAGTGTGCACGAGGATGTGAGTGGCATGTGCGGGGGTTCTTAATGAGGGTCGTAACCTCCTACGCGCCTGTTCGTCATCACCACCCTGTCACATGCAATTCTGCTGCGCCCGTTTTCGACACATCCGCGGCCGTGTAGGATGTAACGTGCGATTAAAAGAAAAGTGACAGTGCGAGTGACTAATAAACGAGCAGTGGCGCAAAAATTAGCCGTTGTTAATCACTTAAGCGTCAAGTTGTTGCTGCCTTCCCATTAATGGAAGAAAAGCCCACATTAGTCACTGGAATAACCGAATATGTAGCAGCCGAAATATGAGGCTTGTCCAGACAAAAAGTCGATCGCACCTCGACAGTGAGTATTTGTGACTGTTGTAAAAGAAAGCCCTGTCTTTGCTCCAACCCAATAATCGGTTGCAAAATGGCTGAATAGGAAGTGGGAGCTGCTCAGCTCTTCAGGACTTTGGTGGGTCCGTTTGGGATGTTTTGAAACACGCCGTGGACTAAAATAACGACACCGGGAGTGGAGAAATGCGACTGTCGTCTGCCTCCTTTGGTTTCTTTACGCTGCAGAACGAGTGGATACAAATGGCTGACTCGCTAAGTCACTCACCTGTTTGCGACGTGGTAATATTAATCACGGCTCTTCCCTTCGGGGTCGGACTTAAGTCCGACACGCCGTTCTGGCTCTCGATGATGAAACTGTAGTTTGAATCCGGTTGCAGGTCGGTGATGGCGACCGTGGCCGATGTGAGGCCAAATTGCCGCGGCACAAAGTGGACGGCGCTTCCACAGGGCGCGCACTGTTTGCCCTCGCCGGAGCACTTTCTGCAGTGAAGGCTGTAAGTGATGTCCCCCCGTCCTCCCGTGTCTCTGGGGGACGACCACTCCAAAGTCACGCAGGTCTCGTTCACCGTAGAGATCGGGTTTTCCGGACCAGATGGGGGACCTGGGTAAGAAAAAAATAACAGATGATAACAACACAGGGAGAAGACAAAGAATATTAGAATTCATGCTACTGAATTGTAGTCCCATCATGGGTTGCGACCAGCATGATTCGTTTGGCAGAGTTTTTAGATTCAAAAAAATTAATAAATCGAGTCTAAAAGTAGACACTTTAATGAGTGAAAAACTTTTCAAAGAGGTTGTCCGGTTGTACGCAGTGAAAGAATAAAATACGACAGTGAACGCCTCCATTCGTTGATAGCCGGGGTTTCGTTGCCACTTGCTGATCCGTGTCACAGTTCGGACAATAAATAATCCGCGTGATCCGTAAAAAGTGCTAAGAGAGTCAATTTCTCACAAGTCGGGTATATCTTTTGATTTAGAAGACTTTGCGTTACTCTTAATGTGAATTTATGACACATGCCAGAGTCTATAAAGTGATACGGCAATCACTCGAAAAGGTTGACACTTCATTTCAGCATGATGTGACTTTGATCTGTTTTTACGGCTCTCCGTCACATTCTCACGTCAAGGTGCTAGTCGTTTCATTATGTAAGCTCATAATCACCCCAAATCTGCCACATTTCTTAGTGACTAGCAGGTGTGTGTGTGTGTGTGTGTGTGTGAGTCAGTCACATTTGAGAGCTGGACCAGGAATTGCACACGCAGCGTCGATGCCAAAAAAAAAAAAAAAAATACATTTTTTTTTTTTTTCTGAAGTGTCTTGAAAAGTTTGGGATCTTATCAAAATATCCTAAATAATATTCCAGGAGGGGTGCTTGGTTTGGGATGATCCCGACATGAGGTTTTCAAGCGATGAACAGTGCGCAAGGAACGAGTTTATGAGTAAGTCGTCAGGTGGCGCAAGAAGTTTTCGCCTTGTAACATCAGCACTGGAACTTTTCTGACCCGCCTTGGAATGCCAGCAAGAACAATCAAATATTCCAAACATTGTTTTTTTCTCTCTGCCTATTTCTCCTCTTTGGGCACGACTCCTGAGTCACGGCAGCACACTGCAAAACGTCCTGAAGTTAATTCAAGCATATAAAAATTGAAGCGCGGATGACCGTTGATTATGTGGACATGTCATCCGGACATCGCTGAATATGGTACTGAGCCCTGAATACCCCCCCGGCACCGCCTGGGCCTTCCTTGATTCGCCTTCCCCAGTGGTGAGCATCCGAGGGACACACGGGTAGGGGCTCCCAAAGCTCGACGACTGAGATCGGAGAGCACGCTGCGGGATAATTGAAGCTGCCTGTAATAAATCTGTCAGAAGGGCATCCCGATGTCTCCTGCTAATTCTGTCATTTGCTTTTCTGCATCCCCCCCCCCCACCCCCCGACTTCCCTCGGCCACGCATAACTGTCCATCATCATCATTGGCGATCACGTGCCCGTGCCCGACTGCAATCGCCGACTGTTCTATTCCTTTCTCGTTTGAAGTGTCATTCCACACGTCTCCCCGTGACTTATGCGTTCACCCCATTCTCCTTGTTTGAGCCCATT
>NW_017806235.1:1680668-1680816 GCF_001891065.2 Hippocampus comes
CATCTCAATCCATCTCTTTGCGTGTAGTGTTCCCGCTTCATTCGCCCCTCCGTGCTCATAGGACAGAGTTAAATCCCTTTGGCGGAGTGTGTGTGTGTGTGTGTGTGTGTGTGTGTGTGTGTGTGTGTGTGTGTGTGTGTGTGTGTGG
>NW_017806235.1:1681105-1681527 GCF_001891065.2 Hippocampus comes
CCACGCATAACTGTCCATCATCATCATTGGCGATCACGTGCCCGTGCCCGACTGCAATCGCCGACTGTTCTATTCCTTTCTCGTTTGTAGTGTCATTCCACACGTCTCCCCGTGATGCGTTCACCCCATTCTCCTTGTTTGAGCCCATTGCCTTCTCTCCCCCCCCCTTCTCCTTCCTGCTGCCCATTTAGGGGAGCATACATATTTGAAGGAGGCATTAGTCATTTCCAACTGATAACGCCTGTCACATCTCACCTGCTACAACGATTAATGAGTGTAATCTACCGTAACCTGATAATGGGTCTGCGCTTGTGAGTGTGGGCTGTGGGGTGTTTCCGTGTGGAAGGTTTGTGCTCTTCTTCGCTTTCGGTCTTTGTCATTGTGTCACTGTCCTTTCCTGCCCCACCCACCCAACCCCCCCG
>NW_017806235.1:1681672-1693419 GCF_001891065.2 Hippocampus comes
TGTGTGTGTGTGATAAAAAGGTCAAGAAATTTCCTACATGCTTGCGATAAGAGTATTAGCCTCATGTGTTCTCACGGCACAGTGACCTACAAGCACTCAGCTAACACGCCCGGTTGTGTTACATGTGTGTGTCAGGCGCGTCGAACAGGCAGAGCCGAAGGAAAAGGGAAACGGCCACGCGCGGGGTTCGTTACAGACATAAAATTGGAACGCCGTCATGCGCCGTAAATCCTTACAAAAAACACATTACAAACTAATTAAATTGAATGTAATCCAATCGTTGTAACTTGAAGCCGTAGTTTGGTGCAGGATGCTATGAAATGAACTTACATCTGTATGCGTGTGTGTGTGTGTGCGTGTGTGGTTATTTCTTCATATTTCGGCCAGAGGTTCACTCACGTGTGCACGCCATCGAGCGTGGATCGCTGTCGGCTCGGTAAAAGCCTTTCTCGCAAATGCACTCCGTGGCTTTCTCCTGCGGGGACGAGCTGTGAGGAGGACATTTGTTGCAGTAGGCGTCAGTGGCCGAGGCCTTGTAGGTCCCGAGTCTGCACGCTGGGGTCGAGGAGAAAGACACCGACACAAAGTTAATGGAAGAGTCAAGGTAGCCGCTTAAATGTCCAGATGATGTTCATTTAAGATCAATCACAAAGACAAAGAAACGCTGCTTTAAATGTGAAAAGTGGTGGTTCCTATTTGGAGTTGATTGATGACTAAAATATGATTAATTACAAAAAATACCCATTACCTATACATAACAATCAATGAGAGGCATCGGAACTCGCCGAGTTCACAAGACCGTACGCTGCATCCTTGACATTGAGAAATGACTTCAAACCACAAGCCAAACCAAAATGGCTGCCAACAACAACACCGATTTACCGGAGGTATTTAATGTTTATTATTGTGGTTGTAATCGGTTGTTGTGATTTTGCTGTTGTGTATTTTTCATTTTGTAATTTGCTGTGTTATACTTTCATTATTACGAAGTTCTGCTGTGTATCGTGTCGTACCTGCGCTATCTCCTTTCCATGTGGCTAGCTAACGCTACCGCAATACTGAAACAGGGCCGTATTGAGCAGCTGCGTCTGTATTGAACACATTTTTTTGGTCAGTGACTTGATGTTAATTAGTCAACTGATTCAGACATCCTGTTTATGCACAACCAAGAATTTAGAAAAATGTATTCTACATGTAAAATAAGAAACACATGAGCTAATACCAATATAGCATCTGCGACACACATTTTTTTTGGTGTGTAGCTGACTTCAAAGGGTTCCTGAAATAACAAAACACATTTGAGTAGCATCCATTTATACTTTGCCGTATCAAGCAACGTGTTGCGTTATTGGAGCGCTGAAAAAGCCAGTTCCTCACAGCATATCAGTTTGTTTTGAATGGTTCATTTTTTATGAATCGTAAATACATGAATGACTCACCATCAAAATACTAAATGATCTCAAGTAATTAAATACTCTGATATTATCTTTTAATGTCGGTCCAGTATCATTTAATACATATTTTAATCACTACAATCATTATTTTCTCTCTCTTATTTGGCTGCGAGAACCCACTTTAATGACCAATTCAGATGACTCTATTATTTAGTCCTTGAAACGCACTGAAAGAAGAGCCAAAGGCTTCACAAAAAAAAAAAGTGACCAAGGGTAAAAAAAAAAAAAAAAAAAAAAAAAAGCAGAGTTGTGGTGCGGCAAAGGCACTCGAGAAACCGATGGCTCATCCGATGTTTCGTGCAGCACCCATGGCAACGGACACGAAAACAAGAGTCTGATTTAATGCATGGTGGCATTCGGTCTTTCGACGTGAAATCTTTTTGCATCAGGCGGCAAGACCGCGGGGGTTGTGCTGTATAAAACACAGCCAGGCAGCATCACAACTGTCACTACGCTTAGATAAGCGCTGGCTCTTCAGGCTACCGGGGGAGGCACAAATACAAAGCTACAAATCCTCTGGCGGTAACATAACATGACTGTGGCTTGGCTCTGGATGCTTCGTCGTCATTTTGGGGCGGGGCATCCTGGAATAACGTTGTGCCCTTTGGATTCAAGGCAGTGGAATAGACAATGCTCTTTGGTCATACAAATCGTTAGTCTTGACACAGATCTGATTGGATCTGCAGATATTTTGCATTTGATGCATTTTTCACATTTAATTGTTACTATGTATTGCTAATGCCTTTAAATGGGCCGGTCCCACTTCCCCTTAAATAGTCGGGGTTGATATTGCTTGAGATGGGTCCATTTTTTGATCGGATTGCTCATCGGTGATCACGTTTTTTTTTTTTCACTCGCTGATCAATGATCGGCTTCAAAATCCTGATCGTGTAAAGCCTTCAATACATTTCTAGGACTAGTATTCAGATCCTTAACCAGCCCCCCGGATTCCGTGTGATGAAAATGAGGGTGTCACACAACCCGCGAGTGTGCTTATGCATATTTGTCTGCAGGATAACCGATGCGATGGAATCCACCCGGCGCTGATTGTACGTCGATGTGCCTGACACGTGTGTTAAGTGTGCTGCTAATGTGTGTGCGTGTGCGTGCGCGCGTGCGTGCGTAAGTGCGTTTGTGTGCCTGCTGATTGCTTGTGCCACCGGTGAAGGTCACGGATTTAATCATGGTACAATCCACGCATCCCGGGAAAGCTGTAAATTATCACACGAATGCACGTCCACACACACATACCCACACACACACACACACACATACATAAGCTCGACATATACGCGACTCAAAAAGACGTTTATGAAGTCTATGGAAAATGTAAAAAGTTCACCCTACCATATCATATCAGAAATTAGGACATTTAAGGAGAAGGATTCACTGGTGATTTCCTGATCTCAAACAATTTGTTGAAACAAAAGTTAACAAGAGTGGTGGGTACACCACAACAAAACATTTCGACATCTCAATAACTCATCATGTGCCCTTGAGCATCTCTAAGCCCTTCAAAGGCTTAGAGAAGCTCACATTAAGTTGACCTGTAAAGGTTTGAATGCATTTTAGGCTCGTCTTGAAATTTCACCAGGAAGCCAAATATCCCTCACTTTTTTTGTAAGTAGTCTATATGCAAGGCGGTAGTCGTTAACCTGCAGAGAAAGAGAGAGACGGAAATGTGGCCTAAAAGCGGTGTGATTTCTCAAAAGTGGAGCTTAAGCTCTTCTACCTGGATGCTGCGCTCGCTCGTGAACAGAAAGTATTTTTAGGCAAAACATTCATCATATTGGGAGCAAGGTCCACCAGCGCAATCCCCCAAAGACCTGCGGGGACGCTGGAACGGGAGACGTGCTGCCGCTTAAAAAAAAAAAAAAGAAATAAAATAATAGGGAAAACAAAAATAAAGGCGAAGTCAGTGGAGGGAAGGACGGGAAGTGCGTCTTCTCAAAGGGAGGACTTTGTGGCCTCTTTCCTCCTTGCCGTCATGTTCCAAGAGAATGGGTAGCCGTGTGCTATCCCGTGTGGATTCCTTTGGCTGAGCTCTAGAAGTAGGGTGGGCTAGCGACAATTCTCCAGGGGGGGTCTCATCCGGAGCGTCCTTGCTCTTGCCAAGCCTGGCATCCCAACACTGCCCGATCAAAGTCTGTGGAAAAACTTGGCGTCTTCGAGGAGCGCTTTGCCCTCCCAGTTTTTTTTTTTTTTTTTGCCTCGCCGCTGCTACTTTCTGTCTCTTCCACAGAGCCTCGTCTTTCTTTCCCTCGCATGGGATCCTCGCTCCCTGACGGGGGTTCCCTTCTGATTCATGTCAGATACGAAAAGACAAGACGCACAAAAACAACCTAGCGCGCAAAAGAGTCGCCCTCGAGACGAGAAGGTAAAGCGACGAAAATCATGTGAAGCGATGCTGTGGAGCGATGAGAATTCCAAATTTGCATTTGCAACAGGAGAACACAGATCAGAAGCAACATGAATGATAAGAGATGTGACACGCTCTAACGCAGGCCGTTTGAGGGCCCTGACTATGGAGAAATGCAGCGAGGCATGCTGGGAAAGTCCTTCTTCTTCTTGTCAATTTCGAATGCTGCTGACAAGAGTTGCACGATCGCTACCGACCGGGAAATGTTCAGCATTGACGCGCTGAAATATGAATGGAAGCCTAATGGAAAGCCATTTCATAAATTTTAACGAAATGAATCTTAGTTCATCCGTAGCCTGCCATAGCCTCCACGTTCAGTTTCATTCATTTGGGGATTCATAGAATTGGGATGATTTTTAGGAATCGCGATGAATTCTCAAACTTCGATGATTTCAATCGTATGACCGTATTTTCCACACTAAAAGGTGCACTGGATTATGAGGCGCACCTTCAATGAATGGCCTATTTTGTCATTTTTTTCGTACATTGGGCGCACCGCGTTATAAGATGCAATCTACAATGCATCCACTAGGTGGAGCTACGCTAGAGGAAACACCAACAGAACGATCAGATGTCAGTAAAACGTACTTAATAAAGCAGCGACACAGTTCACTTAACCAACAGCAAGTTATAACATTGACTCGTTCACGTTGAACTCTCTTGCCGCCGCTCTATTTCCGTGTTCAACTGCTTAATCCGATCGCCTTAAGTTTGAACTCTGCGTTGTCAGCATGTCTCTAGCAAGGAGCCATTTTAGGGTTGAAATGTTACCGTAACGATCATACACAAGGCGCATGGTATTTTAAGGCGCGCCGTAAGTTTTTAAGAAAATGGAAGGCTTTTAGGTGCGCCTTTTAGTGTGGAAAAACCGGTAAAAACAAGAACAGGTAGCTAGTAACTGTAAGAGAATACATTTCCAACTAGCCCTCCTAAATTTGTGCATCTCTTACATCAGTGGTTCCCAACCAGTGTGTCGTGAGAGCTCAAATGGTGTGCCGCGGTGCACAACCGAGAGTGACGGAAAGACCAAATAAATGATTTTCTATTAGATGGCAAAAAAAGTATGAAATTGACATATATATCCTCGATGGGTGACAATTTTGTTTGGTGGTGTGCCATGCGATTTTTTTTTTTTTAATGCTATTAAAAAAAGTGCCTTGGCTCAATAAAGTTTGGGAATTGCCGTCTTATATTACGTAGCCTATTTCTATGCCGTTGACACTTCCAATGCCATCCTGCCTGCACGCTCGCCAAGTGACGTCAGATCATTTCTGACTCTCCCAAATGTCGCTGCGGCTATCGTAATTGCTTCGCGGCTAATTAGGGCATCACCCATGTGACAAGCTCTTGTGCCAGTAAACACCCAACGATTTTCTTTTTTTGTGAGATCAGCGGCCGTGCGCGGATGCGGCGGCACGGTTGTGTTTCTTCGAACGACAAAAGATGGCCTCATATCCAGTGTCTGATTAAATATTTATCTGGTCACCAGAGAGACTCTCCGTATTTATGCCAATCGATAGCTTTTAGATATGATGTAGCAGAGCTACTCAGGACACACACGCTCTGATTGAGGAGTGGGGGGACAGCCCGGCTGTCTCCACTGGACCCGCACGACTCTGTGAGCAGTTTGAAAAAAAGAAAAATTATTTTGTCATTTTCTCCAGAGCTCTCCCAACATATTAAATTTACTTCTACGGGACGGTGGACGAGAGTTTAGCACGCCTGGCTCACATTTCTGAGAACGGTGGTTTGAATCCGGGATCCGGATTTCCTTCTTTGGACTTTGCATGTTCTCCCCATGCGTGCATAGTTTTTTTTTTTTTTCAGGTATTCTGACTTCCTCCCCTCATCCCCCAAAACGCATGTTAGCTTCTCTGAAGACTCTTAAGTTGTCTTTTAGGTATAGCACAAGAGTCGTATTTTGAAGTTGTAAATTGTAAGTTTGACGAAGATGAAACCAGAGTGCATTTGTCAAACCTTCCCGAAACCCAATTTCTTTGAAACTATAAAGCTGCTCCGTGTCAGGGGACATCTGGGGGTACTTAAAAACCAGCGGAATGCCGTTTAACGCTGAAGCCATATTCGCTGGGAAAAAAAAAAAGGTGATGAAATGTCAGTTTTTGCTTGTTCCGCTGCTCTCGGGTTAATATTGCTTTTGCTTGATAAATGACTGTAAATGTTATTAACTTCCTATCATGGGCTTTCTCGGCAAGTCACTTTGCAGTTGTGTTTATTAGTTCAAGTTGAATGTGGCCGGGGAACGGGATCGTTTTAATTATTGCCTTTTCAATATCCTTCACAGTTGTTCATATTTATTCTCGGTTTTATGAGAACCGCAAGCTCGACATTAAATGAGAGTGTTTAGTATTGTTATAAAAGTTTATTGGGGAACACGCATTCGCCATTTAATATCCCAAAATGAATAACAAATGAACGGGATTACAAAGCGTTTCAATTGATTAAAAAAACAAACAAACGTAGCTGACTTGAAAACCGTATCGAATTTAATCTGCATGCAGGAAAACCTTCAATGTGTTTTTGCAGGGGTGCTACCCCGGTAATTTTGGAGGATAATGTGCACGTTGCTCAAAATTTCCAGATGGAGACACTTAGCTGCATCATGAACTTTTTGACTGTCTGTTCAAACCTGTAAAAATGTCAATTTGGCTAACAACAATTTGCAGCGGGAGCAGAACTTTTTAATTACCCTTTGCTGAAATATCCTGTCAAGATATGAACACAAATAGTAACTGATACATAATTAGGTTGATTGTGCATCCTGTGGACTGCGAAAGGAGTTGTTGAAGGCCCCTCCCCCCCCTCCCCTCCCCCGTGCCTGATTTATAAGCAAATGTTGAAACTCACACAAACACAAAGCCAATACCTCACGGTCAATGCTTTCTAATTACATCCAAACAGGTGGTTGCTGAGACTGTGTGCTCTCTTGTCTGCTCCAGACTCTGGCGCTAGTTAGTCTGTTAATTGCTCCTTTCCTGGCCCTCGACGACAATCAGTTCAAGGCAAACATTGGCTCGCCATCAGGTTTGGCACAAAGCTCTGAAAAGGGAGAAAAGTGCGTGTGTATCTGCATATGTGTGTGTGTGTGGTTTGGAGCTGCCGGGTGGGCACGGGGTGTACTGAGTGCGCGACAAAAAGTGTACGTATGTGTGTGTATGTATCCTTTGGAGAGGGCTGTTGTGTAAAGCCCGGTGGCCCCCAGGAGATGAGCTCTATAATGGTCACCATGGCAACGGGCTTTCTGGACGCAACCCTCCTAGTACCCCTTGAGTGCCACAGCTCCTGAAGCAAAAGTAGCAGTGTGTGTGTGTGTGTGTGTGTGTGCGCGCACGTGGGCTATCCAGGCGTCAGTTTAGGCCAGCTACTTAAAAATTGATACATCAAGCGTCAGTGGAGAAATGTGACGAGATCAAACGTGGCATCCTTCACGGCCACGAGGGTCGCATCTGTGCGGGTGTTTGTGCTCAAGCGCATATTGCCGTGAAAGGTGTTTACACTTGAATTGACATGTCTCCGTGCTCAACAAACTTAGAGGTGGGGGGGGGGGGTCGCGGGAATACCACCTAACACCGAATTTAACAACGTGGTTGTGGCATATGCTAATGATCACAACTCGGGGATTCTCGGCGATTGGCAGATCGCGAAACACGGAAAAGTCGGCGTGCGGAAATCGGCGGAGGAATGTGCCCTTTTGTGACGACACGCCGGCTGGGTGCATGACGCTGTGTATGTGTGGGGAAGAAGAGATGTCAAGTGCTCTGCTGAGAGGAACGCTCATCTCTATTTTTAACCACATAATGCCTTGTAGAATGCTCACACCGGCGCTTTCATCGCGCATCATCCCTCGGACCAATTAGATTTCTCGTCCTAAAGGGATTGTGTTATCTTTAACCTTCAATTGCAAACATTTTCCATAGGTTGCATCATCTGCAAGGAGTGAGGCAGTACAATTCAGGGCCACGTATTTGGGGAGCTGCACACCAAAAAAATATCATTTCAACCCCGGATGCCGTGTGGCGTGAGAAATGATTCACTTTTACGTCATTTGTCAGAAAATAATTTACTTACACCGTATGACGCTGGTTTATCTATTTATGCCAATGACTTCTAGTGATCGGAAGGCATTTAACCCTTTCATGCACAAATAATGATAGCCTGTAACCTGATAAGCTGTCCACTGTAGTGACCACCGTCCCTGAAAGAACGTAGGTTGCTATGAGAAGTTTGGACTTCAAGTTTGATGTGGCTAAAAAAAGAATATTAGCCCAGATGTCGTCGAAAAAATATAGATGTTGCAATTATGTCATTGATAATCAAGTCTGTATATTGTCACTGAATCCTTTGTAGTTTACAATTTTGTTTTTCATTCACAAAAAAAAAAAAAAAAAGGGTGGTGGGGTGTTGTGTGAAGCAGCGATGGCCGTATGGCATCAATTAAGTGAAACCGGCAAGAGGTTTGTGTGTGTGTGTGTGTGTACGTGCGGAAACTTGCGAGCGACACCTCATCACGCACACCCTTTCGGTGTTTAGGGCTCCTTATGACTTCCCCAACTTGCGCGCTCGGACCGGATATGAAACGCTTCATGATGTCCAAGCGCATGAAGTGCACGAGTCGCCCGTGGGTGTCCTCAATGTAGCCGTCCAATTACCGAGAGCGGTGGAGGGGAACCGCTGGATGAAGCTTGTCCTCCTCCTCCTCCTCCTTCTGTCCATCTCTGTCTTTCATCTCTGATGTCGTTACTCTGTTTTTCTCCTCTACATGTCTCTGTTTGCCCTCCTGTCTATTTTTTTATTTATTTTTTTAATGTTCTCTCCTTGCCGTCCCTTTCGATTCGTTATGCGCGTGCGTTTGCGTGCGGGGGTTGATGTGTGTGTGTGTGTGTGTGTGTGTGTGTGTGTGTGTGTGTCTTATTTCCCAGTGGACTGTCTGTCATATGTTGACCCCGACCTTCCTCAGAGCTCCTGCACAAATATTTACCCTCCTGCTGACAGGGACACACACGCACACACACGCACGCACAGAAAGCTCCATTTGAGTACAATTAAAGCAAACTCACACGCCATACGTGCACATGCCTGGCTGGCAGTAATCCAAGCGGATGGCTCACTAATTTCAAGTCGAGGTGATTATCCCAGAGTCCAAAAAAAAAAAAAAAAAGATTAAATACATGCCAGGTGTGTGCGTGTCCGTGTGTGAGGGGTCATGGGCGATAGACGACCAAAGAAAGGAAGAAAGAGGGAGAAAGAGAACCTGACAGGCCCACAGGAGAAGTCTGGTGGGAGTTTGGTTCACAGTCTGAATAGCTTATTCTCCCGTCTGTTCCTTTTCCAAAGCTTCACCTTTCCCATTTTGAACGGAACCGGACAGATCCTGTCTCCCGCACCCGCACACGCACGCGCACAGCTCACGTTAACGTCATCGGGACACACGTGTCGTGTAAAGAAAATGAACTGACGCGTTTCTCGTATCCCGTGATGCAAAAAAGCCGACGTCATCCGGCCCCTCGCGTCCAGTCGAGTTCGAGTGGGCGGAGCCGCGCACGTCCTCTCCTCACCGCGGTTATTTTCAGTTCGTCGCGCTCAATAATTCATCCTCTCGAGGCGCGCGAGCCCCGTGTCCGATTCTCGGAAACAACACGCGTACGTGAAAACACACCCACAAGCGCGCAACACCTGTCAAGCGGAAGGCTGACTTCTCACCGTCTTTCTCCGTGGGCGAGCACGTAACATTGATGGCACCAAAAGGGAAAGCGGCTCCACTCGAAACGGGTTTGCCTTCTAAGCTTTCGTTCAGCACCATGCAAAGAAGTCAAGTGGGTATCACGAATGGCTCCTTGATGTCTATTTTGGCACCAAGGCCCCACGGGAGCTTTATAAGCGACAAATAACTTGTGCGCGTCAACAAAACAATTCCATGTTGGTCAGCTTACTCTGCAGCCTTGAAGGATTACAACAGAAGAAACTGACTGATTCAGAAGAGCTTTGCGTCCACTTTATAGTGTGAACGCGGAGAGAGCCAAGGACTCATGTACAGTAAATCTGCAACAACAAAAAAAAAACTAACCAAAAAAAAAAAAAAATCAGTATTTTAGTTGAGTGGTCCTTTGACTGAGTAGTTGAATTCATTCTGTGAGCATTATCTCATAACACTCCAGGCCGAATTCACAAAGCAAGAATTACGGTCGCTGATAGCCGATATATTCAACATATCGGAGCGGTGGCGCGTTATATTTGGGGGGGAGGCATTTTGGAAGAAATGGATGGTGTTAGTTCATTAGATGTTGATGAATGAAGCTCATTTGCTTAGAGGTGGGCAATTTCTCTGCCAAATATATGCATATACCCTTATTTAAATCCGGGCAAATATCGCCGACACGCCGAGACACATTCTGCGCGGCAGCGCAGTTAGCGAAGCATTTTCCCATCTGCAAGGTGAATCCGTTTGCTCGATTTTTACCGGTTAGCGCCACGCAAACGCCACGTAATCGATATGCAATTTTCTGTCTCCGTCGAAATGAACGGAAATAGCATGAAACCGTTCCAGCATTTGCGCTGTTTCTGGTTTGTGCGCCTTCGGCACCAAGAGGCTGTTTCATTCAGACATGGAGACATACACACAGTTGGGGAGCTACGAATTCAAGACTCGTGATGTTTGGCGGGTGTCGCCGTTCCATAACAAATTTGTCTGAGTACCGTTGTTTATATTGTATCATGTAAATTGTCATTGTCATTTTTTTTATTTTTTTTATCCTTGTCCTGTTCAGTCCTGTCTCTCAGTATTGACAGAAAACTTAGAATGCAAGTTAGTATCCGATGTCATTTATTTCTGTTTTGATAAGAGGTTTAATCAGATGTGCGGGCCGGC
Organism: Hippocampus comes; assembly: GCF_001891065.2. Classification (NCBI taxonomy): domain Eukaryota; kingdom Metazoa; phylum Chordata; class Actinopteri; order Syngnathiformes; family Syngnathidae; genus Hippocampus; species Hippocampus comes. Next base: position 1,692,429 of record NW_017806235.1, read on the forward strand.
CGTGTATCAACATTTTACTTGCAGCCGATGGGAAGGATTTTCTCATGGGCGGTTAGAAAAGAGAAGAAACTGCTTCCCTGTTTGCTTTTGTGAAAAGTGCATTTCAGAACACAAAAGTCAATAAGCTATTATAAGTGTACCTCGTGCCGGGAGGTGGATACATCATTTGAGGAAATTGAAAAATTCCATCACAAAAACGCCTTTGTCTCAAAGCTGTGGAGTAATACTCAAGCCGTCGCGGACGAGAAAAGCTGCTTGCGCCCTCATATGCCGAATGGAATGGCTCCCTGATCAGCACTCTCGGCCTTCGCCTCCACTGCTGACTTTGTGCTGTCATGACACGCGCCGCAGTTACTTGGTGGGCGCTGACTTAACATCACAGTCATCAATCTGTTCCGCCAATCAGCTTGTTGTCAAGAGTCGGGTCGGTGCCGGCTACTCACGCAACTCGAGCCTCAACAAATTGGGACTTTGACCGCTACTACATTGGTATGTCATGTTCGGTGCCGGTTAACGCCGGCTCGGTCTTTGTGGCAGACCGATCGTACATCTGGAAGCCATCCATGAACTACAATGAGAGGGAGGGGACGAAGGGGGGAAAGGGTCAATGGCCGCCTTCCTGTGTCTATGCTTCCTGCTCGCCAGGCCTGCTGGCTTCTCAGGCGCTGGCATCTTGAAAAGTCTTTAGATCTTAAATGGAGCAAACCTAAAACTGACTCCACGCTACAGAAATGTGCGCTTGTTTAACTCACTGGAACTCAGCAGCGTTATGAATCACAGCCAATTAATGGCGACTGTACCCAGAGGAGTCTCCCCTTCTGTGCCTGCATGGCCCCCCCCGCCCCATCTTTTGGGGGGGGGGGGGTTAAAGCTATATTAAGGCACCAGGAGATGGAAACACACGTGTTAACGGTTTCCCAATCCGTGTTCCGCTTTTGCCAGTTTGCTCTCAGAGTTTTTGCTCACGGCTCGGCCCGCCGCGCGCAAGCTA
>NW_017806235.1:1693464-1733130 GCF_001891065.2 Hippocampus comes
CCCGACACCGTGCTCGAGCGAGGCAGGTGATCCGCCGCGGCGAAAGAGGATGTGAGCTTTTGAGGCACCGTGTAATTGGACATTGTCTGCATCAATGCCACACGGCTATGTAGATGGCGACTATTGTGTGGCGAGAGTCGCGTGAGCGCCCAAATCCTTTGTAACGATGTGTGTCATTTGTTCAAACACAAAAGAGGGGGGGTAGGGGGGAGATGAGAAACGGGGCGAGAGGAATGTCGGATTGAGGTGAGGCGCGCATGTAGAAAAGGGAGATAAAGGCAAAATTAAGTGCGGGATTGTGGAAAGTGTTGCCAGACAGATAAAGCGGGTTGTAAAGAGCGTGTACAGACGGGTAGAAGATTGAGAGATGGCGAGACTTTTCTTGTTCCGTTTTTTTGGAACGCGCCGCTTATCAATTAATTAATCAATCAAAGGTTTTGGCTAAAGTCTTGCGTTACACAATCTTAATTTCGCCGACATTCTGGACAATTCTATGCCTCGAGCTTTTTGCGTGAACACGTCGGGGGATGAAATCACTTCATGTTCTGCTTGATGGATGGATAAAATTCCCATGAACGCACCTCAAAAGTCATCCAGCTGTAAATATGGAGGGGAAAAAAACTCCAGAACGTGACTGAGATGGATCATTATGGAAAATTAGAGTTGGCCACTCTTTGCTACACACCAAGACAAAATTTGGCAGTCTGACACAAGAGCTCCGCTTTTCTTTCTCTTTGATTTAGATTTTCCCCCTTTTTCGGTTTTAATGTGCATCGCACGTCGTGTAGACGCTCCGTCGACTGTTTTTGGCATTTGTGGCCTCGACATTCATCGGCGGAGGATATTGGAGTTAGTTTAGCGGCATGGATGGATCAGGCCCGTTTTTGTTGAGAGGAAAATGTCGGAACTTTTGGACTGTCACTGCTTGACCGCGATGGTACGGCTGCGGGGCGCTTGTGGTTTTCAACCTTAACAGGTATCATTTTTGCAACAGCCCCGTTTTTTTTTTTGTTGAAAATGTTGCCGCAGCTGGACGACTACGAGCACTGACGCTACGAGGAGGCAGATGCTGTTAACCAACAAGAGGGAATCAAACTGCACCACCTGCATGCGATGCGTCACTGTGATGGGAGTCGTACTGTAATCTGAACAGAAAAAACTTTTTTTGCCTTTATCACTCATGAAAATGAGTTGTCCAAACCCCCAAAAACTGCCCGACAGTTCAGTCAGTGCGTAGCAGGCCTTACACTTTCAACAGGCCACAATGCCCAAAGTTGTGAGAAAACACACACACACACACACACACACACACACACACACACACACACACACACACACACGACATCTCGTGTATACCCGCAAGAGCTCCTTGACTTGCTGTTTAAATCCTTTTTGTTGCCGCCCCCTCCCTACCTCCTTTTTACCTTCAAGCTCTCTCAAGCTCCCCCAGCTGCCGTCAAGAGAGGAGCGCAGAAACCAAAGAACAGCATGTGTGTGAACATGGAAAGGGGGTGTGTGGGGCGAGGGCGTTGACCTTCAAACGTCTGTGCGCAGTGAACACAAAATTGCTCACTTTACCAAGCAAACACACACACACACACACACACACGCACACACTAATACACACATGCAGCTAGTGGGATGGAGACAGACTTCAGGTTCTGTGTGGGTGAGGCAATGAAGTGAAGCAGGTTCCCTACTGTGCTTTACACACACACACACACACACACACACACACACACACACACACACGCACACGCGTGCGCCGCTCCCTGTAAATGAGCTCGATCTCTTTTACAGGTGTAAAGATTAGCCTTTCTCTACATCTGTTCTTTGCTAAAACCTTTCATTGTGAAGAGAGCCTGGAATCTTCCGATGAGATTTGACGTGGACTGCGCGCCTGCGTCTGCGCGTGCGTGTGCATGTGCACGTGCACGCACGGGCCTTTTAAGTGCACTCGCTTTCATCTTGTGCATCTAAGGGCCTATCTTGATTAAAGCCTGACTGAATCCAAGTCTTATAACCTTTAGCTTGTCGTTTTTTTTTTTTTTTTTCGCCAAGGTGCATAAACAGAGTTTTCTTTTCCTCCTGCTCCGTGGTCGTAGCCAAAGTCTGATTGTCCTAGCAGCTGAGAAGCAGCCCTTTGATCGCAGCCCGTCACTGAACAAACGGAAAAGCCAAATTCCACTCACAGCTTGGGTGATTTTCTTTTTTTCCCCCCCAAACTCTTCTGTAAACGACATTGTACAGACCTCTGCGTCACCTCCCTAAAGTTATGATCTCATAGCGGCAGCCAAGCGGACTTTATGGTGTGTAAAAGTGATGTTTGCCTGACTTTTGCACATGGCCAGCCCTTAATAGGCGGGTTCTCTTCCAAGGAAGTTATGTTTTCAGAGCAGTGGTTTACCCGTCTTTTTCAACGAAACGATGAGCGGAATGGGTGAAGCGCGCGCGTCCAGGAGGCAACTTGGACGTTTTAGAGTCAACATTACTGAGAACGAATAGATGTTACTTTCAGTGATCCTATTATGGCCGATGAGTTTTTCCCACGTTATGTCAGCTGAAAATGATATCACAGGTTACCACGAGATCACCGGAGATGAAAAAAAAAATCAAATTTTCATGGGTTTGTCCATTGATCTGAACCACTGAGGCTTTTTTAACCCTTTCATGCACCCTGTAACCTGATAAGATGTCCGCTGTAGTAACTGCTGTCCCTGAACAGGGTTAAGGTTAAATTTAGCTCTGTTTATGCAAAATCTGAAGATCAACTGTTAAATTAAGATTCAGATTGTGGAGCACTTGGCAGAAGAGTCACATGGAAAATCCCATTGAACGTGTTCACATGCTTACCATTAATGTTGCTGTCAAATCTCAACAGATCGCATTGTAATTTGCGGTGCTTGAGTAGGATCCTATAACACTTTGTTCCCTCGGTTCATAGCAAATTGTAGCTCCTGTGCTCTTAATGTCCGAGATGGGAGATGATTTTCAGGTGACAAACGACCAAGCCTTGGCAGAGGTCCCAATGCCCTTGGTCTGAGTGCGATTTTATAATGTCCTAAATAGTCTAGATATCTCTGAGTAAGTCCATTCGGTTCTGTACGTTCAGCATATCAGCAATCAGCAGTGCCCGAGCCTTGAGCGCCTCACTCATTTGCTTTTAGTCCAGTTTCTCAGAAAGCGAAAAGGAATCTGAATGTCGTGGTTCTTTGACTTTCTTCCTGTAAATTAGGTTGTTACGTCATGATTGCAGCACCGGACAGATGCCGATTGCGCGAGGAGAAAGCTGCTATAAATCGAGTCGCGTCTGCAACAAAAAAGGAGTGCCACACCGAGCTTTAGTACTGCGGCATGCTGAGGAAAAGAGAGTGCGAGGAGGTCTTACGAGGTGACAGGTGTCTGTCCTGTTCCGCTCTCTTTTCTCCATCTGAGGCGGTAATTGGCGCTGTCAGGCACACAGAAGAGGACAGAACACACATGCAAACACACACTCCTGCCCTTCAACGTGTACCCCTTGGGCTTAAAGAGGTTTGAGAAGAGATTTTACCGTGCTCCCTTGCCGCCTGGGAGAAAGCGGGAGAGGGCGAAGGACCGCCAAGCGGGAATGGAGGCAGTAATGGCGAATGTATGAGAGACAAACAAGCCTGTCTGAAAGAAGCGGTGGCCTCCTGGAGTGTGCAAATGATGGTTGGAGTGGGAGTGAGGGAGAGATTTTGGAAGTCCCCGTGAAGGGACAAAGCGCATCTGTATGATTGCCCGTGATGGAGTCGCAGCGTTGTTGAGCACGCGCGCCTCAGTTCACAGGCGGCAAACGTGTGAGTGATATAACACAGGTTAACAGAATAGCAATTACACAATCTATCTATCTATCTATCTATCTATCTATCTATCTATCTATCTATCTATCTATCTATCTATCTATCTATCTATCTATCTATCTAGCCAGCCAGCCAGCCAGCCAGCTAGCTAGCTAGCTAGCTAGCTAGCTGGTATTCTTAATCGTATAAAGTTACTGAATTTTATGAACAAAGATGGCACGGTGGAAAACGACTGTCATAAGAATGTGTAAGGACAGTGAGGGGAAAAAAAAAAGCCTGATTAGAGAGAGAGACACCGAAGCGCGGTTAGACATAGCATATAGAAGGGGGAGGTTGCTGGGGGCAGGGGGGGGCAGTAATTGGAGGTGTCTGCTGTTTGTCTAACACAGAAAGGCTAGTAATGATTCCATTAGCGCCTCACACCGAGAGAGAGAAAGGGATGAGGATACAAAGAGAGACGCTGGGGGGGGCACGGATGGGAGTCAGAGACAAACACTGACACAAAATGAGGCAGCTCAAGGGGGAAAAAGGGGGAGATCCGCACAGAACATTAGCACGGAAAAACAATGAACGTCAGAGCAGCGAAATGGCAAAGAGGAACAAGAGAGAAGGAATTCAAAGTGGCCATTACAAGACTTGTTCACCTGCACAATGGGAGTCGCAAATGCCCGTCCGTTCCCCATACCCACCCACCCCCCATCCCCCAACTCTTTGTGCGAAGGCAAGCGCGAGAGGGTGATTTAAATGCATTAGCAGCGTGTGTTTTCCCAGAGGAGGACCTTTAGAATGCGTCAGGGCAGGAACATTTTGTTTAGAGCCACCATACAGGTGTGAGTGGATGCGGCAGAGCCCGGCTGCCTCTCAGCGGGACACATTAAAGCGTAACGCACTGGCTAATATTCTATGCGGCCTCTTATGTCTTTTTTTAAATGCAAGCATGGATGCGACTGCAGTGCTCAAACCTCCCCTCTAAAAATATCTGTATTTTGATCTCTTTCTCTGAACACAATGAAATTACATTTTGTGTGTGCACATTGACAGGTGGTCAAACTCTTACCAGTTTTTTTTTTCCATAAGCTTTCTGACAGAGTGGACATTTTGGCTTATGCTAACAATGAATGAGTACATGGTGGGCCTTCACTTAGCGACATGATTCACTTAGCAAGCTGTTTAACAGCACAGTTACCATTTCTAAAAGGGTTTTGTATCAACTGATATGTCACTGTGACAGAGTGGACAAACTTGACTATATATTATATATACTATATAATGACAATGATAAAACATCAATTTCAATATTTATTCTGCAACTGTCCACTTGTTCGGAATGCTGTTAAAAACGTCGCTGCCGTACATACATCAGAGGGTATCTTCAAGGAAAAGTGACTCAAGAATGACAGGGTGGACACCAATTTCAGGAAAGCCTGCAAAATGATCAATATGATTTTGAAAGTACAATATACATGATCAAAATGACTCATTTTATCCAATAACCAAAACAAAGACAATCGTGCTAGGTTCTGACGGACACTGCCAGAGTGGTCGTAATAATAAGTTTATTATTGCAAAGTACAATTACAATTATAATGAAGGCACTCACCGTTAAGGTTAAGTGATCTAATTTGGGCCAAAGATAAGGTTGGTTAAAAAATATATTGCCTTGCTACCATACAAACAAAACATCTTGGCTTCCCCTAATTAAATGGGTAACGCAATAGTAGTTCAGAAATGTTCTTCGAAATCATTTTGCAAGACTTGATCTGCTTACGTGCACACACACAAAACTGAGCCTTATTATCCCAACCCCTACTTTTTTGGTTTTTGCAGTCTCTTGAATTGGATCTCATTAGATTGTGCAGGTGGTCATAATGTGTTGCCTGTTGAGTGCATGTGGGGAGAAAAAAAAAAAAAGCCTAAATTGCCCAAAATGCATTTGTGAAGTGAGTAGGTGTCAAAGGAAAACATGCCACCGATATGCTTCTAATCATCACAAGGGAATTCAAATTGTTTGGCAAGCGCCCGTCGATTGTTTCCACAATAATCACCACACAAGCAAATATGCTTTAACTTGAACTCGAACCAAAAAAAAAGGATTTATGGCCAACAATGGAAGCCTGCCGTCCGGTAATCTACTCACCATAAGTAATTACACAAGACAAAGGTCACATGATTCCTGCTCTTTGACCTTAGACCATCTGAGACCGCCCCCACTCCCCGCAGTGACAATATACACGCACACCCACACGCATATACACAAATGCACTATGAGTGAGTTAAACCGAGCTTGGGAAATTGAGCAGTTAGCATTTTAGCATGCAACAAAACATCGTAGGTTCATGGCAATGTGTTCATGGGCTTCAACCTGCTAACTCAGGGGCGTCAAACTCGTTTTTGGCACGGGCCACATTTTGGTTACCGTTTCACTTGGTGGGCTGTTATGACTGAAACCATATAAAGAAGTCAAGAATAACTGTTGGTTCAACTCGTGATTGATTGACTCGCAAACTGCGAGGCGAATAGCCGTACGTGCCATAGAGTCCACCTATGCCGTGTCGGTCCTAAAAAAAAAATAAAAAAGACGACTGCCGATTGAGTGTACGTTTAAACAAAGGAAAAGGGAGGCGACACAGAGTAGGACGTGGAATTGCTGAAATCAGCCCTCACCGAAGAAGCTCCAGACAGACGCGAAGCTCAACTGCGATTGAGATGCAGCCAGAGTTCCGACGCAATCTGTGCACATTACCAGTGTGCAGGCTGCAGTGTACAGCTTGTACTTATTCACTTGTCTCTAAGGCCCCCACTGCCAAGGTTTCAGGGTGTCTTGGCGGCCGCTTCTCGAAAAACAACCGAGATTGCATTATGTGCTCGCGTTGCAAGTTTGCGAGGATGAATATCTATGATTTGGGTTTTTTTTTTTTTCCCCTTTCCTGGAGGAAAGTGAGCCTGCGGGGACACGGTGGGAAGGCATCGATCTAATGGAGCTTACTCTCCCCAATACATGCGGGCAAAGCAGGCAGACAAACACGGCGCACATTGCACATGCCATCTGTGGAGTTTTACGACTCAATAACCGCCTTCCTCGGGCATACCTTTTTCCACTTTAAACTCACAAACACACACATAGCAATAAGCACTTTCTCAAACTGTGCTCTCCTCAGCTCAGCGGGGTAAACGAGATATTCAAGATGGACAAACACACACACGCGTGCACCTCTTAAATAGAGGAGAAGATGCCTCAAAGCATCTCCCACAGTTCCTTCCGAGACCTGGCCTAACATTGTTGAGGGAGGCTTCGCAAAGGGACGCCAGACACAAACCCACACGGTTATCAAAATACGCCACCATTCCTTCCTTACGCAGTAGCGAGCCAGCATCCGGACACATTTTCAGACACACACGCGGTCCACTCACGTTGGCAGATGTCCTTGTTCTCCTCGAAGCCCGGTTTGCACACACACCTCCCGATTGGAACCAGCCAGCCGCCGTCTGCGCTGCAGTACATCTTGGGAACCTCAAATTCCTCGGAGGCGTTCACGCAAGCTCCGTGCACCTCCACCAGGGCCGTGTCCCCCCCTGTTATCGTGTCAGGGAACTGGGCCAAATTAAGCACAGTGAGCGGACACTTCTTGTAGAAGACCCGCACCGAAACCAGAGCGATGCAAGCGCCCAGGTCCTGGAAGGCCAAGTAGAAGCCTTTTTTGCTGAGATTGCTGATGTCGCGCACTTCCGTATTGAGCTTCATCACGCGGTCGCCAACGTCCACCTGGCGAGAGGAAATACGGTGCAATGCGTTACAAAAACGCAACTTTACATCTGATTGACCAAATATTTTAACCCTTTCAGGTACAGCGGTCACGACAGTACGCGTAAGCGTGTCCTTACCTGTGTAAAGCTTTCATCTGCAGCGATCGTATCGATCTTGACGTACTGGCCTTCCTTGATGAACCACAAGTTGGCGTTGTTAGACTCGTAGTAGTACATGTTGAATGTCTGCAACAACAAAAATGAAAAATAAAAACGTTGACGTTCATTTCGACTCATTGTAGTCGAGCACGTGGGCGTCCACCAGTGCACCCGATGTGAAATTTCAACCAAGCTTGCTGCCCTCTCCCCTCGGCGTCAGTCCATCCGTCTCGACAACTCGTCGCAAAACGATCGCGCGGCTCTTTGAAAAGGCCGCTCTGTGCAATCTCATTGCATCTCCGCCACGACTCAATCTAGAAATGCTCTGTCAGTGACTGAGCGCGAGAGACAGACACAGCGGAGACAAAGTGAATACGGCGGAGCAGTAAAATCACAGATATGAGCGAATGGAGGCCTGTGAAAAAAAAAAAAAATAGATATCGGGAATTAAAAGTAAACAAGGAGCTCCGGAGAGCGTCTCTGGGGCGTTGTTTTTTTAAGTCTTTGAAATTGGAAAGAAGAAACGGAATTGTTTTTTTAACGCTGCAGGAAGCAAAGTCACTCAACTCAGTACACACAACTAGTAAGTCGACATAATCAAACTGATAAATGGAAGATGCCATGAGAAGCGCGTATCTTGCTTTGCAATTCTACCCCGACACAAAAATAAACACGCCGCTTTTTTTTTTCTTTCTCTGTAATCCGCCGAAGGGATGCAAACCAACAGCATCTAAACGGGAAAACGGGAACAAATTTTACGCAAAGGTCAGACCCCCTTCAATTATCTAACGAGTTGATCCAGCGGAAGGCACGCTCAAAGATAAATTTGCTCAACTGCGTAAATGTCAGAATGTTTTCATCAGCCCATTTTCATAACATTCATTATTACATTGATAAACCTCACTCCATTGCACCAAAATGCGGCAAGAATCGTTTCAACATGATTATTTTTTTTTTCTCTCGTGAGAGACGATCCAATTCCGACTTGCTCCAAATCCAATGCAATGCTGTGCTATTGATTGGGGAAAAAAGAAGAGAGAGTGTCTCTTCACTTCAACAAGACGTCCGCGGGAGGTTGCGATGAACTCAGTGACTTGCGCCCTTGGGAGGGGACCATTTCACCACACTCACCAGTTACGACGGCCGCTCTCGTCTTAAAGTACACTTACCAGATACGAAAAGCAGCTGAAAATATTTCACAGACCGCCACATTAAAAATTGGCTTTACACTGTCGGAGAGTTATTGATTTGATGGAGTCAACTGATTGTAAACTCCATTTTTGTTTTTTTCTTTAGTTTTTTTAAAGAGACTTTCTAAGTTTACAAAAGGACGATTTCTCACAAACATTGTTCACAAATCTGTCTAAATCTGTGTTGATTTGGACACTTCTCCTTCGCCGAGCCGGGTGGCATCTCAAGAATTATTGAGCATCCTTTGCCTCGCGCAGAGTTGATCAGGTTGATTGCGGCCATATACGCCAATACCTGCTTGAGCGGTGAATATTTTGGCTGCGCCAAGAACTTTTTTTTTTTTTTTTAAGCTTTCAGGGATTGTGAACAGATCCTTGCAACGTTCTTGTGAACAAATTCAGTGCGAAATAGCAAACAGAAGAACACAGACGAGATCTCCCAGCTCATATACAACGAGAGAGAAAAAAAAAAATTGTTGCTTTTATGTTTTTGTTCGGGATGGTTTCAGGAACGAGTCAAGATTTTTGAGCAAAATTTTGTTTCGGTTCACGAAACACTTGTGCAAGCGTTATGGCCAGTGAGTGTCAATGCATGTTACTGCTTGTGTGTGTGAGTTAACACAAACCTCTTTGCAGGTGCCAGGGACCCCCGGGAGGCTGTTACAGTCGCGCAGGGTAAATTTGATCTCGATGTAAACCCGCTGCGCTCCTTCCCGGCTGATGTGGCGTGTCCGCAGCCAGTTGTTCTGATTGGCCTGCATGACATTACACACCTGGTACGTCCGCATGGGCGTGTTGCGCTCGTCCATCACGCTGATCTCCTCCCACTGAAGGTGAAAGAGAAGTTGCGAGTTCAGATTCCTTGGTTGCGCTTGGAAACAACTTGACGGCATTTTATCATTTTGCAGGAAACGCGCACGGAGGAGAGGCACAACCAGATCCGTCCATCACGGCGCGGATGTTGAAAACGGTCAGAACGGATGAAAGAAGCGAAACGAAAGAGGAAATACCTGAGGTAAGTGGAGGATACATAAAATGGGAATAAAAGCCTCTTTTTTTTTTTTTGAAAGTAATACCAAGCAGCGTAGCTTTACTTGACAGCATCAACCCGCAGCTCTGAGTTGGTTTTATAGACAAAGGAGATCTCAGTCCAAAGTTTTTTTTTTTGGGGGGGGGGGGTTCGGGCAGGGGGGACAAGGCTCACAGTCAATGAAGTGTGAGGTAGCACAACATACAGGTTCTGTTTTGAAGTCTGGCTGAGTATGAATGATGAGCTGCGTCAAGAAGACTCGAGGACTGTCTTTGTGCGTGTGTGTGTGTGTGTGTGTGTGTGTGTGTGTGTGTGTGCGTGTGCGTGTAAGACAGAGCAACTTTGTCTCCCATCATTTGCTGCCATCTGTTTCCACTTGCGAGTAAGGCAGTAATTGAGACCACTTCTCGCATGAGCAGGAAAACATTTCTATCTCCACGCACACGCACGCACACACACACACGTACAGTCGGCACAGAGTGAGCATTTCAATTCCTTAAAGACAAGAAAAATAAACCAATGCGGTTTGAGTGTTTAAAGATATCTGATCCATTGAAGGGGAAAGCAACTGGGCGCACGAACACTCCGAGACGCACACTTCAAGCGGGGGGGATGGGTGGGTGGGGGAACAAAAAAAAACCCGCGCGCACACGGCGGAAGAAACGTTTGCGGGGCGTGAGGAGAACGCCCGTATTTGTTCTGCACTCCTGTCATCACGTTGATCCTCAAGCTCCTCCACAGTGATGATGATGTATCACCTAGCAACCGTCCAAACGCAGGATGCGGCGTCCAGTGAATGTGGTCGAAAAGCATGCAAATGTTGAACATTGAATTGGAGGCTAAAGTGTCCCGCAAGAGAAGTTCCAGCAGCGCGACGCGCACCGAAGGGTGCAGTGAACTAATAAACATGGAGGAAATTCGGGTTTTTATTTGGAATACCGGTACTTATAATTCTATGTTGCCTCAATTTTAAAACAGCGGTAAGGCAGTTTGTAGTTTGGCATGTTATTTTCATAACATTTATTCCAGCACCTCATACGTTTTCTAGGGTTATTTATTTACTTCGTGATTTAGTTATTTTTACAAATATTTTTGGCAAATTTTGTATTGGTAAAGCAATGACGATGATTGTAGTATATAGAAGTGTATATACTATCGATGTGAAGTCATACTAAATGATTATGATGACAGACTGTATATAAACATACAGTCTTAAAACTGCTTGGTCGATAAAAATAGTAGTAATAAAAACAATAATCTGGTAAAAAAAAAAAAAAATCAGACCGACCTGTTACTTGGGTCAATTTGACACAACCTAACAAACCAGAAAGTTGAGTCAAATTGAGAAGTAGCAGGCCGGTCCGATTTTTCAATTGTTTTGTTTTTGGCCCACTTGTTTTAAGAGTGTCGACTTTTGTCATTCATTAGTTTTAGTCATAAATCCCTGCGGAATTCTTGGAATTGCCACATGTATGCCATGACGAATTAAGACGAAGCTGTTTCAAGTTTACAAAAAAAAAAAAAAAAAAGCGCCACATGTATGCCACGACGAATTAAGACGAAGCTGTTTCAAGTTTGCAAAAAAAAAAAAAAAAAAAATCTTTTCCAAAATTTGCCCCTTTTCTGTGAATTATTTCTTCTCACAAAATACTATTCGTGTGAAATTCTACTAAGTTCTTGTCATAAAAAATGTGATGAAACTGTTTGTGTATGAAAGGCACAGCAGAGAAAAACCGACAACAAATTGGAAAAACAGCCCTTTTTGAGCCTTCCCAGTGGTGTGCTCACTTATAAAATCCCACTTTATTGTCGGAGACAAGACAGTCAGCATGTCCACCTGTCATGACGTATTGCGCATCAATCTCGAGGGAATTCGATGGTTGCGTGCAGGAAAAACACAACCAGGCGAGGGCCAATAAGAGAACAGCCATTCCGGTAACAACCTGAAAGGCGCAAAACGGAACTTTCCGGCTTCTGCAAGTTAATGTGATGTGACGTTCCGACAAGGCGGCAATAAAGTCCTTAACGCCAGTCACCTTGAGCACCAAAAACAGATCAAGACGCGGCGCGTTCTCACGCCGACTCGCTCGCTCTCAGCTGCTTTTCATCTCCACTGAAACGTCTCGTGTGTATGAATTGGAGCACAACCAGTTTTTCCCTGGAACCTCTCCCAACTTCAAGCGGGGGGGATGGGTGGGTGGTTGGGGTGAGGGGGGGGATGGGGTGGGTGGTTGGGGTGGGGTGGGGGAACGGAGGCAAAGAGATGAGACCATGTGTGTGACGGGGGCGGGGGATTGCTTAAGATAGAGCGGCCAACTGAAAAGTCAGTGAAAGTTTAGACCATAGCTCGGACTGGATTCCTGAAAGACAACGTAGCGCCGAAAATGCCAGCGAGTCCTCCTGATCAACGGCACTCGATCCAATTAGAAGTGCAAAACTAGAGACTGGTGGGAGGGGGGCGGTGGTGGGGGGGGTGGAATAAATGTTGGTAAATTACAGGCGCGCTTGGCAGCTAAATAGACCCATCTGTGCAGCACTGAGACCAGTCGGACATCACAAGATGGACACACACACACACACACACGCACACACACACACACACACGCACACGTGCACACAACACTCCCGCGGGAGTAGTGATTAAAGCATTTATGGGAATAGTCGTTGAGGGATAAAGAGGGCTTTATAATGTCTGTGTTTATTTCTTTGTAGGCAGAGTTTGGAGTGGCTGGATTACTGCCACTTGCGAGCCGAGCAACTTATTTCCCCAGTCGGACGCGTCTGTTCGTCATCACTTTTTACTTGCCGCGGAGCACAGGTGTGTTTATGGACACGAAAACAACCTGCGCCGCTCCTTCTCAACTGCATCGCTATTATGCCACGTGAGAGAAAGAGAGTTAAAAAAAAAAAAAAAAAACGTGCATGGCTGGGAAAATATTTGGATAGTTTGGAAGTTGTCGCCGAGTCCCCACGTTAGCGAGATCAGTCAAACTGAAATTGAAAAACCATGAAACCGAATGGAAAGTACATTTGAGGTTTATAATATTAACACAGACTATAATTCGAACAAAAATGTCCGGTGTTTTTGTCTTTTTCAGTTCATTTGATTGAGGGGCTTTCCGCAGTTATTTCAACGGATTTATTTCTGTATTACCGCTCGGGCAAAAAGAAGGACGGTCGAACAGTCGTTTGGTGATCGTAGTTTTCTTAATGACATCATACTTATTGTGACTTTTTTTATCGTGCACTCAACACCAGAAAAGCTGAAACTAACACTAAAACTAATCAAAGCTAACACACCTAAAAATGTTCATATCAACTGAATTTAAAGGACATGAAGTCGAAATGAAATGATGACAACAACCATAATGAAAAAAAATGGCAAAATATAATATGCCCGCTCGGTCGTCAACACATTTGCACCCACACAGAGTTGAAACACGGGTTCAGCCTCAATGCTAATTGACATTTCGGGTTGGACCAAAAAAAAAAAAAATGAGCCCTCTCCCTCCCCCCTGAGCCCTCGGCCAACGCAGCCAATCAGCACAGAGCTCTCTTGATTTCTTTGAAGTGAAGCAGAGACGTCAGATCAGGGTCGAAGTTCAACCATTCACTGGCTTCCCATAATATCCCTGCTGCTGCAATCATCTGATGTGTACACCTACCAGCACATAATTGGCTCCCAAAGTTTGGAAAAAGCTCTGGCTTAGTTTAGGGATCCCAAATTAGAGAGGGGTGAAGAGCCTGCGGCAGTGGAGAGATGTTATGGGGCCTCTCATTTTCAAACATCATTATGACATATCTGTTTTGTGTCCCTCACGACGAGCGCCTCCCACCCCCGGTTGCTCAGTGACAGAAATGGGTTGCTCCGCTCCGTCTCGGCCACGTCCGGCCCCCGCACGGCCCGGATTAAATTTGACCTGCGGGGGTCAAGTGTGGTTTTTGGACTAATTCGTGTAGACAGTGGTCTCAGATTGGTCGGGATTGGCTCGAGCTGAAACCAATCTCAAGGTTTTAAAAGCGCAAAGGTCAACTAGATAAGACCCATTATGGGAAACACAAGACTTTCTTGCAACCGCACCATTTTCCCCTCTGTTCACCGGCCACTTACTTCCTCCTATTTTGACATTCGCTGAGCAGTGACACAAACAAGCCGCTAATATGTCGAGACGCAGATAGACTTGCAATTTTTTAATGGATTTGAAAACACCACAAGTGAATTGCTGAATGCAAAACTCCAGAAGAAAGTCCGGATTGGTTCGTGTCGTCTTTCAGTTTGTTGGCCACAAAAAGCAAACTAAAGCCAAAGCGCAACGTCCTGGTGAGAGAGAAAGAGCAAACGTGTGGATGCAACGTGATTGGATTACATCATGGAAATGGGAGGAAAATGCTGCAGTGTGAATCTCGGGGGGCGGCCATTTTGCCGCTTACCGTCGACCGAAAATGACATCACAGTTGCTCAGGGCTGAGGTAAGGACCAATCACGCCTCATCTGTTTTCTGACTTTGGTCATGTAACATTTGCAATGGTCCTTAACCTCAGCCCTGAGCAACTCCATCCATCCATCCATCCATTTTCCGATCCCAATGGATAAAAATGGGTGGAATTTGCTGCTGGATTCGTATTCCACAAACGCCATATTAGTCCGAATATCGTGTTTAGACTAGTGTGGCTGCATAGAATATATTCTTGTAAAGAAAATTTGGGGCTTGATTCCCCCTTCAAATGTGAAAGTTTCCAACATTCCGTATATATTTTCCATGAAAAATCGAGGAAAAATAGGAGGAAAATACCTAAAAAAATTTTTTTTTTTAAATGTGAAAACTAAAATTAAAAAAAAAAGAAAAAAAGAGTAAAAACAAAATCAGCAAATAGGTGAATTTGCGTGTGCCAAACAGCGAGTATCAGGGTAAAAGAAACCATTTCTATGACATATATTATTCTGAAACCTCGACGAGACTCAATCCTGATGACTGAGAGTGACAAAAACTGTTTGCCTTGATTTCAGGTGCGGTCGCAATATTGATTTTAAATCCAAAGTGCATTTTTTTTTTTTTTTAGTTCAGCGGGCTCATATTTTGACTCCACGTTTGTTTGTGTTACCTCCACAGGCACAGATTGCCTTCAACCAGATGGTCCTCTTTCTGGGAAAAAAAAAAAACACCATTTGTACTAAACCATAACTGACTGCAGTAAATTAGAGAGACATCCGTTTGAAGAACACAACTGAAAACTCCATCAAACTAAAATAAAGGCAAGATAAACAAGCAGCAACAAGTTTGTTTGTGTAAGAGTAAAGGAACATCTCTCGTGAAAGCAACAAAGTCGACCCCTTTCATCCGCTTATGTAATTTCCTCTCTGTATACACTCAAGGGAGTGATGTGCAATCCTTGCTTGAACGCGAGATAAAAAGATAGATGCAAAAAAAAAGATGCATTTCACTCTGCAGTCGGTAAATTTGTAATTGTAAAATGAGAACAAATGTGCTTTTTCAGGAAGCCCACGTCAACCGAATCGCATTTTCATGACAAGAAAACCCGTGTGCGCCGACTTGTTCATAACGAGTCACAGATGGAAGACATTATGCTCGTCGACGAGAACCTCGCTGAAAGAAAACATCCACAAACATAAACAAGATGGCCGCACAATCAATGCGCTTTCGAGCGCACGAACCCGCTACCCTCGATTGCTTGAGAAAAACAAGCCCGCTAAGCCCCGTTCGCTTCGGCCGCTGCCTCTTTGCCGCTCGCAAACCATGAAACCCGTGCGCGGCGTCCCGCAATTCAAGCCGCCCGCGCTGAATGGCCACGCGGAAGTTGGAATCGAGTCCAATCTAATCAGTGCCGGTCAACGGCTCCTCTGCTTGCGTGCCGTACAAAGTCGCTCATATTTCTAGCACGTTGGTCCTCGCGACACGTTCCTCTCGCTTTACCTGCAATAGGCGGGTTACGCAACCCTTACATGCACGCCAATCCACAATATATGCGTGCAAACATCACAGGCGTCTACATTTCATCTTACATAATAATATTTACCCCTCCCGCCAACCCCTTTACTCTTGCCCTACCAAAAAAAAAAAAAAAAGGCAACCCGAAATAAATGGAGGCTACAGCGTCACAGCACAGTTTTCAGTGCGGCGGAAATAATTTGTAAATTCCCCCTGAAGACTCCTGATTTAGCAAGAAGAGCTCAAGAACTCAGCGCTCACTCTCTCTCTCTCTCTCTCTTTTCGAGCACACTGGACTGCGGCTGCTGCTAAGTCCCGCCTTCCCTTCCCTTAAAAATAAAACATGACGTGCATAACTTATACATGTGGCGGCGGCACGAAGAAAGGCCCGTGTTTGTTTGCGCGAGCGTGTGATGTGTGCTGCGCATACTCACCCCCTCATTAGGATAAGCCTCCCAGCCCAGGTCGGCCAAGGCTGACATGGAGTCCAGCAACGTCACTGCAAAAGAGAAAACAAACATGTGAAGCCCTTCTTTCAAGGTGTTTGTTTATACACTCAAGGGAGTGGGGGTGAGGGGGGGTCTGCCTTGAATGCACCAGATCAGTCCTTCATGGGTGAGTTTTTGTACGTCTGGAAGGCTTTTGTTGTGCTGGGAAACAGCTGAGGTGGAGCTTTTGTCGAATTGCAATGTCGCGTTCAGCGCGGTGGGCCTCGCAGCTGCCAGTGGGTTTTTTTTAACGGGGGACCGAAAGTCACTCAGCGAGACTGAAAGCGGCCCGGGATGCCAAGAGTTTTGAGTTGAAACGTTCAAGTGATGATGCTCTTTTCCAAGATCAACCGCAAGGAGTGGGAAGGCGGCTGCAATGACTTTGTAATTTAGAAGGAGTAAAAGGGGTTTTCGTGACGCACACGACGACCTTAGCAGCTTGCAGAGCTTCTCGACAGACGTTCCTACAACATGTTGCAAGTGTGTCTGTGGGATGTTTTTTTTTTTCTTTTTGAGCGTTCATCCAGAAAAACACATTTGAGGTTTACTGTGATTGGACTGGAGAGAAAGAAGGCCTGGCTCGGTTCTCGTTCATCTCAATGGTGTTCTTTTCGTTGACATGCGGAGTCGTTTGACTGTCATCGTCAACAAAGAAGAATTATTGAGTGGTGGAGGTTTTCACGTCTTTTTTTTTTTTTGCCTCTTTGGCTCGCACTCTCCACTGTGGAGGTCCTACTCATATACTGGACCAAATCTTTGTTTTCGCTCCCATTCATCATGAGCTGAACTTGTGAGTGAATCTGTGTTAAGCTCGCTAGAATTCTGAGAAGATTTGGAACGGACCCTTGGAAAACTATCATCTCACACTTGCTCACATTTGAAGACGGGTTGCCGAGTTTCAGGCCACAGCTGAGTTTCTGACAAGAGATTTTTCAAAGACTGAATTTCGCAGGGTGGGCGGCTTGGTGGTCCAGTGGTTAGAGCGGCTACCTCACAGTGCAGAGGTACCGGGTTCAATTCCAGCTCCGGACTCCCTGTGTGGAGTTTGCATGTTCTCCCCGGGCCTGCGTGGGTTTTCTGCGGGTACTCCGGTTTCCTCCCACATCCCAAAAACATGCACGGCAGGCTGATTAAACACTCCAAATTGTCCGTAGGTGTGAGTGTGAGCGCGGATGGTTGTTTGTCTTTATGTGCCCCTCCAGCACCCCCCCGCGACCCAGCAGGAAGTGGAGGGAAGATGCAGGAAGGTGATCATGACAAGCCATGAGAAGAAGGCAGTGGCTTGACTAGCAGTAGGCATCGTGAAAACTTCTTAACTTGTGTGTGCGGGTGGTGATTCATCGAACGTGTGTGGCTGCACATCTCCCGCTCAGGTCCTAATCAAGGCTTCAATGCCGCTGATCATCAATATTTAATCAGCATCCATATGCAGAGACGCCTGCTTCTCTCTTTCTTCTTGCCACTCAACTGCCATCACGTCAAGCTTTTCTGTTATGCAGATTACAGTATGGCCACAATCGAGTGGAGATTTTTTTTATAGCACACTGTACACTGTTGAAGCTGCTGGGTTATTAAAGTAACACCAAATGGAGCGAATTTGCTCGCCCAGCGCTGGGTCAAAAAGGGACCAAGATTTGAACCAGAACATTGGGTCAAGATTTAGACATAGTAAGGGGTAAAAAAAAAAAAAAAAAACTTGCTATACTGATGAGTTGAAGCGACCCAAAAATGATTTATGAGGTGATTAGCCAAGCTGTAGTTGAAAAATAATGCCTACTTTAGTCGCAAAATGTTCTTAGAAACAACTTTCCCGTGTCAGGGCAAGTCCCTCGCGTAATATATTTTTACACTGGACGCCCTTGCTAACGTAACACGCCCATTTTTAATCAAGGTTTCAGACCAGCAGTGGCTGGGAATTTGCATCAAAAGTCATCATTTTTTGTTTTAAACAAGGTTAAGGGTCGTTGAGTCAGCGCTGAGCCGTTTTGGAAGATAATTAAATAAAATTTTACTTCAGGTTCAGCAAAACTGTCCAAAATGGTGACCGGTTACATGCCCAAATTCAATCTTCAACCCAATCTGCTTGGTCAAAATAACCAACCCAACCTTCGGTAAAAGTGACCCAACCTTCCCTAAAATCCACAGTTAGCCAGTCAGTTAGTTAAGAAAACGCCCCAGCATGTTCTTGTATGTTCACTCACTTCAGGGGGATCAGCTGTGGCACACAAATCACCCAATGACCAATTTGGCACATCTTGTAATATTTTCTTGCTATAAGAATTTGATACAACATCTTCATCACTCCCAAAAAGACATAACGTAATCACATTTTCCACACAGGGTATATCAGCCTGTTTCCAAGCTCATCTGTGCCCGAGAGAGTGCCCGGTGTGTGCGTCGCATGAAAGTGGGATGAAATCAGCGCCGTGACAAAGGAACAGAGAGGGAGAGGTGCTGAGCAGCGAAAAGGCACGTGAAACCTCCAGCCTCACGCACATATTAAGAGCATTTAGTGCCGACCGCCTCCCTCCATCAAGTGGCACAGAAAGAAAGGGAATGTCATAATCACATGATTATACGTGACATCAAAGGCCGCTATAGAATCACACGATGACGCTAATCATGGAGCAAATACACGTACTGCGTTTTTAGTCCTGCATTTCTACAACGAGTGGCCATGCTTGTTGTAATAGGTGATCTGTGCACATTTCATCTGTTATGTTATGCCTTCGGACACACACTAATTTTATAATACTGTGGCAAAAATGGTCAACATGGCCTCACCCGATGGATCCTATCTGCAGTTGAGTTAAAAAAAAAAAAAAACCCAGACACTATATGGGGAAATAGTTTTCCACCCCTTTATCCAAGATGACACAAAGCTGAGGAAGCAAAAAATCGATTAGCATCGGATTTTAGGGCGCGGGGAAAAAAAAAGTCAATAATTTTATTTTAAGGCCATATCGCCCTGCCCTCCAGTTCTTGTTTTGTACCTCACAAGAGGAAAACGACCTTGCGGCCTGATCCCCTCCACAGGGCTTACATTTCCTGAATCCGTTTCAAAATCTTTTGGGCAAACAGCTACATGCATTAAGATGCACCTCAACACGTTTTTCTTCTTCTCTTCACACCTCGGGTCAATACCACTTATCCCTTATAATCAACGGGCGCACTGATCAATTATGTAGCGCTGCAGATCCCTTCCTGACTGTGCTGACGCAGCATCGCGCCATTGCGTGGATTCTGTTGGCCAACGCGAGCATTTGATCCACACTTATTATGAATCATCAGCGCATGTAACATTTGTCGAAAATGTCGAAATCAAAATTTTGCTGCCGCGACCTTAACGGAGCAAAGCTATTACCTTGAACAAACATTTTAAAATCACAAGCGTCATGGCGATAGCATTCATGGCCGAGCTCTTACGTTGATTGCACGTGGAACTGATGAATTAGAGAGAGAGTGCGGCTCTTCCGTAAGCAAACATCAGCAAGCGTCCGTGTCTATATTTGCCTCGGCATGATTCTCTCCCTTCTTGCCATTCTCTCTCCTCCTGGGACCTTAAATGGCATTTGTGTGCGTGTGCGTGTGCGTGTGTGTGTCTAAGACAAGCTCATATTCAGTCTGATGAGCAGTCTATGCCTCTGACAAGCACGCGCAAATTCCACTTTGATCAAGCGTCATGGCGATAGCATTCATGGCCGAGCTCTTACGTTGATTGCACGTGAAACTGATGAATTAGAGAGAGAGTGCAGCTCTTCCGTCAGCAAACATCAGCAAGCGTCTGTGTCTATATTTGCCTCGGCATCATTCTCTCCCTTCTTGCCATTCTCTCTCCTGGGACCTTAAATGGCATTTGTGTGCGTGTGCGTGTGCGTGTGTGTGTCTAAGACAAGCTCATATTCAGTCTGATGAGCAGTCTATGCCTCTGACAAGCACGCGCAAATTCCACTTTGATGAGAATCGAAATATGACATCACATAGCAGCTGCGGAGAGCGCCTTGCAAATCTGATGGCTTGGGTTCTCCGGTACTTTTGAGGTGAATCGTCCAATGTAAGTCTTCTCCTTATCTCCCTCACACACTTAGTGTCCACACACCTGCTGAGCATATACAGTCTAGTGGCATACAAGCGGAAGGACGACGTTTTCTATAAGTTGTTGACGATTCTGCAGCCTTGCTTTTTCCATTCAGTGCTTTACTTGCACAAGCCCGAAATATTTTCGAGAAAAAGTTACCCCTCTCCCGGCACAAAAAACGTCCCAGAATCCCCTGCTTGTGGCTCCTAAAAAGATTTTCATCTCGGTCCAAGCCTTCGGTGACTTTAGTGTCCACATACCTGCTGAGCATATACGTTATAGTGGCATACAAGCGGAAGGACGACGTTTTCTGTAAGTTGTTGACGATTCTGCAGCCTTGCTTTTTCCATTCAGTGCTTTACTTGCACAAGCCCGAAATATTTTCGAGAAAAAGTGACCTCTCCCGGCACAAAAAATGTCCCAGAATCCCCTGCTTGTGGCTCCTAAAAAGATTTTCATCTCGGTCCAAGCCTTCGGTGACTATTGTTATATCGAGTAATTTTCTCTGTTTTTGCGTGTCTGCCGCGTGCAGGCAAGAACACGTTGAAGACGTTTATCGATCAAATAACTTTTAAATGTTATCACGATCTTGTTGCTATACGTGATGCAAAAATATACGTTGATTAAATTATGGCGGCCTGGTGGTCGCCGAAATTTTGGCCTTCCCGTGTGCAGTTTGCATGTTCCCCCCGTGCCTGCGTGGGTTTTCTCTGGGTATTCCCGTTTCCTCCCACATTCCAAAAACATGCACAGGTATGGCAGGCTGATTGAACACTCTAAATTGTCCCTAAGTATTCTTGTGAGTCCGATGACAGCTGGGATAGGCTTCTTTTTCGAGTATTCTCAATAATGTGAAGCACATTCAGTTAGCTTTGGTATGAATTGCATCATCTAAATAAAGCTGCCTTGCTTTCCCTAAAAGTGTCGCTAAAACTGAAAAACTGAACTGTACTCAGGCAGCGATTCTGTTCCGCACCTCTAGTTGGAAAATCACATTTCTTTCCAAAATGCTGAACTTATTACAGACTAGCTTTGCCGAACAAATCATTATTTCAATCCGTCCTTGTGTGTCTATTGATGATTCCTGTCATTTCTTTCATGAGTGCCTGCCTCTCTCTCTCTCTTTCTCTTGTGGGCATCCGCATATGGAGCTGAGCAGCCCCTGCCAAGCCTCAAGCAGCGATGCCAATAGCCCGGCTGGCTCACAAAGAGACCAAGATGCTTATGCACTTGCACACATTTAGATGATGCAAAAAGACCACCGCAGGGATGCGAAGCACAATACATAACTTCATACATAGTTAATTAGGTCGCTTTTAATTGAGTACAAACAACTGACTACGGGGGACAAGCCACTACTTTGTCCACATTGCGCGAGGAGCCAACCCAAACAGTCAACGTGATATCTGAGTCCACTCAGTCAGAGACTTCAACGTGCTTCCCCTCGTCTGATCGTTGAGCCCAGAGAGGGCGGAAAGTTGTTGTCAGGGCAACACACGGGCTGACAGAGAGCACGACTGAGGAGTGCAAGCAGTTGAGCTATGAACTTTCGGAGTAAGGCGGCCCCGCAGCAGGAGCGCTCCACTCACTGCTGTCTTCTCATCAGTCCTCTCTCCACTCATCCACAACCCACCGGAGGCTCTGCACTCGTTTTTCTTCTAGTTATCTCTCGCCGTGCTCATCCCCTGGTCATGTCACTTTAATGGAGATTGCGTGTGTGTGTGTGTGTGTGTGTGTGTGTGTGTGTGTGTGTGTGTGTGTGTGTGTGTGTGTGTGTGTGTGCGCTCGTGTGTTTCTTGGCTTATGACTTTCCATGATTGTTTCATAACTGGTCTTCCACATGCGAGCCAGCAAGGATTGCAGCAAGATTAAGGTTGAGCTTTGTCAAGCTTTTACATTTCAACTTTTACAAAGTTGTTGCCAATTTTAAAAAAGCTTTTGAGCACAGCGTTCCACCGCTATTCATCCTTTGTGTCCCGGCCATATTGCTTTTTTTTTTTTCAAAAGTTTTTGATAGGTTTCTACAGTCTACTTACTTAAAGTGATGCCCTTGCATGTGGGAAAGGAGAGCCACTGTTGCTGGTGCACTTGAAGACATTTTGTGCTTGATTTATTATTTCTTTTTTCATTCAAATGAATGCTGCTCGGACCAATCGGCAATATGTGGTCGACAAATGTCAATCAATTACTTTTATAGCCGATCATAACAAAAACGATCACCTGCAGCTCGTACTTGCAGCCCGCAGCCAACTAGAGGCACGCCTATGAGCGGCGCGACTGTGATGAGGGAATCGCCGACTACATGATTTTTCCAAACCACCGAAGCCAACTAAAAAGCAGGAAACTCACGCAACCCCTTCGCAGTTTGAAAAAAACGCTATGCTTATTTTCACATTAGTGTAAGACGGAGCAACGATTAAAATTCACCTTCCCCCAATTAAGTCATAATACATTTCACGTAGATAAAAAAAACAGCAATTACAACACTGCCTTTGTTCAAAGACGCCGTGTGGCGTATTGATGGCGATGCTCTCAGCGGCCTTGATGAAAAGCTCGGAAGCCGCAACAAAGTCGATGGTGCAGAATTCTACAAATAACTCCAACGTACTCTTTCCTTTGAAATTACACTTGAATATCAGAGAAGCTATTTCCGAGCTGAAATGTCCAAGAAAGACTATAATAGAGGACGGTACTGCCGATTAACACATCACAACATATTCCAACCCCAAAATGCCACGCTGCATTACTGTATGCCCCCGCTGTGATCAGTACTTCTGCTTCCCAGCATTGTCCTACTAACATTACCCTGACTACATTGTCAAGCAAGACGTATTTGCTGCTTTTTCATACGTATACTGTACACTGACAACACTAACATAACATAAACCCACACACGAAAAAAAAAAAACGCTATTCTGACAGAGGATGTCAACAGCACTGCTTTAGTTTGTCACTTGAAGACGCTATCGAGTGGGAAAAAAAACACAAAAAAAACCCGCTATTCTGACAGAGGATGTCAACAGCGCTGCTTTAGTTTGTCACTTGAAGACGCTATCGAGTGTGTGCGTGTGTGTGCGTGTGAGGGGGGGGTTGTCTGTTGGTTGAATGCTTGCTGTGTTGAACTGTGACACCCAGTCAGACCCAGGCACTTGTTTCTTTTTAATAAGTGATGCCGACATTTCATCAAGGTCGGAAAGCGACACACACCACACACACACACGCGGGAGCGCATGCCTTCATTTTACACACAATCCACACACACTTGCAGAACGGGGACCTTGAGGATTCACAAACACAACAGTCCGAACGATCAACACGACGCGCAATTTGACATTCATTATGCGGACGAAATGAAGTAATTAAACAAATGACTTTTCACTCGCGCCGACGAATGAGACAGCTTTGGTGACTACGCATTGTGTTGCTAGCTGAAACGTCGCCATGCTCGGGTTCTGTGGCGAGGTTTCCGGATTTCTTCTTGACCTTTTACAGCGTCAGCCGTTTCTCCTTATGAGAGCGGAGTCCTGATAGCCTGTGGACTCACGCTTCTGTCACACAGTGGTTGGCCACAGGAGGGGAAATTAGAGCAGTGGGCCTTAGCAGTTGACACGGATAGGAGATCACATGGCAGACAGGTTGTTACTCGTCATGCACATACACACGCACGCACACCCACAAAGGCAATATCTGTCGCTGCCAAACATCCAAAGGAATTTAGTCCCAAGGCTTTGTTGCGGCCTGGTCGTATGATCATGCGTGAAGTGGACTTTTATGTGTGAGTGACTGAAAATGTGACCGACAGTCAAATCTGGTTTTAGCAGAGATTCTACTGATTGTACCTTGAAACGAGCTATCTGCAAGTTTAAAAATATTTGCTTAATTCTCATATACTACAATTGTGCCTTGACTTAAGGGTTTGACTCTTGACCATGCTCATCACTGGAAACAATTGTATCACAAATCATCTTTTTGCCATTGGGATGAATGGAAATAATAATAATCTGTCCCAGCTCTTTCTGCTCCTTCGGTGTGCCGGTCTTGACCATTGTGCTGTGATGTAATCTAGCCCTACAGACACAAACGAAGAAACGTTTCACTACTAAGTTGCAATATTAGTCATTTTTCGCAGAGGATAAATAATATATGCAGACGAGCATTGTTATATTGCATGTCTACATGTGTTGCTGTTGCGTTTGTAGTCATTATCCATTGCCTAAAGCATCATTACACCACCCAGGGCTGCAGACTAACTTTTTTGCGGGGGAGGACGGTTGTGTAGTGTCGGTGAAATGTCCATTCGGTCCATACTGTTTTGGCTGTGCACTTGCTTCATATGTCAGCCTTATTTATTGTGTGGTGAATGAATATCTCATAGTTGGAGCAAAGAATGGAAAGAGTTGCGCGTATAATGTGTTAAGCGACGATGATACGGCCTGATGCAATGGCGCTTGTAAGACGTCGTTCATTGTGCGAAGATAATCTACCCAGCCGCTTGCGTTACATTCCTATTTAGGCTACGGTACAAACGCACTGAGAGCATTGGTCATTTCAGTGAGTTCAAAGACAAAAAAGAGCAAAGATCAATGCGATGAGTATTCCGCTCCCTGCAGAAAATAAGAAATGCTTCAAATAATAGAGGCTTAGTTGCGTGGTTTATTTATTGAAACACGACAAAGCCTCCCTGGGCTTACGATCACTGTGTGTTGCCACAACGCCTGCCTCTTTGTCTCTTGTTTCAGCTCGCTCCTGTGGATTTGCTTTTTTCTTTTGCTTTTCATTGATAATAGCTCACCCGCAGACACGCACACACACACACACACACACACACACACACACACACACACACACACACACACACACACACACACCCAAGCGCAGAAACACAGTATGTGCTCCTAGCCTTCGCACCAGAATCATTCCCTGTCACTATGCTGTATTTATAGCCTCATCTATCAGCTAGCCGCAGGAATACTTGACGTTATTCTCTGGACCAAGACCACCAAACTGCCCCCTAGCCATACATTAGGATGAAATGAGTGTCTGTGGGCGTGCATGCACAATGCACGAGCACCAATCTCAGTGTGCCGATGTATTACACGTACGCGGCCCCACCTTGTTCCAAGTGCAGGGAGATCCTGTGATATTCGTGTTACCGAGGGAGGGAGGCGGGGAAGGGGGGCTTGAATGAGAAAGAGCTGAACTAAGAACGGAAGGGAAAACAATCCAAGAAAGAGATAAAGCAAAGTAGGGCACATATGACAGAAGGAGATTAGAGAAAAGGGAAAAAAAGAATCAGGTGGTTGCTTGTGTTTTTTTTTTTTTTTACTTCCTTTTTACTTTACTGCTCTCTGATGACAACAGCGATCTATAGCCTCTTCTGTTCAAGGTCACGGTTGTTAACACGGGAGCGCCGCTATCGCCGGCGCACAAAGGAACATTCACAGTGAGGTATGCCTCTGCCGATAACTGCAAGCAACCCTTATAGATTAAAGCAATTAAAGCGGAGGAGACCTTTGACCCTACATTATACCACAGTCAGGATCTTGTGTGAATCATTAGGATAGTGTGTATGTGTGTGTGTGCGTGCTTGCTCGTGTGTCAGCAGAGGGCATGTTTTACATATGCTTGTCTCTGCAATAAACTGCTCATATTAACCTTACAAAGCAATACAGCCATGACCCACCACCACCTCCCTTGAGCACCTCCACCCAAGACCAATGGAATGAAAAAAACATCATGTCGATTGTGCTTACTCGGTCGGGGTGCACTGTATATGCGGTACAAATCTGGCCTACAGTACACTTTGTAGATTTGGACTTTACTGATCAGTCACAATAATACCTGCTTGTCGCCGTACCTGAATCAGTGCGAAAATGGCTTCGAGCTCTTCTGACCACGAAGCTGGAAGAACTGCCTGCCGTACGTGCGTCTACATTGAACCAGTCACCCTCCTTGATTTCACGGCTGCTTGGGAACTACCAGGGAACTGCCCCTGGTTGCGGCTGGCTAGCTAGCATAGCGAAACATTGTCCGGAGCTTCTGTCTAAATCACTGATCCTTGCCTCTAAGGCAGCAATTAAGCTCTACGGGCCTGCTCCTGACAAGTATCGTTATCACTAAAGGAGATCAAGGAATAATAATAGCTCATCATGTGACATGATAAGCAAAAAGAAAACAGGGGAAGACTGACAAGCCGTGCTAACCACTAAGCTAGCGTGAAATGTGGAACAGCGAAATACCAAAATAAGGCTGAAACAGTGTCAAAGCAGAAGGCTTCCATCAACTATGAACAGCAAATTAGCAAGTAAATTTGATCTCGTTTGAAGCAAGCCAAAACACAATCAAATGACTCGCTTAGGACCAAAACTAGGACGTCAACATCAGGCAAACTCACAAATTGACTCCCAGAGTGGATTGCTCCGAACTATACGCCGCTAGTAAAAGATGAAGGCTTCGAATACGTGCTACAGATGCGATGTTCAACTGCCATGCAGAAAGCATTCAAAAGCAACACTGCCCCTGAAAAATACTGTCCTAAAATGGTACGTTTGGTGTGTTCATTTCTGGCCAGGGACATTTTCTAATTGGTTTAGAGAGTCAAAAAAAATATCCACATCTGTGTCTATTATTGTATTCAGTCATTAAATTTAGTTGGAATACAAAGCTTTCCTTTTTGTTTTTGTTTCGCGGGTTTGTCAATGAAGCATTGCGAATGTACTACAGAATGCATTCAGAAATACTTCCATTATAAATAGACGTTTCGGCCATAGCACCCTACCCTAGCGGTTACCAAACCTCCAATTTAAAGCACCGGCAATTCCTTTCACCACACGGATTATTTATATGCTATATTCTAATGAGCAGCACATAAAAGGAAGACCCAGTCGTATCTTTCCTAGGATTGAGTGGGCTGCGTATTTGGAAACACAAAAGTAGGAGACAAAGACGGCACGCAGAAAGCCCTAAACAGCAAAAATGATAAAAGATGGAGCCCACAAACAGAGAGCAGAGCTGGGGGGCACCCATCCTAATGTTACATCAGTTTGCCCTCAGGGTTCGCACAATACTGAATGAGTGTGTGGGGCTCCCTCTGCTGGTCCACAATCATCTCCTGGCAACTCCTAATCCCCTTCCTCTCTTTAGTGCTTCTGACAAAGACTTTAAAAAGCCACTTGTGAAAAAAAAAAAAAAAATCATTTCCACTATAGATCATGTTCCCCTGTCTGCAGTTACCACCAATTCCAAGCAATGTAATCAATTCCCCCTGTAGCACTTTGTTCCGCTTGTCCACCCTCACAACGTTTTTTCTTGTAAATGCCGACAATTTCCGTGTAAGATCACGTTGTAAACAAAGCTTGTTGACGCTGAAACATGATTCTGGCTTACAATATCAGCTCCGTCCGAGGGCCTTGTTGCTCTTTAATTGGTCCTGAATGGGGAACTGTAAGATTTTTTATGACAGCGTCGGCCCTGTGGGTAGATGATGTGTCATATTGTGCACGTACTCGCATACGCATAGACACTATGAAGTCAAACGATCTCGATGGAAAAGCAGAACGATCCAAAGTAAAAGCAAAGTAGCAATAGCACATCCATCCGTCAACTTATATGCGCGCCACCACACGTAAGATAGTCAATCTCATAATCCAGAAGCGAGGAGATATCAAAACAAATCTACATCACAATGACATCCATGTTCAGTTTTGATTGACACTTTATTCATTAAACCGAATGATGTGGCCGGGAAGGGAAGGTGTTTACCATACAGAAGTGGTGCTTGAGGTGCAAATTGGAGTCAGTATGTGTGAAACAGCAGGACACCCAAGATCACACGTGGATAAGCCACACGATGAGAGAATGAAATCTTGGAAATGTCCGTCGGGGTTCACATCAATTAAAGTGGGAGTCGGTCTGTCATATACGCCGCAAACACTGCGGCTCGTTTATCTAGATCAACAGGAGTTTCAATTCATCATCCTTCAGTCTGCATTCACCTCGATGAATATTTCATCACATGCATTCGGCATTGTCTCCACTTGTTTAAACATTCCTTCCTGACTGCCTCTCCTCATCCTCACTCGCCGACTATCCTCCCGAGCCTGGGAAGAGCTCCTCCGGGCTGTGACATACATTCGGCATTGTACCTATACACGGCACTTAACGCACTCAAATTGGAGGTCTGAGGTGTGGCCCGCTTGTTGTGTAAACTTGAAGCGATTCATGGTGTGAGACCTGAGCATCAAGCATATTTTCAAACCGTTCATAGGCCACTCCTTGGAAGAGTAAAATGTGACATACATTGCATTAGTTTAAATTGAGTACCCTTTTAATCATTACAATTATTTCAAATGAACTATATAATGTATGGAATTATTGTAAAAAAAATATTTCCTTATGAATAATTTTGTTAACTGTGTACAATTTAGTAAACATGTGCCTTAACACAAAATGGAGTGAACGACCAGCAGAGGCACCGTTCCTTTAGTCTCGTTCATTTGTCTTAATTTGTAGTCCAAAGAACACATATCTGCAATTCAGCTCATATTAAAACAGCGTTTTATTAAAATCTAACAGTGTAGTCATTTTCTCCAGTAAAATCCCAAATCCAAAATACTGGACTTTTTTTCAACAGTAAGATCAAAAGCACAAGAGCATCAACTCACATCCTGTACTGCCCCTGCTGAATCGTTATGAAATGCTCTTCTTTCTTCCCTCTAATTTCTCCTCTCCTCTTAATTTGTAAACTTCCGAGGTTCGCCAAATCACACATGCAGCACTGACACTGCCTGACAGCATCATTTCTTCTCCCGGTCAATAAGTTGCTTAATAAAGTGCTCATCATGAATCTCCCCGCCTGCCTTCATACAGAATGATGACTTCTTTTTTTTTTTTTTTTTTTCCCTCCTGCAACTTGCCAGTAAACAAGCCATCTTGCATGTTTCAGCCCGAGAAGCGGTCAGGAGTAGTTAGCGACTAAATGTATTGGCCGAACATCGATGTTAATTGAATAACAGAGAGAGGCTGTGACAAATGTAATGCAATTGCTGCCTCTCATTTGCAGACTGAGTTAGATGGCTCGAGTCCGCCGAAGAAAAGACATCATCATCCCTCAGCGTGTTTTAATGAACGCGTTTGCATGGCAGGGTTGTTTGTGGGGGTGGGGGGGTGGGGGGGCTTAAGTGCTACAAGTTCCCCCACTTTCGTACACATCAGCCTTCTATCGTCACATGTCATGCAAATTTAATGTCAAAATCCCGAGGAAAGCGGGGGAAACGTGACGCACCCCCCCGCCCCCATCTCCAAGCTCTTTTTGTGGCTCTTTATGCATGATTCATAACCGAGCGGAGCACTTAATCGCGAAGCGCCACCGTTCCTCACCCGACAAAGTGGGCGCTCCAGATGGGGGCTGGAGGGCCACGACAACCCCGGTCCCCCACACGCCCCCTCCCGGTCAAGTAGCCCGCGCACACCCACCCACCTACCCACCTACCTTCATTATCTGGATAATTCCTTAAGGCTCCACACGGCAACAACACGTGAAAAACCACCGAGGAGGTGAGCAGGAAAAGGGAAGGATAGATCCACAAGACGCGCGGAGTCGGGGCCATTTTTCAGGCTGCGCTTCGCCCTCGATGCATCCCTGTTGGCGGCGTGGAGAGTGTGCGCGCAGCCGGGGAGATGAAGAGAGAGAGAGCAGAGCGGAGAGGAAAAGAGAGGGAGAGTGAGGAGGAGGAGGAGGAGGTTGGGACGACGGGAAGGAGGGTCGCTAGCCAGCCAAGTGCTGTCAATCATCCGCTTGGCCCCCCCTGCCTTTGGAACGCCCGCGCGCAAAGCTCCAAAGTGAAGGGTGGTGGGAAGTAACAAAGTACAAAAGCTGTACGATACTTAGAGAGCAGAGCGGAGAGGAAAAGAGAGAGAGGGAGAGTGAGGAGGAGGAGGAGGAGGTTGGGACGACGGGAAGGAGGGTCGCTAGCCAGCCAAGTGCTGTCAATCATCCGCTTGGCCCCCCCTGCCTTTGGAACGCCCGCGCGCAAAGCTCCAAAGTGAAGGGTGGTGGGAAGTAACAAAGTACAAAAGCTGTACGATACTTAGAGTAATTCGATTTTCAGGTAACTGTCTTTTACTTGAGTATTTTTTTCCTGACGACTTTTTCTCCTCACATTTGAAAATGTGCAGTGGTGTCTTGACCACTCTCAAGGACTTGTATGTCAAATCATCGTTCCCCATTGAAATGAGTGGAAATGTCAGTAATCCATCCGGTCTGTGATAAAACATCAACAAAAATGTTCGTAATGTATTTTGGATTTTAAAAAACACTTTACAGTAACGTAACTTTAAAAAAAAAAAAAGTTTGTCACATCATGATCTTATGCAATAATTGTTCAGCTCCTTCTGGTGTGTGTCTTGCAAGGACACTATCTTCCGACAAAAATACAGGAAGAAGATGGTCACGACTGTTTAGTAAGCAACAGTAATATTAGTTCGTTTTCGCAGGGGCCAGTGGTATTTTCTGGAATCCTGAAATGTTTCAAAGGGGAAAAAAAACAAATGCTACATTCTATGTCAAAATAGAAATATTGATCCATGGGGGGGGAAAAAATACAGCAAAATGAGGCTTGTGTTCATCGTGAATGGTAGAAACGTAGACTTATATTTACTTTTGTACATTTCGGAATCTCTACTTTTGTACTTGTACTTAATTGAAAGGAGCTGAATCAATAGTTCTGCTTTAAGCACAGTGTCTTTTTTTTTTTTTTTCTTCGACAAGTATCTCTTTTACCACCTCTGCAATCATCTCCCTGGCCCTCCAGCTGATTGGGAGCCTGCGGGCGCCCGCGCACGATGCTGCAAAGTGAGCCTTATTTACAATGACACTTGGGATTGTTCGTGCGCCGTTGAACAACAAATGTGCAACATTAACACCAACCTATTACTTTGAATCGAAACAGCTTCAAGCATACACATTCTTACACGTGTAAAGGCAACTGAGAAATGTCCAGAAGTGGAAAAAGTCTACTTTAGTAGATGTATACACACTTTTTTTTTTTACACTCAGTTCACAATTTTTATCATAGTTGTGGAAACATTTTGTTATTGAGCGAAGCCAGTTCCAGCACAAGTACAAACTAGTAGGCGCTCGTAACCAAGTATTTCTACCTGCAACCTTTCGAACCCTTCAACATTTCGTTCCATTCGACGACTTAACATTAACAGTGCCCAAAATGCCGTTAGATTGTTCTATAACAATGTAACCACCCAATGGAGTAAAGTGAGTGGATGCGCGTAACCGCCGCCACAAAGACACCGCAACAACTCCAGACGTCTCATTACTGCTCCACGCTTGTTAAGATGCACAATAGGCAGTGTGGCCGTGACCAGGAAAAACACTTGCGTC
This sequence comes from Hippocampus comes, assembly GCF_001891065.2. NCBI lineage: Eukaryota > Metazoa > Chordata > Actinopteri > Syngnathiformes > Syngnathidae > Hippocampus > Hippocampus comes. The sequence goes on from NW_017806235.1 coordinate 1,725,318, forward strand.
TTGCTTGTATGAAATCTTATCAATTAGCGTTGCCCAAGCAAGATAGGCGGGCCCATGCTTTTGTGGGGATTAGTGTCAAGTCGGTCTTCTTCCGCTTGTTCACATGCTTCCTGTAAATGTCACCAGCATACGCCGAGGCTGACTTCTAATACGTTTGAGTAAAATGTGAAAATGTATTCAGCCTGTATTACCCAACTTTGAATTCAGCGGAGACGCAGGGCCGTGCGGCAATGTGTTGGCAGCTCTGGGGATGCCGGCAACCGACCGTCTTTAAAATATGAATAAATAATGTGCGAAGTCTCATATAAAATGTGCGAGGGGGGAGCTGAGGTCAAGCTCGCAGTCTTTTACCACTTCGTGCAATAGCCACTTGACAGCGCCCATGCGGTGAAACCTCTGCCCTTGATGTTAGACGCTGTTTAAGAGGATTTCACTTAGCACTTGCTTCTGCACACGCTCACCGGCCATAACATTAGGTACACCAAGACAAAAAAAATAAATAAAAAGACATTTTTTTCCGAAAATCAAAAGCATTCAGTTTTGGTTGCCATTATCAGAGATTTTTTTTTGGGGGGGAGGTATTATTATCTATGGCGTCCCGGTGGAGTTTGCATGTTCTCCCCGGGCCTGCGTGGGTTTTCTCCGGGTACTCCGGTTTCCTCCCACATTCCAAAAAACGTGCATGGCAGGCTGATTGAACACTCTAAATTGTCCCTAGGTGTCTGTGTGAGCGTGGATGGTTGTTCGTCTCTGTGTGCCCTGCGATTGGTTGGCAACCGGTTCAGGGTGTCCCCCGCCGAGGATAAACGGATAGGAAAATGGATGGATGGATGGATGGATGGCGTTGCTCAGGGCTAAGGTTAAGGACCATCGCAAATGTTACACAACCAAAGTCAGAAAACAGGTGACCGAGGACAGCTGGGATAAGCTCCAGCAACCCCCCCCCCCCCCCCCCCCCCCCCTGAAGCTTCTAAATGTTGAAATGAATGAATGAATGAATGAATGAATGATTATCTATCGAAAGCAGAATTTTGGTTATGGCCCTTATATTTGTTTCCTAGTGAATAGTCAAGAAAAAAGAAAAAAAAAATCAACTATACTACAGCTGCTAGTCTGCATCCTGATCACTCGTAAGGTGACCTTGAGCAAGGCACCAAATCATCACCAAACCTCAGCTGTGATGCGCAGCACCATTTGCATGCCCGATCACTCTTCTTGCATACGTGCATGTGTGGCCTGCGCCTGTGCGGCGTGTGACACAACATGTACGGCAGAGTGTAAATTGAATTTTCCCTTGAGAGCACCTCATCAGTACAATAAATTGACAATTAAAGGTGCAGCTCCTGCTGTGGCTGCGGAGGGTGTTACGTTGAATTGAATTCCTTTATCATTATTGCGCAGTGAAGCAGAATGATGTAGCCTATGATGAGACTCGCCAAAGTTGTAGAAAAGACACTGTCAATTGTAGAACGTCCATCTATTTTCGAATCCTCACAAGGGTGCTTGACCCTATTCCAGATGTCTTCGGGCAGTAGGCGGCGTACAACCTGAACTGATTGCCAACCAATCGCAGGGCACACATCATAATCACACCACCGAGACAATCTGGAATGTGGGAGGAAACCGGAGTACCCGGAGAAAACCCACGCAGGCCAGGGGAGAACATGCAAACTCCACACAGGGAGGCCGTAGCCACCACCTTTGCACTGTGAAGTCGACACGCTAACCACTCGACTACCAGGCCGCCCACTATAGAATATAAATTATATGTGATGAAATAATAATCGCATCTGTTTGGCGGCTGGAATGTGTGATTAAAATTTAAAAAAAAAAAAAAAAAGATTTTTGGTATTGAAAGAAAATATTACTTTTCATGACCAATGTCTAGGGTTTTCTTAGACACAATGATGTGTCGATCAATGTTTCTGGAACGTCACATAAAAATAATAACAATAATAATAAGAATTGATGTTCATTATTTTGAAGTACGTGGCTGAGTACATTAGTCCTCTTGATTCCCTGATGGACTTCTTAGGTTTTCCTTTGCCTTCCCAGCCAGGCGTCAGGCAAGTTTGATGTAAGCATGTGGTGATTTATGAAGAGATCACGACCACAATTACATATCGCACAAATTACGCTCCTCTCTCCTGCCTGTGTTCCAAATGAGGCTGCCGAATGAGGTATAAAACTGTCAAACAGCCTCGAGATTGATGCCGGGATTCTGTTTTACTCCCTCCCAGGGTGATGTGAGCGGCCGTAGAAACGTGTGACGGCTTTTTGTGGTTTGTGTGCATGTGTCTGAAAGCGCCCACAGTGCTAAAGGATCCAATTATGATGATGATGATTTGTTCCTTACAACGGTTCGACGAGAATGACCTCATTTCCTTTCTTCTCGTTGCTTCCTTCCGTCGTCTTCTGCTGCCGTGACGCTGCGTTCCTCGTCACTGCGAAAACTTCAGGCGGCCCCCGCAGTGACGCTCTTGACACATGGCTGGCGTAGAGTCCTCTTGCTAGCGCAAGACGCTACTCGCGCATGTTAACACCTTGGGGTTGTACACACACGAAGTCATAGTTGAGTGATCGGGACTTTGGTGCAGACTGTTGAAGCGTGCCGCGCGATTCCTCGTGGAAACTATCACAGGCTGGACCGAGGATGACCGCTATTATTTCTAGGAAAGGAGGAAGTGAGCTCACCCCTCCTCTGTCGACCTCAACGGGCTCACCCCTCACCCTGCTTGGCCTGACGGGGTCGGCAGTTGAATACGTGCGCAAACTCGGTCATCAGCTGGCGTTTTCTCTGGCTTTTTTTTTTTTTGCTTGCTATTTTCTGCGCAGAAAATGGACATTAAGGGTACTGTATATTGAGATGAAAAGATTCATGACTTTGTACTTTATGGATGGAACGCTACACATGCTGCTCAAAAAAAAAAAAAAAAAAAGTTGGAGATGTTCGGCTTTCCGGTGAAATTTCAGAACATTAAACGCAAACTTTACCTTTCAGATGCACATGTCCAACTTCCAGTGTTGAGCAACTTTTTTTGGACAACTTGTTGTTCTCTAACAAAGGGACTGAAAGGCTAAATTCACAACGGATTTGTTGTTGCTGTTGTAGTTGTTGTTGTTTGAGAGCAGCAAGCTCTGAAATTGGTCTACATTTCCTGTGTTGCCGGCAGATCAAGTGCAGCGTCGGTTGCTTGTGTTGGGTGGAGCTGGACATGCAGCTGTCAAACACGAAGGTCGAATTTAAGAATGAGGAAGACTGATCTCACTGGTGCTCTTAGCATTGACTGATCATGTCAACATCTGGCACTGTTCCTTGTCGCCTTCCTCGCATTTCATTCGTCTGCGGCGGAAATCTCAACTCAACGATATCCAGACCACGAAGTCCTTGATGTCAACTTGACTTGAAGCCATCCTGAACTTGGTGCAAGCGTGCGTCGCACGCATGCGCCACCGGCGGGCGAGCGCTTGTCCGACAAGGGTCGGAGGTGATAATAGGGTCGTCTGCCTTGTCAGGGACGACCCCCCCCCCCCTTTTGCGCGCCACACTCTGTATACACACAAGCCCTTCGAGGCATTCAAAACCACTCACTCATGTGGTAATGTCTCCGTTGTGGCTTGCTAAATGCTTTACGGGCAACAGCTTGGCGCTGGCGTTTGGGCAAAGGCATGAATCCGTCCGGAAGGTTAGCGTGTCGACTGACTCGCCAAGCGCTTGAAATATCGAGACCTTGATTTCTCAGCATGAGCGCTGGATGAGAAGCGGCGTCATTTTTATGCGCAGAGATTTCAAGGCCACGTGCGCAAGAACCTTCATTCATCACTTCGCTCCATTCCGTTTTTTTTTTAAAAACTTTTCGAGTAACACGTCTCGGGTAAAGCAGGCCGTGCGATTCGTCATGTCGGAGAGCCCCAGCGCGCCCATACAACAAAAGGTGAAAGGGAGTGTGGGAAAGGGCTGGTGCACAAAGCCCGCCGTGCCCCCGTCTGTCCTCCTGTCTTCGTTGTAGGCACATTGACACTTGAAGCATCCCCCACCTTGCACAACACCAATCAAGGCAAAGTTGTGAGGGAGGTCGTTTATTTCTCGCGATGAGGTAAAATAATGAACAGAAACAGCGGTTTGACAAAGTCAATCAAACCGGCACCCAAATGACATGGTGGTGTGATCTCGGCTTGCTCAGACGTCAATGGGTAGTGACCGCCATTCATCAATATCTGCTCAGGATTGACTTCTGCTGCATTTGAGATGGACCGCCACACCGTGGAGGGATTTATGGTAACTGCTCATTACTTTTGCTCTTGCCCTCCAATTCCACTGAGGGTTGTTTGAGCAAAATCCACGTCTTTAAACGGCTGACTCATTTATTATTGTACAGAAATGCTAATGCTAATTCGGTCGACGAAGGAACGCTCACTGTGTCAACTGTGCCGCTCTTACGGTGACGTTCTAGACCGCCCGCGATAGATTAAAAAGCGAGTTGGCGACCGTTCCTCACCATTGTCACGTTCCACACTGTGGTATTTGGCGATTATGAATGTATGTGGCTTCAAAAGATGGGGATGACCTGTTGAGTGACTCACGGTCATGTGTGACAACTTTTGTTTCGCGGCCTGTGCCTGTTAAACGTTTCCTTGCTGATTGTTTCCTCAGTAAAGCGATTGAAAGTGCACGAGGCCGTGTTTAGGCTCGGTCTCTTCAGGACCTAGCCGTGTTAGGCTACATGAAATGAGCTAACGATGCTTACTTACCGTAGATACGCAGTGGTGTACGCCAGTAGACACATTGGACTTTATCTTCTTTTTTTTAACTGTGAAATGATCTGATGACAGTGAAGAATGTTCACGTTAGCTAAAAATGGACCGTAGCGGTTAAGTACTACATCTAAAAATGCAATCTACAAAATTGCCCAACACACAGGATGTTGACTTGCCCCAGAGAAGCAAATCTCGACTCACAACTGCCACTGTTAGATTTATTGATGGAAATGTTAGACTTTATGGATAGCGCGCACCGAATTGATCAATCATCATGTCTCTGCAGCCCCAGAAAGCTCCAGTCTTGACAGCCACTCAGAGTGAGCGATAGAAGGAGACTGACAAAGATCAAAACAAGTTTAACCCACAAAAGAGAGCCGGCGATGCAGTCATAATATGCAAGGAGAGAAGGCCATTGTTCCCATTTAAAACATTTTCATTTGGATCGTATGTGGAGCACTCAAATTCCGGAGGCTGCAGACCAACCGATCGGTAGGCCCGGCGAAAATTGCCCTTGCCCAGAAGAGGAATATTTACGTGAAGTCTGAATGGAAGGAGCGTCTCACTTGGGTCATCCCCCAACAGGAATGATTTAACAATCGATAAGAACTGACCTTCATGGATCACTTTCCTTCCTGATCTAGCCTATTAGCAAAGAAGACAAAACGTGCAGAGTCAGCAGGGAACGAGGGAAACAATTGAAACAATATTCAAGAGCAAAGCATTTTAACAATTCGATTTCAATGAGAGAAAATACCCCAAAAAAATCGGTATGGACGAACTTTGTCTCACCTGTGGCCCACAGAGAATGCGCCAGACTTTGGCATCTTATTTTATCTTCTGTATGCCCTGATGCAAAATTTAATGTGATGACCTCTGTAGATGACCCCTGCTCTCGCAATTGGTTAAACCTTACCCCGCTGACGTGTGAATTTTGGACTGTTTCACTGCCGCTTCTCCTCTCTACTTACCCCCCCCCCCCCCCCCCCCCCCCCCCCCCTTGCTTGGAAAGTGGGCGAGCTGGAAATACTTGAGGTGAAGTTGTTGAAGTAAAGATTCTGCATCGATTGACTGGGACGAGATGAATGGACCCCTGGATGAGGGGTCAAGACCAAGGGATGACTGTGGGCCTGTGGTGCCCCTTGATTAAGATTGATTAAGATTGATTGATTGATTGAGATGTGTTAACCCTTTTGTGATGAAACAAAACAACTTGACTCAACTGTCCAAGAATCACGTGTTGATGAAAACATCCTTCCTTGGTACAAGTTTTTGGCATCTAAGTATTGGTCAAATGAACCCTTTCATGCGCACCTGTAACCTGATAACATGATAGGCTTTGTTCAATGTAGTAACCCTGAAATGCTTAATTTTCAGAAGAAAGAAGGTTGAGGATAAAAATAACATTTCTAAGGCCCTGTCTACTCCTCATCTTCTTGCTGGACCACGACATTGAAGGCCAGGAGCTTGAATAAGTAGAAGGTCACAGAAAAATAATGACATTTTTAGGTCCTCAAACAGGTGACGTTCTGAGGCACCTGCATGATTAAACAAAGTCAACTGGGACTAGGATGAAGGCCAGTAAACATTTTTTTCTCTCTGGTTGAATAGTTAAAGCGCTTCAAAGCTGAAAAAAAAGCTCTTTCTTTCACATAGTTGTCACAATAGTGGGGCTGGAGAGGATGGGAGTGGGGGGCAATACTGTAAATAATCCTGCTAAGGAAATTGCATCATTTTCCAACCTACTTTCCTTCACACATACATATACACACACACACGCACACGTTGGTGTGATTTGTCACCATCCGTCGAGGCATGGACACGCTTGCTCTAATGGACAAACACTCTTTGTGTGCTAAACAAATTAGCTCCATTACGAAGAGACAGACAGCGCGGGTGAGAGAGACAGATGGAGACAACTTAAAGGTCGAAGATATGGGAAGCGAGCGGGAAATGGATTCAGTGAAAGCTAAACAAGTTGACAAAATGAGCAAAGTGGGTGTTTTATACCGTTTCGCTTCCCACCAAGTAAGCGGACGAACCTGCCGTTTTATCCCTGTTTTTCAGAGCAAAGTCTGTGCGAGCCAGACGAGACATCCAACCCCTCGTGAGAGAGGCTAAATGTGCATTACCGTCCATCCATCACTCACTCATTACTCATTCGCTTACTTACACACACACACACGCGCACACGCACACACACATATGAAGGCTGATACACCCTAATACACACACTTAACACCACCAGACTGGATGCAAGCGAGACACATTTATCTCGATGCAACTGTGTGGAAGTGATGCTGAGTGCATCTGGGAATTTGTGTTGTGTGTGCATGTGTGTGTGTGTGTTTGTGTGCGTGTGTGTGTGTGTTTGTGGTGGAGAGAATGTGATCTGCCAGGTTTCAGGTCAAAGCAATTCTCCGGCAAATGATTGGTTCATAATCGGATTGACAGGCTAACTCGCTCTCCTCGCCTTGTCCTCTCCTTTCTTTCCCAACATTTATCATTCTTGTTTCCGTCTTTCTCATGACGCGTCGTCCTGATGTATACATTAGCGGCCTTTTCTGCCGACGGCTCGCCTCTTGTTTGTCCTGGGTGCCCCTCTTCTCCAGCCCATAATATAAACTCATCAGTCTGTCTGGGCTGTGGGATGCATTACCTGTTCTCATCTCCGCCAGTGGGGGGAGAGGAAAGACTTTCTCCTGTGATACTTGGAACCGGTTTTCATTTTCAGTCCAAGGGAAAAGAATGGCGTCAAAAGTTTTTTTTAATATCCAAACTCCAACTCAACGTTGAAAAGTCTTTCAGCATATTATCTTAGACGCTAGGTATTTTTGTTTTAAAATTCAAACCAAAAAAAAAAAGCTCCGGGAGCTTCCAGCGTCGTCAGCCTGTCATAAAAAGTGAAATGAAAACGTAACCATTGAACCTGATTGTTATTATTATTTTTTGAAATCAGATCTCATGCGCTTTATCCTCACAAGGGTCACGGGGCGTGCTGGAGCCTATCCCAGCCGTCTTCGGGCAGTAGGCAGGGGGACACCCTGAACGGGTT
>NW_017806235.1:1733404-1752821 GCF_001891065.2 Hippocampus comes
AATCATTATTGGAAACTTTGTTCATTTCACTTGTCTAAAGGAAAAGTGCCCGGCGCCCGTAATGTATTACTGCACTTCCATAAATCAGATCTTATTGATCCCTGGAGTGCGATTGGTTTTCTACTACTGTTCAGCATTCACTTACTCAAAGAACGTAATGAGCACAGTTTAAAAGAAAATATGCATTCTGAGAGGGTACATTATGGTTGAAAAAAAAACAAAAACAGAACAGTCTTGTTATTTTGCATCCTTTGGAATGCAGAAAGAGAAAATGCACAGTTAGAATGTGTAATACGATAAAATCAATTCATTTCAAGCCTATAGATGATCCGTGATACGGTGCAAATTCATAAATCAAGATATTGTTGAAAATTGCATGACAAGTGCTCCAGTTTCCTGCCTGGTCCTTCCCTGCGCACAACGCTCGACATTTACGGGCTAGACACGGTGCAAGATGTCACCAATGAATTTAATCAGGATTGCTCATGCGTTCTCTGATTTATGGACGATTCCTTGACAAGCCCCCGCCCTTGGTGATGTTTTATGATCGGCGGCGGCCATATTTTTGGGATGGATCAGAAACACTTTGTCATTCGGAGACTCCAAACGTGCCGCTCTGACTGGCGAACGGGCGGAAAAGCGCGCATAATGGAAAGCAGTTTCTGCCGCATTTCATGTTGAGGGCAAGAGTGGATGTGAAGATTTTCACACTTGAATCACGTGCGCTAACTTTTGAAAACAGATTTTAGGTGATCAATTACCACGCTTCTTAAAATGCAACTATGTACAGTAACTGTGCACACATTTCCTGAAGAATTATTTCCAAAAGCTGAGTTAGTGTTTTCAACGAATAACGGAAGATAACGTTTTGGAAAATGCGAGTGGTTCAATATACGTACTGCGGTAAATTCCACCGTGCAGGGCAATGTAAAACTTTAATTGGGTGATCCCAAGTCGAGTGGGACCTCTACTTACAAAATTTATTGGTTCTGGAAGAAATTTCTTAACTAGAAAATTTTGTAAGTAGAGACACATTTTCCATGTAAATGCCCTAATCCGTTCCAAGCAGCCCCAAAATTCAGACATAAAACGATTGGAAAATCTCATGGCCCGAGGGAGGACGCTACATAGACAATTTTTATCTATCTCCACACAGAGACACGTACGGTAGAGGTCCCTCTTAGCCAATGGGATGCCAGGAAGATGCTCGGTAATAGCCAATGGCAGAGCAGCGATAAGTATGTTGCGTTCAGGAAACTCTGAGCTGCGAGTAGCAGACCATACTGTATTTTTACCTTTCATATCTTGAAATTTCTTTCGTAACAAGACGCAATATTTTCCTCTTGAGACGTTTTGTAACTTCAAAATTTCGTATGAAGAGACGTTCGTAAGTAGAGGGATCACTGTCGTAGCTTTTTGGCGCGAGAGTGTACATTGAGTGTAATAGCTTCCAAGTGAAAATGCAATCCGCAAAGCCACAGTCAAACAAGTATTTGCTTGCATTTGTGGGCCTTTATTCAATCGCAGACCTCATTTAAAATCTTAGCAGCAGCTGTGGCTCTTTCGTGTCGCTCAGCGATCAATACCACACACGCCTATGCACATGCGTCCACGCATCCCGGGACGGCTCTTTCTTATCGGCAAACATCACATCAAGCAGATACACTTGAATGACTCTTGGGGACAGATGAACTCTGCGTGAGGGGAGTCAGGATCAATGTGTTTTTTTTTTTTTTTTGCTCGAAAGACAAACTCATCTGGACCATTGACCGTATTGTCGTGCCCAACCAGCTGTTCAAGCCATATTGATATCAAGATAGTGCTCAGGATCAAAGGGTGTACTCCCGAACCGGCTGTGTGCTTTAGTGGACAAGTGTGACAAGAAAGACCCCCCCACCCCCTCCGGCTGAGCTCCCCTGCCGGGCTTGGGAGACAAAAGACAAGTGACCGTGTTGCCAAACATGGGCCTCACTCATCACCCAGGGGTTAGGAACTCGGAATAATCGAGCGCAAACAGGAGGACACACACACACACACACACACATACACACACTTGGGGATTAAGGCTTTGATATGACCCTGCTTAACCCAGCAGAGGAACAAATAGCGGGGTGTCACCGGGGAAAAAGAGCTGTAGCAAAAGCGGAACGAAGAGAGAAGCGTTTGGAATGACGCTGGCGATTGGTCGTTGGATGAAAAGGCCAACCACGAAGCATGCGCTTGACCCAACAAAGAGCTCCGGCTCGCCTGCGAAAAAAAGATTTTGAAGGTTCGGAAATGGACTATATGATCAAAGCAGACAAATGACGGGATGGATGAAGAGACCTTGCTTCCGTGAGTCATTAACGATGAGCGCGGTGCTCTAAAAGGGGACACGTGCTCTTTGATCCTCTTTCAATTTTCAGGCCTCATCACACGCTAGCAGCAATGGAGATAAATGACCGACGACCACACTAAACTTCAATCAGCAGATTTCTTACCTGCTTGCAAAAGTACATTTTCCTCTCCTTTTGGCGCGATCTCATTCTACAAAGTCGTCGGTTCACTGGTGAGGTTGTCGAGGAGGAGGAGGAGGCAGTCGAAATTGTTCAAGGCAAGCTGACATTTTCTCTTTAGCCTTACAACTTACTGTTGGGCCATGAAACGCGGAATACGTTTCAGATATCGCCTCGAGGCTACCGAGGGGTTATATTTTTAAACCACACTCAACTAGTGGGTTCAATTTAGAGAGCTCGCTTTCTCTCCCTCTCAGCAGAAGCTGACGAGCCGGCTGCATCCTCTCAGAGACTGTGGGGAAAGCTCGCCATCTGGTGGTCAAATATTAAAAAAAAGACTCTAAATGACAGGTCTGGACAGAGTGAGCCTTCACGCGCTCAATGGGAAAAAAAAAGGAAGATGTGAAATTGTAATGATGGAGCATCCAGCCAAACCTGCTGTCCCTACATTTCAGGGGGAAAGAAACTACAAGTATTCTGACTAGCTCGACCCGTAGGCTGATTCAAACTACCCCCAAAATGATTCAGGGCCTCGGCGACAAGCAGCAAAAATGTGTGGCATGATGATGAGAAGAATTTGAGAAGCGATGTTCACCTACTTTGCTGTAGTAAAGTTTCTCTTCTTTCTACCCACAATCTTGCTGCTGAAGGCTGTAAATTTCCCCAGTGTGGGACAAATAAAGGATCTCTAATCTAGTTTCTCAATAGTTTACGTTTTATTCCGTCCGGTCTGGCATCGAACAAAAAAAAAAAAAAAAGAGAGGCTTGTGATTATTAGTCATCACATAGTTAGTCATGATTTGAAAAGAATGAGTATGTCAGACGTGTATATATAAAAGACCATTCATTAATTTGCCCCATATTCTAGCAAGGAAATGTAAGGTCGGCCCATTAGCGTTAAGTATGCAATAACCGAATGTAATGACTCCCATTGTGATTATTTTTCATGAGGAAATAATCTGGACGAATCGGCCTCCGCGGACCGGCAGATCATGAATGAATTTTGTCGCAGCTCCTCCATATTGTGCCGCGAACGATAACAACTCGAGTCTCGGTAGCCTGACACAACTACAATAAGCTATATAGAAAGCTTAAAACGGTCCCCTCCACCTCTACTAATCGGCCCATTTTCCCAATCTTAAGGAGAAGGGAGGACAATTTGCTGTCTATAATGGCATTGGCAAGAGAGAGACAAGTTACTGAGGCGGTGAAAAGCCAGCGCCTCAGAAACGATCACGCCGGATCAGCTGTGGCATTGCATGCTGCCCAAGCGTGAAGAACCGCGGGCTGAGCGCCATTATAATTAAAGCATATATTGATTAGACTTTAGTGTCCCTTTGGATCGTGTGCCACAGGCGCCGGGTTGGTCAGTCGCTCTCACAAGACATCCAAAGCGCCTGCGGAGCCACGAGAGCAATGTCTATGCTAATGCCTACGGTAATAGAAGCCTCGCTTGACGTCAATTATTGACGCCAAGCTCTAAATGGCGGCTCGAACCGCAATTGAAGCTTTGTGTGCAGGCGGGGTCAATAGCAATAAGATGGATACCGGGGGGCAGGAGGGTCAGTTTCATTTCAACCTCACCGCCTTCAGGAAATGACTTTGCTAATTGAAATATTAATTTGAAGAGAAAATGACAATTCCCAAGAGGGATTTGTGTTCATCCCGTGCTATTGAGTAGGAATACGCATCCATAAAGGCCCTTGGGAATGGCTTAGGATCAATTTCTCGGCTGTTGAAATGAAGTGAGCAAAAAGATAAAGGATAGTCATAAAAACGGGTCAAGTAAAATACTGTCGTCGGACACGAGAAAGAGCCTGAATGGTCGGGGCTCAGGATAAAACGCGTGAGGTTTTATGGACCTCTCGCGAGTCGGAGTTGTTGATAAAGGTCATGGGATCGATCGCTGCCCAGTCTTACAAATCAAAATCATCTGTGCTCTTCAGAACAGAAATAAACGTCTTAAAACACTTCGCCCTCCAACAGCAGCAACACCAAGAAAAAAAAAGTTTCTGGTCCAATTATTTTCCATGACTCCAGATGAACTTCCCACCGTGTTTACAAAGATAGGAGGAAGGAGGAGTCCTCTCTGATGGTGAGGGAAAGGAAAAAAAAAATGACATCTTTATCTTCCGGGGATGAATCAAAAACATTCCTCGAGCGGCAAGAAGGATGAATCGAAAGCTTGAAGACGTTTGCAGCCGAATCCTCATTAAAAACAAAGAGAGCCAAATTTAGCCATCAAACATCCTGTAATTTCTGGAGCACACATCCGCAGCACTCAGGGGTCCGTTTGGTTTATCTGTGAGGAACCCTCGGTTTCATATCTGAGTATTAAATTATTAAAAGCTGTTCATATTGTTCATCAGACTTGTTCTTTAAAGCTTATTATATCGTCCATTATCTGGTTCTGATGACAGGGCAAAAAGAAATAAAATCCCCGTTGTATGTGTTATATTTTCATGTTTCATGTACACTTTTGAGAAATGTAAAAAAAAAAAAAGAAAAAAAAAGTGTGAGCGGCATTTTCAACTCGATTGAACTTCACACTGCTCCTCATCATACAAGTGAAGAAGGATTTGCTAAAAGTTTGTTTTTGTTTTATGTCATAGGATGACTGATGTATTTTTGCACTCAAAAAGTCCCTGTAAAATGAAAAAGAAGGATTCGAAATTTGAGAGGAGCATAAAAACAGCACCGTACAATATTTCGATTGTTAAAAACTACAGAAATGTCAAAATTAAACACAAATAAAAAGGTTTTCGACAGACAGTGTAGATGTCTCCGCTCTTCGCAGAGGATAAAGATTATACGACTGCGCGTACTGATATGTTGAATGTGTTGCTGCACCGTTTGTGTTTAAATCTCGGTGGCTGTTAGCATTAGCATTAAGATAGCGGACTCAAGACATCTACAGTCTGTGTACAAGTTACATGAGGCTACACTGCATGTAAAAGTCTCGGGACCCACGTCAGGAGGCTCTCATACAGGCTCAATTACGAACTGGAGGTTTCACCACAACAAAGACATTTTGCACAATTTCGTACTTCCACAAGAAGGGGCTCTATAAGTTACCGTCGATGTCATCGCCAATTGTCCCAATACTTTTATCCACCGTGCCCTTTTAAAAGTTCTTCCCGGGCTTCCTTATTCTGTTGACGATGCGTTGCGTGGCGAGGATGCACCTCCCTCGCATCTATACCTGAAAATGGGCTGCCATGTCCCTCCGTGCGGTCAATATCCAATGAGAATATGAGAGTCGGTATTGATTGCAATTTCCTGCCATGCAACATTCCAGTCGCCGGCTTTATCAAGAGACTAATTCTAAATCAGCGACGCTGTCGTCCTGCCGACAGTCGAGGCTGCTGCCAGGACGACAACTAATGAATTGGAGAAGGATGAATAATCCAGAGAGGCAATGATAATGATGAGTCCGACATATTGCGAGTTGGGAGTTATGTGGATCAGTGTGAACGCTGTGGGCTTTCTCACATGAGTAGACAACACAGCAGCGCGTGCATCAGGTGGACCTCCGGGTGGGTGGTTTTGTGTGGAAAAAGAAAAACAATTATGAAGGTACTGCAAACCAGGGTTAGAATGGCTTGGGATTTTGCATTCTAGTTTGTTTTTAAGTAGTTTAGATTTTTGCTGTTTCATTTCAGCTAGTTGCACTGAGTTTTGGGAGGAGATTTGTTAGTTTTGATTCCTTTTTTAATTTTCCGAACATGCTTGATTTTAGTTTAGTTTTTAATTGGTTTTAGCATTAGTTTTACTTTTTTTAAAAGCTCGTACGATGGCGGAGTGTCGCCCATATTCCCAAATCCGCTCTCATTCTTTCTGCCGAGATCATAATACAAGCGTTTGTTACGTCTCGCCTTGACAATTGTGGCGTGTTGCTTTCTAGTTTTCCCATGTCTCGTCTTAAAAGCCTGCAGTTAGGACAAAAAGCTGTAGAAAGACTCCCAACGAGGACAAGAAAGTATCATCCCAAGACTGTACGAGAAAATTTGAACTGGCTCCCGGTCCACCTGAGATGCAATTTCAAGTTTTGTTTTTTTTCTTAGTCATAAATGAAAACACAGCTGAGCAAAATCCTTTCGAAGCAACTTAGTGGCACCGTACGTTCCATCCCGAAACCTTTGTTGATAACGCGCTGGTCTTTTGCTGATTTCCGAGAGCCAAATGGAAGTCTGCAGGTTCCCAATGTGCCCACCCACTGTTTTAGTTAACATTGTGTGACACCACATTCCGTGATTAATGCTGCTCACTCTGCATCCTTTGCATCTGTGGTCCCCTCTGGGGTTTTTTTTTTTCCGCCCGCATGGTTTTTTCCCTTGCCCTGTTGGGGGGTTTAGATCAGGGGATCATTATTGTCAAAGGTGGTTTTATGAAGCCTTCTGAGACACTTTTGTGATTAAGGGCTTAGTAAAACAATTTGACATGACAAAATACAAAATATATATATTTTTTATAAACGATGCACATAACCTCTTAATTGCCTCATCGGTGCGACTATTACTTCATGAGGTAAGCACAGCCATTTGGGGTGATTAGCTGGCAACAAAAAAAGACTTGGGTTGTGACATAAAAAATGATTCGATATACAAATGGGAGCAAACGAGCAGCTCAGGGGGCTGGGCGTGTTTACACCTTGATCTTTGCACGTCTACGTGTGTGGTCCGCTTAAAATAGATAATGGTGTGTACACTGACGAGAGCCACGTGAGACTTTTTTCCAAGGAGGTGATGTGTGAGAGTGTGAAACTATTGTTTCATTGTGGGTAGAACTGTGGTCAGTGGTCTCCTCGCTCATCAATTCCACCGCCGCCTATCAAGCCACCACAGAAAGACAACTTCATGGAAGAGGTGGGAGTTTCTATATTCTATAAGAGCCTCGATCCTAAACTGGATTAATTTCATCCGCTCACTGGTCTGTCATTCAAATCACCGGCAGCTCTGTTGTTGTTCCTGTCCAAAGATGAGACTCAACCTAATTCTTCTCTGCTTGTCTCTGTGGATGACCTCGGCCCTCACAAGTGAGTGTTGTTTAAGAAAAAAAAAAAATGTAATTGAAATCATCATTTGATCTGAATGTCCGTGTAATGGTTTTCTTTGCGTTTGTCTTGCGTAGCGCACGGGCCTGTTTCGGACTGCTGTCCTGGCTTGTCCAACACCACAGTTAGCCTGAATCGAATCAAGAGCTACGTTATTCAGTCTGTGGGCGCGTGTTCCTTCAAGGCAGTAGTGTAAGTAAATCCTTGGCTATCGAGATAAAAAAGATACACCATATGTACTTCATATTTATAGAACAGAGTAGATGTAGGTATGTTTGCAAAAATTGCCATTCCATTTTTCATTAGAAAGGACAGCTTAACAGACAGCGACAGCTCTTGTTCATTCCAATGACAACTGAATGAATTATTGCGAATTAGACTCCAATTTGGTTCAACACACCATTTCCTCATTTTCCACACCACTGTTTTACAAAAAAAAAAGAAAAACAAGAAAATAGACTTTTCTGTGTGACCATTAAAATATTGCCCCTCCATTTTAGGTTTTCCACTCACGGCCGCAAAAGAATTTGCGCAGACCCCAACAGTTGTTGGACTCAGAGAGCCATGTTCAAAGTAGATGGCAGAGCTTTGCAGCGGAAGGAAGAGAGCAACGACAAATCCGCAGGGGCCAGTGGGACGACTGTACCGTGCACCCCGTCAAGAAATTCACAAGGGAGGAAACGTCGAAGGGGAAAGCTGCCACGAATGAAAAAAGGCAAGACGCGGGTGTAGATACATTTGAACGAATGTCCGAAATAAATGTGTTTTAACAATGATATATGTGCAGTATGTAAATCCATCCATCCATCCATTTTCAAATCCGCTTAACCTCACGAGGGTCGCGGCGCGTGCTGGAGCCTATCCCAGCCCTCTTCGAGAAGTAGACGGAGTACACCCTGAACTGTTTGCCAGGCAATCGCGGGGACACACATAGACAAACAACCATTTGCACTCACAATCACACCCAAGGAAAATTTAGAGTGTCACATTAAACTGCCACACATGTTTTTGGGATGTGGGAGGAAACCGGAGTACCCGGAGAAAACCCACGCTGGCGCTATCTATCTATCTAGCTACCTAGCTATCTATCGAGCTTGCTAGCTAGCTAGCTAGCTATCTATCGAGCTGGCTATCTATCGAGCTAGCTAGCTAGCTAGCTAGTTACACAACACAGGGAGTTCTTTGCGCTTTTCCAACCTTACTGTACTCTGTACTATGTTGCATTATTCTTGGCTGTACTATACTCCAGTGTACTATGCAAGCCCGCACTGCACTATTGCACAGTATATTGTTCAATACAATACAATGATGTACTATACTGTAACAGTTGTGTAAATCTGTGGAATGCAAGACAGAAAAGGAAAGCTTGATACCAATAAAAAAAAAAGTATCATTTAAACCTGTGTCGCCAGTTTCAGCTGACTTGCAATGGATCGATGACATGACAGTCGAGTCCTCTGATTTCACAAAGCCCCCAATAAAATGATTACAAGTAGGGTAGATCGTTTTAAAAGTTGTCCGTTTCATGGTAGCCCTCAATTCAGCCAATGTGGGAAAACTTTGAGTACACATTACCCGGTAACCACAAATTTAATCCAGTACGTAGTCTCACACACTGCCCCATAAATGCCCCATAGGCTGGTGGGTGGGAGGAGTCTATCATTGTGATTGACGTCTGCATCAAGGAAAATCCATTCACCTCCTCAAAGCTCCACTGAGAAGCAGCAGTTCTCTTCCCACACATTGTAAGCAAATATGTCTGGACTGGAAGCCCCCTAAACCTCCACCTGGGCAGTCAGAAGACCGACCGCCCTGACTCATCTACGTACCAGGAAGTAAGGGGGCTGTGGAGGGCTGTGTAAAACATCTGAATACCATCTGAGTCATTTGTGGTCAAAGAATAGAATAGAATTTCATTTACCCCGGCGAACGAGGGTAACGCTCTGGCATATCTAAGTAACTCCTCAAAGAATGGCCGCATCTCAGATCTGACAGCTGGCGACTCTTTTATTGACTTTCTTCCAAGAAATGTCTTTCAAAAGCCTTTCTTTATTTAGAGAGCTCTTGCAGACATTGGCTTAGTTCCAACTTTGCTAAAAATACAAACAAACAAATAAAAAACATTTTCTTAATTTGCATGGTCTGTTTCTGGTTTACATGGAAAAGCTGTACTAGAGGGGTGACCTTTTTTTTTTTTTTTTTTTTTTTACAAAAAAGGAGCCTTTTAATGTACAAAATATGAAGACATTACTACAGTTCATGTGAAGCGGTGTGCTCGCTTCCATTTTGTGCCTAGCTTTTGGGCATGACAGTTCTTCCCGTCGAGGTATGCCATGCTAGTTTGGGTCCACAACTTGGTCGGGTCGGCGCAGATTCTCTTGCCTTGTAATGTGACGAAACTGAGAAATAAGTACAAAAGAAACATAAGGTGGAGAAAAGTCAATTAAAACCTTTCCAACATCATCTTTTTAAATTTAAAATAACGTGATATAGTACATGGGGTTTTGGGGCTTATTTTTTATTTTTTTACAATTTTACATTTTTTTTAAATAATGTCACACCTTACATTAAATCTCAGACATGTGACTATAAAAGTAAATTTAAAAAGTTAAAAAAAAAAAGGTTAATAATAACATAAAGCAGGCCACAAATGCCCCCTGGTCTGGAGTTTGGACACATCTGCTTAAAATACTTTCCTTGTAATTTCTCATTGGTAATATATCGCATAATAGAGACAATATATCAAATATGCATTCAAGAGAACAGATGCACTGTCGAAAATATTTCAAATGTAACTTACACCACGGCATGCAAAGCACAAGAGGGGGGGCGTTGGATATAGTACTTGGTCAGCATTAAGAGCTGTCATCGCACATGTCGGACGTAATCAGGTGTGAAGTGGATGTTTGCACTGCGGGCTTTTAAAGCCGGCGAACGTCGTCAAATATGTGAATTTGTGTCACGATGCACCCGCAGTCGCACATACACCTGGAAATAATCAAACTTTCCTCCCACAGAAAAAAAGCCAAAACAGCCCTTGGCCTTCTTTTCGATCAAGACCGAGGGTGTCAATGGCCTACTTTTCTCTTGCAGGAGTCTCGTGTCAGAGCACATTCTTTTTCAATTACAATCCACCTTCATTTGTGAATAATAGCCAATATTTCATCTTGATCTTCGCAGTCAATCCAATTTCTCGGCTTTGTGCATGACGGGAGAAACAGATCCACTTTTTTTGTGTCTGTTTGTTTGTATGTGTGTTTTATGGTGCATTCAGCAGAGTTGGGGCACTCGACACAGGACTGGACTCGAGTCAGTCTTAGGTCACCAATTTTAGGACTTGGGATTTGCGACCATCTATCGGGTTTTTCGAAAATAATAAAACACATGTCTTGTACTGAACCACAAAAACATGTCACCATTGTCAAGGAAGAAGTGAACTGCCACAAAGGGAGGAAATGAAGCCCCGCCGCACACGAAGCGAGATGAAAGCAAAGCGTGGAGAGTATCTGTCGCGGAAATGCATGAATGCCGTCAGTGAGTACCAGCGTGCAAACATTGCAAAAAGCCTCTCAAACGATCCACATGCTCTCCATTATTTAGAAAAGCAAAGCGTGGAGAGTATCTGTCGCGGAAATGAATGAATGCCGTCAGTGAGTAAACATTGCTGAAAGCCTCTCAAACGATCCACATGCTCTCCATTATTTTTGGGGGGGTAATCCGCAACTTCCTTGACAATCATGCCATGTTTTTGCGGTTGAATAAAAAAATAATACATTACAGTACAGTATAATGTTTGTGGAATCTAAAAACCCAGTACAGGGTCACAGTGCGACACTCATTGTGTTGGTGTGAGGAGCCAGTTACTATATTTTATTTGTATTTGTCCCAACTTGTGTAATTAACACGACATTTCGCAGCCATGACAGCAAACAAGTAGAACGGGCACATTTTTAAAAGTTCCCCAGTCGGCTTTTGTAATGTGCTATTGTGCTATGGTGCTGTGTGGCTGCTGCAACAAAAAAATTTTTCACTTATTGATGATGACGTATGACTTTTTCTACCGCCATTTTTCAGCACCGTTTATTCAGTTCATATATAGAAACACACTATTTACCCCATCCCAAAATATCTAGTTCATCATCGAGTTACTTTCAAGCGATCGCAGACTGCATATGTCTTTATCTGCCCTTGAAAGCTCGTGAGAAATAAACTCGGCCGTGGGTTTTCATTCTAAGAGAGAAAGTGACGCTCACAGAACAACTTGCGGTATGTAAACGGATACAGCGTACCAACAAAGTTTCCCTAAAACTCCCCCCTTGTTTGTGGTCACTTGATCTTTGCTGAAAGGAAGTGCATGTTGTACTCACGTGGTTGTGTCGACAACTTTTTCCTGCATGACTGCATGCAGCATTATCAAGGTCCACCTTGACATTTTTTTATCTTTAATGTATGAAACACGAAAAAAAATGTCCATTAAGCATTCGTCACAGACTTTTGGTTGAAGATGATGAAGCAAAACACCCAGTGAGGCGCATCGCGGTCCCATACAGTCTACACTAGACAATACTAAAATGAAGTTGTGCATGTTTTTACGCCAGGGGTGCCAGTCGACCAAAACAGTTTTGCCTCAACTCTTTTTTCATATGAAATCTTCCGCAACGACGACAGTTCTTATTTTCCTGGTACAGTGTGATTATGAGTCAGTAATTTTACCATCTCCGTTATCTCTGTGGATCTCTGGAATCCGATGAGTCATTCTGAGACCGTTTCACCAGATCTTCAATCTGCAATGGTCTCAATCTCTCCATCAGATTAATAATCTTTGTCTGTCTGCCACGGCCCTGAAAAATGAAATGAATCTTTATTCATTCATTCACGATCTGGCAATCACATGATAAGATTCAGAGAAGTGGGTCCTCGATTTTAGTGAATGCTTCCTTCCTCCTTGTGGGTGGCACTTCTTCTTTTCACTTGCAACGAATTCTAATGTTTCATTCAGAAACTTCAGCGCAATTTCGGCCGTGTTATATTTACTGCCGGCACTGTACGGACACACGGGCCTAACTTTCAGAATGATGACGAATCGTGGTGGCGTCAAACTGTATTTGTCATCCTTTGGAAACAAATGGCGCATTCCTGTGCTCATCCATATTCTCCTTTTGCTTCAGTTACAGACAATCTTTGTTGAAATGATAGCATTGTTTGGGTAAAAAAAAAAAAAGAGTCGCTTTCTACCATCAGCAAGCTAACATTAACTCTTTCCCGCCCAACTACAGAGATCTTAGAAACAATGATGTCAAACTGACTTGCCGTTCATAGTCTCCCATTTGAATGTTTCCCCGCTTCTTGCCCAAAAGTCAGCCGGGACGGGCTCCAGCTTCACCGTGACCCCGGGCGAGGACAAGCAATACAGAAAATGAATGGATAACTATTCAGTCTAATTCACAAACAAGTTGAGACTCATGCCGACTGACTAATGACCAAAAATTTGGGCGGATGTTTGCGGTGCAAACCTCAGGATCTCTTTCCTTCCCCTTTCTTTTTGAAACAAAAGAAATACAGCATGGCACATTTACAAGTGATCAGCATGTGCATGTATGTGGTTTTTTGTTTGGGTTTTTTTTTTGCTGAAATCATCAAGATAACATTACTTCAAGGGCGCCATTCATATTTCGCAATAAGATTGCTGTCCACCCCTAAGTAGTCAGTCAGTCTGTCGGGACAAGACAGGACATGATTCTAGCGAGATCACTGACAATTCCTCTGATACCACAGAGTCCTGTAATACTGTATTCAACAATCATACAGATGGATGGTTGAACAATAAATGATCAAATAAAATATGACCTCTTATCACCCGTAACAAATTCCAAAATGTATAATCTCCGGTGTGTTGGAAAATAGATATAACAGTAATATATGGTGTTATAGACGTCTTTGTTTGCAGTGGTGTAGAATAGCATTGCATCATTCTGACAGCTGTTTCTAATATTCTGGTCGCCTTGTTTAGCTGCGTGAGAGCGGCATAATACTCAAAACTAGGGGTGAGGAACAATATTTTGCAATGATACCCATAGCTATAAGATACAGTAAACCCCTACAACTCATAAGGGATAGAGACCATGCCCTAGCGTGAATAGTAAACACAGCCAGTCATAGACACCCCCAAATAATATTGTCTTCATAAATTATAATTAAACCACCAACCAGTTAAGTTGGGTGACATTCATCTTATGTGTATATTTTTTGTGGTATCCCCCAAGGGTCAATTTTGGGCCCCATACCGTTTATTTTCAATATCAATGACAGTCATAAACAGGTGACACATAAACAAACAACCATTAAAACACATTAATCACATCAGAGGGCAATTTTGAGTGGTCAATTAACCAAACGTGCATTTTTTTGAATTGTGGGAGGAAATGAGGCGTACCCAGAGAAAACCCAAGCAGGCACGGGGAGAAGTCTATGCAGGAATGCTGGGGCCCAGAATCGAACCCCGGTCCCCTGTACTGTGAAAGTGTGGGTGTAACTTTGGGATGGGCAGATAATATCAAGCCGATACTGTCCTATTTTAAGTTATTGGGTACTCAGGCACCGCTACTTAAGGCAAGAAGAACTAAATACTAAAATAGAGTAAGTCCTTCTCGGCAGTAGTTTGTATCAAAAGCACTCGATGTTTCGGGATTCCGTGTCAGATGAATACTGAAAGAGCGAATACTCGAACTAGTATGGATCTGAAAAAACTTTAAATCCAACATCCTTGGTGTAACAGATCCAAACTTTTCTATGCTATTAAAATGTATAAAATAGCCAAGTTGGATGACGAGGCTGTGTTAGATTTCAGTAATGTAACTGTAATGATGAAATCAAGGGAAAGAAGTGCGTCACCGACCCTCCCAACGCTGTCGAGTACAAGATGATGCCTGCGGTCAGTTGGCTTCCCCTTTTTCCCCTATAAAACCCACAAGTCTGACCAGAGGGGATCAGCCTTCTCCTCCTGCCGGATCAAACGTTCAGCTGGTCATCTGGAACCATCTCAATAAACAATCATGCAAGTGAACACTGCAAGACTGGCATGCGTGGCCCTTTTCATAGGCTACCTTGCATTGGCTGCCGCAGGCCCCGGTAAGTCATCCGATCCTGCTGAGGCGGCAGTATTTCACACGATGCTGAAAGTGAAATCTATTCTTTGCATGTGAACAGGAATTAAGATGACCTCCTGCTGCACTAGAAGCACCTTGGGGCCGATTTCTGCCCCAATCATTGGCTACAGGATCCAGAGGAAGAACCTTCCTTGTATCCGCGCTATCGTGTAAGAACGCAAAGAGCCTACGACGCTTCAATGTGATGAATCTTTTGTTGAAGCGAAACGAGATTTTGAGCGGTTTCTTTTATCCGCCGCTCAGATTTGAGACCACTGAGGGAGAAGTGTGCAGCCACTGGAAGCAGGACTGGATCATTAAGAAGGTCATGGAGCTTGAGTGAGTTGACTTTTGTCTTTGCCTTTTTCCGTTAATATGTGTTTTTTTTTAAAACGCGTATCTCATATTCAACGTAGCTCTGACATGACGTGCATTTTTTTTTTTTTTTGTGTGTGTGTGTTTTACAGGGAAGCACGGAAAGCGAGAGTAAACACCACTTCTTACCATCACGGAGAGACAAACACAACAGCCTTATACTGAGTTCATATATTTAAAATATACTTCCAGGTTTTAATTTAATATTTATTGGCATCAGTTTTATTTATATGTTTCTCTTATTTACCGGTTCAGAATGAATCCACTGTAGTCTGAAAGATGGACGATGTGGTGGTGAAAACTCAGTTCTGTTGTTTCCATTGAATAAAAATACCTTTTCCTGATCGTAATATTTTGTGTGTTTATTAGCGCCACCAAAGGCATTTTCATTGTTGCCTGTGAAACGAGATGTCTCATTTGGAAAGTGGCTCCCTTGAGTTGTTGAAGTTCCTGTAGAGTGAAAATATCTTGTAAATTTGGTGTTCTGAACGATGAAAGAAAATAACAAGTGTGTAAAATCAAGGCGTTCTCTCGGCTCTCAAATGCTCCGGCAGTGTCCCTTAACTGTGCTGAAACCACGCTGCGCTCATCCTCATTAGGGGTCGGGGTTGAGCCGGAGCCTACCTGAGATGTTTTTGGTCAAGAGGCGGGTCACACACACGCGCTCTGGGCTGGTCGCCAACCAATCACAGGACACAAACAACCATTCACACAGAATCCCAGTTTCACCACGGGGGTGACCGCTGACTTCGAGTATTGTTATCTACTATAAACATAAGATTGCAAACGTATACTTTGAAAAACAATATCTAGCATTTTGGAGATGGGACCTTTTTCAATGTCTCTCCCAAAACAACGTCCAGCACTGTTTTCTCACTTTCCTGGGTCATTTCCTAATCCGGAAGATTCATTGCCCATTCTCCCATTCATTCATCAAATCAAAAATGACTTGGCCCGCCGGATATGAATCATTTTGAAGTGAACCTCATGATTCAAGTCTGGTTCAAGGGTTACAATTTTGGATCTCTTTTGCCACTCAGTGGCCAATCTAAATTACTGCAGCGAGTGACTTGTGGCTGGAGTCACCTTGCGTGACTGCAGCATCATCAAGCCCTGTGGCTTCCAGAGCAGAAATAGTAAACTGGGCAGCTTTTTGACAGTCACGTCATGCATTTGCATGAGTTAGCTGGCACGATGTCTCATTAAACATTTTAAGGCACCCTCCAGCTGATATAGCATCTTGGTTTGTTTTGGGGTTTTTTTTCGGTCTTAATACTGCAGCCGGGTGCCACTTTGCGCAGTCCCACACACTTTATAGACTTGACTGAAAAGCACAAAGGTTCACCGTGTTAAAAAAAATAAATAAATGTACTCCACATTCATCGCAAAGATGCTCCGCTTTAAAGTCATAATTATTCCGCATTAAGGCTGACAGATTGACCACAGAAGTGACGATTAGCATGATTGCATTTCACCATATTCATGACCTCCAACTGGCAATTTCTTTAACTGCGCCGCAAATGTTGCTTAATAGCAATTTGGAGTGTTGATTTGAAAGGTTTATGTGGTATTCAGGAGAGTGCTCTTTTTTTGGTTTTCCTCAGTATTTTTTTTTCTTCTAGGTTTAAATTATTCAATTGGACACCAACCAACCCATTATTTATTTGGATGCTAAAAAGATGAAGCAGGTTTAAGCAGAAGCACAATACAATACTATATCGATACCTTGAGTTCTGTGTACTCTAGTTTACAAGGTTTGTTTTTTTTCAAGTGACAAGCCATCGGTGGATGGATTTTAGCAACATGGATATGTTCGGATATGCTAGCGTTACTTGGGGTATAAACGTATTCCACTAGCATTCAAACAGCCTGTCAAAAAAAAAAAAAAAAACTGCCATTGGTGTTTTTATGGCAGAATATTTGAGAACCAATGCTCCAAATAACCTATACAGTACAGACAAGAACTAGTTTTAGATCTTTTTTTTTTTTTTTTAAACACTTAACTCCCATACAGAGAGCAGGAAGTGTAATTATCACACGATGACAGCCAAAGCTTCACAGTTTACACATTTATCCTCTACCGGGACATTATGCAACTGTGAGGTGTGTTGATGTGAGCCGTTCAAAGTATCGCCGCACTCGTCGGCGCTGATGAATTGCTGTCGCTCATTTCGTTTTCCAGTGCTCTCATCTGTAACATATTCACGGCGTGATGATGAAGCAAGCGTGCAGGTTCATCATCACACCGTGAGTATTTTCACGCGCGCTACATCACATCACTTCCTCCTCGCGTCATGAAGATAAACCCTCACCTCCCCATACTCTACTGTCATTTATAGAATATTTAGATCACATGCATGCATAATGGCGCCACTGTAATCCGTTTCGCATAATATTGCCTTTGTCTTGCCTTACTTTTCCCCAGGGGAGACAAGACTAATATCCTCTGTCATCATTTCATGCTGTGTCTTGAAGTGCAGATATGGGTGCTTCATCACATCAGCAATCTTGTTTTTTTTAAATTATTATTATTGATTAATTTTTATCCAAATCTCCTCACAGCCACCACACTCACTCCTCGTCAACATGCCCTGTTTCATCTGCTATAACGTGACAACTCCAAATGTAGAACATGCACAGCTTCTTTTACGGCAGGGTTGTGTGCGCATCCACAACATACTGTAAATGTCCTTTCAATGCAGTCAAAGCAACATGAAATAATGAGTACCATGAGTGCTAGGTCTCCTTTCTTGTCATTTGCAATATTGTACTGAAAAGACAGGACAGAGAGTGTTGTGCATCAATTTCCACCTCTATTGTCTTCATCATACGTGAACCGCTTTATCGGTGAGGGTATTACAATATGTTCTAATTGGCAGCGGTAGGCTAAATTATATTAGCTAACATACTGGGTTGACGATCGTAGGCATGCCGTTGTGGTATGTTAGTTTTAGTTCAAAGTAGACGTATTTATTCATTCGCCCGTGTATAAAAATAAGCTTTGAGGCAAATATTTTTTTGGACATTTTTTTGTAATTGATTTGTCCTGTTGATCATTTCAGCCTTACTCATCAAACTTTTTAATCACTTTAGAATTGTATTTTTTTTTTTTTTGATTCTCAAACATCAAAAAGCTGCGGGTTTTTTTTTTTCAAATCAGTTTTCAAAGTTATTCCTCTGTGATTGCCATTAGTACTCAGCTGTTCACAAACAAATGTAGTTAACTTTTGCGGACGAGATGACTGGACGAGAGATGGTGACTCATGTTGTTCTCCTCAGACTTACTGCCCTCCTCTGCCCTTCCGCAGTCCCACACGGCGACATGTCGCACCTTCCTCCATCTCCTGCCACAATGGGGATGACGTCAATCATGCAGCCTCTGGCCACCGGGAGGCGCTGTTTGTTTTGAGGCGGGGGGCCTCTCCACTCCGCGGAGGTTGGAAATGGCAAACGTTTGTCACATGACTGAGGTAGGTTCATGAGATAAAATGACACGCACGTGTAATTGTGTGCAGGGCATCTTGGGATTTCAGTTTCACCCGTTTTATTGTGTCTGCATACGTGTGTATGTGTGAGCTATTGTGTTTACTGATAAAAGAAAAGGTAACTTGATAAACTGGACAATCATATGGTTTGACAGCCTAATCCTCCCTAAGCCTCCGAAACACAAACTCTTATCACCAGCAGAAAAAAAAAAAAAAAACACCTTCATGTGATCTTCCTGCCAGCTGTTCAATTTAAGGCGGCTTTTGTCATCTGGACTCGTTAGTAGTGACAAAATAATGATTCATTTTTTAAGTGGAGTGGATGAAGAGCAATAAGGAGTTCATTTGAAACCCCCTTTTACAAAATTGGGGTTGGGACACGGAACAGTTTATTGATCATTAAGCAGGCACACTTTTGTTGCACTAAATGCTGTGTTTTGTATTTACGGTGCGCATGTGTTCTTAGTTTTTCAATATGCGCAGGACATAACCTACTTTAAGTTAAAGTGATTTTTGTTGGCTGAAGGGTTATCAACTGGCTAAAATTACATAAGAGCATAGTGTGTTTATGTATGCGGTATTTTCAGAAACAAATATAATCTTTTTAAATTACAGAACGTGGACATCAAGTCGTTGACCACTTTTTCGTGTCATTTCCAGCTCGTTATTCACCAAATAAAAATGAACTCAACATTTGGGCACAGTTTGAATAATTTATGTTTTGGAAGTTTGAATAGCAGGGAGAAAATTAACCTAATTTGGCACTGCAGCTGAATATTTTCGAGAAAGCTTATCTCAGACTCTTTTTCTTTTTCGCCATTGGTGAGAAAAGATGGGTGGGGGTTGTTGGGGTTTTTTTGGGGG
>NW_017806235.1:1753503-1792909 GCF_001891065.2 Hippocampus comes
TCAGAAGGTGCCCGGGGGTGTTTTAGTCTGGCAGAGCCTTGGCAGGCTACAGCGGATACCTCACGTCAGGAGAGGTGAGGGGAACAGTGAAGAGGTGCACCGAGAAATATTTTTAGGGTGATCTGTTATCTGAGGAGCCGGGTCACATCACTGAGAGGGGAACACGGTCCAGGCTCTCCGCCAAGGCAGCAGATAAGGAGGAGAGGAACAATGAAAACCCTCACACGCACACACACACACACACACACACACACACACACACACACACACACACACACACACTCGCACAAACACAGAGACACGTTCCCATGAGCACAAGAAGCCAATCGCGAACCTCACTCTTTTACGAAAGGCCGGTTTGAACAAGGCAGCACAGTTAAAGTATGAAGCTAGATAAATCTAGCTAGCTCGCTAGATAGATAGATAGATAGATAGATAAATAGATAGATAGATAGATCCTTCTATCTATCCAACAACATCAAAAATACATTTTGGGACACAAAAAGCCACTTCTGATGAAAATTTGCTGTTAACCAGTCTTCTTTTCCGACCACCTGTCTTTAAAATTGCATCGCATCCCACTGCTTGGTGGGAATGAGGCTGTCAACATATTTAGCTCCCACAATGATGGCGGCCTTCCATGTTGGGCTGCAAGCTGAGAGAAATCCGGAATCGCTCCAGGAATATCTCAGCGAGGCTTTGAGGGAAGATCCTTCTCATATGCCCAACAACCCCCCCCCCCACCCCACCCCCTCCCCCACTACCATCACCATCAGCATCCATACTCCACCGACGCCCACCCATCCAATCAGCTCCTCACGAGCAGTGTGCTGTCCCCGGTATCTCTTCCCAGCCTCCTTTGTTCGTCTCTTTTGCCGCCCACACACCTAGCGTCCCTTGGGCTTTTTTTTTTTCACACACACATTCTCACGTTTACATTTTGGAGACTGTTTTATTTCCTCCAGTCGTCCTTCCTGTATTGATCTGTATCGTATTAGATACTGAGCAATACTGCGGGCGTCCGTGTTAATACAAAATGCACAAACACACACCATCTGTGTGAGACCCACAATACAGATGTGTGGGCAGCAGCCATCTGGGGACCAAAATTGAACAAAAGATGTGTGTGTGTGCGTGTGTGTTTGTGTGTGTTTGGACGATGGAGTGCCAGGGACCCGCTGTGGAACCCCCTGTCCTCCAGAGAGAGTGGGAAATACATCCCAACAGTCATCAATCAAAACTTTGGTGACACAAATGACCAGAAACAACAGCTCGCCCAAGGACCGCCCACCCACGCCATTTACACCACAGGCCTTCGGCTTTTGCCGGCCAACGCCATTGGTTGAACCTTCCCGGGCGAAATCACGTTCCCTGTTTGGGGCTAATTTGGCCTTTGTGATTGCGCAGTCGATCGCGGCATTGGGGGAGAAAGAAACGTGAAAATGGTATTATGGTAGATGGTGGGTGGAGTGGCACATCGAATGCGGGACTTGCTTTTTATGTCGGCATCTCAAAGCGCCAGATGCTCTTCTGGGCTCATTAGAATGCCTGACACAGGATCGACATGGGTTCGGCGAAGCAAGTGCAAAGACAAAAACAAGATGGAGACTGGGGAATGCAAATGCAAAACATAGAGACAATAACAATCTTGATACTGTGTTGCCTTGAGATACGTATAATCCCTGTTCTAGCCTCCCCCAAAATTGAACAAATATCTTCGAATGTCTTTGATGGATAATAGCACTCCAGTATTGTACTTTAAAAGATAAATATTACTATAATTGCATCGTTTTTTTGCTACATATTTGCTTCAATTCAATTGGCATTGTGCTGTTCCTTCTGCCATGCCTCCCTTGGCCACCCGGGGGTGGTAAAATACAGATATGCAGCACAGCCAGTTAGTCTGATCTTCTCTTCGCAGAGAATAAAGTATATATTGTATGCCTGTAAGTATTGTTACTGGATACAGGGTTGGCACTGGGCCATGAAACCTCTTAGCCAATTGGGCTAAAATCTCGTCGATAATAAGTTTCAACTTGTCATTGACGACGTGGTGAACGGGGAGCGCGAACCCTAGTATATTGTTTGTTTACATGAGTTGCTCCACCGTTTGTGCTCAAATATCTGAAACATATGAAAGAGTTATAAAATTGCAAAACTGATGTTATTCATTAGCCTGCTTATGGCGTTTCCCATTATGCGTTAGCATTAAGCAGTCTTTCAGGCAATGTGTGGTTTTTTTTAATCAAAACTATTTATTTTATGTTTTGACGGTACACTTAAACTGCGAGTGACAATAAAATTATTTCTTTATTATTTGACTCATCACATGGTAGTCCATTCCAAAAAAAATGTCATTCAACGCCTCCCAGAGGTTAAATTACAAGAAAGCAAAAAATAAAAAAAAAATTGACGATTCGCTGTAACTTAACATTTATTACTTGCTGTGATTTCACAAGAGCGATTGTTCTCAATTCTCTTTGAGGAAGGGGACAGTGTAGGAGGACAGGCCACGAGGCTGTTCTTTGTTTTGCTTTGCCGTGTTTTCGTGCAGTCCTGTGCTATTTTTTTTCCCTTCCTTGCCCAAATGCTCGCAGTTGCGGTTATATTATTCCAGGATGGACCATTACTTTACGTCTTTTACGAGTACAGAATAAACGCAATAAAAGCCGATCGTCTAAAATGAATTGATTGACATTTGGAAAACTTCCATGAACAATAACTACCAAAAGGGGGAGCTGTAGTTACGTGTACTGAATCGACAGGATTCGGGATGCTGTGGAGATAACCAGTAAGTCACCTCAAACCTTAAAACGCCCGAGATGATGTCCTGAAAAGCTTAATCGTGTGATTTTTGTGTGGCGTTTTATGGATTCGTCTCCATGGAATGCCCCTTTATAAAAAATAAATTCAGTGCAAGAAATAGAGCGAATGAAATATTTATCTCGGGTCTGTCGTCCAGTTTGGAGGTGTTTTAAACTAAAAATAGAGCGTCATTAAAAAAAAAAAAAATACATTCCAAATAACGATCTTTTTACATTTGACCAACACACACATTTTTATAACGTACAATTCGTTCATGTTTGTCTTTCGTGTATGTATTCCATTTGGCTCGTGTAGTTTGAATGACCATTACGGCAAGCACGCGAGTGTGAGACCGCCCCACTATCCACATCATCCAACTCACTCCCACCACACACACGCACGCACACCACGCACACGCACACACACTCTTGGCTTCTTCATTTACACACACTTTTCCCACTGGGATGGATCCTCCGCAGCCAGCGCGCACAGCCAGCGGCCAACAGGCACGCATCCCTTCGTCACACATGGCTGCGCATATAGGGCGAATATTCACGGCGTTTATGTGGATAATAACTCTAGTTTCAAGTTCAAGGACGAGGATTTATCCGGCCAATGAAGGTAAGGTGTCCGTGTGACTGTCTGCTGCGCGGCGAGGCGAGGCGAGGCTGTGTGCGCTCCGTACGCGCTGATGGTTCGCTTTTACGAAAAGCTGTGAGGGTGAAAAGTTGACAGATTGGAACATTTGCAGCGTTCTTTTGCTTCCTTGCGTCGTGATGCATCTCGAAGCACTTTGGGATGTGTCATGTGAATGGATCGTCTTGAAATCTTTTGCATGTGACCACCTTGTCGCTCATGTAACCTTACCTACAGTTTGTGTAAAGTACATATAGGACAAAAGTTTTCGGACACCGTTTAATCAAACATTCCATTTGGATTTGAATGACAACAAATCTGTTTTTACCTTATCCAGAAATTTTGGAGGTTGGGGGGGGGGGTGGCATGGGAATGGCCGTAGCATTTTTGTCAAAAGTCCAAAAGGTGAGATTTGGTCAACACAGTCATCCACGTTAGTGATGAGTGAGAGCAGGAATGCTGAGCCAGGACTACACTCATACCCGACATCAGTGATCTCTGACAAAATTCCCCAGACACACTCTAACTTGGAGAAAAGTCTCGCCACAAATGTGGATAATTGTAAAATGCTCCTTTTGTTCTCAGCAAGGTGGCCCAATATTTTTGTTGGTATAAGATAAGTGGTTCGAAAATTTGATGGATGGCTTATTTCTCTATTAAGTGGTGGCTTGTGATGACAGATAGATAGATAGATAGATAGATAGATAGATAGATAGATCGATAGATCGATCGATCGATCGATCGATCGATCGATCGATCGATAGATAGATAGATCAAAGACTTCAAAAAGGAGCTGCTGTTAATGCCACTCTCAGTTGAAAGCAACCACTCTGTTTTACGATAGCCCACTTAGCTTAGTGCTAACAAACCATTTAAAACGCCCTGGCTGGGCTAACATCAAACGTGGCAATGTTAAAATGACTGATATTTGAACACAAATGGTGTATCAGCACAGATAGACATTCAATTGACTGCCCACATATATGCAGTTTGGCACCCGCGGATTCACATATTGATGGATTTTATGTGTATATATCTAGTTTTTTTTTGTGGGAAACATATGTTGAACGTTGTCTGGGTATTTAAAAAATTAATATAAATAAAATTATTATTATTCTCCCCATTGTATTTCATCGGGCATCACTTTTATATGGATTTTCAGTGTTTGTGGGATGAACAGATCGATTGTATTCCTTATCCTTTGCTGAAAAAAATGAATAACATGAGCGTAGCTTACTGAGTCACATACAGGTGTCTCTTAAATCCACATTAGAATCTAGTAAAATGATATATCGCGGTTCTTTAAACTGCACATTTCTTTCTTTTTTTTTCTTTTAATTGAACTATTGTTGACAGTGTATGTGTCATTTTAGTGACCCTGCTGGATACCAGGACAGTGCCAGGAGAGCTGAAATGGGCAGCGAGTCCCTCAGAAGGAGGGGTGAGTGGGAGCTCTCGATTTCTCCTTTTTAGTTTTTTTTTGATCAGAATCACTTTGGACAACCTGCTGGCTTTTTGGACAACGCACACAAACATGCACACATGAGGTCTGGAAACTAAATATTCATCCCACAGATTTGAAAATGAGCTGTCCACACAGCCTAAGTGCTAAGATGAGCTAGTTGGCATTGTGTTCGGCACGCCACGTGGCATAAAGCAGCCTGGTGGTGGGTGTCATTTCTTTAGACTTTTTTTTTTGTTGTTTTTTTTTTTTTAACTGCGACGCATTAGCTAAAATTCGTTGTGAAAAATCTCACCGTTGTCTGCTTTCACCGTGCATTGACTCTCTCACCTCGTTGTTGGTTTAAGAGTTATTGCTGAACTTGACACCGGTTTCTTGGTTCTCTATACGCTCATTCTCTCACAGGCCACTTGATTGGCAAGGTCCTGGTCCGCACACACCGAGCTTTTGATTACAAGCGCCACCCTCCCCCCGGCTCCCCTCAGCCCTTCTGACACTTTCTGCATCTTCTTGCTTCAAATACACATATCACAGGGGATCTCTTTGCAGGCCCAAAGCTTTATTCCCCCCGCCTGGCAGCTGCGATTTTTTTTCTTCAGCTAACAAAGACTCCAAATGAGTCGAGACAAGGAGGCATCACACCTCATTTTTCTTTACGGCCCGGCCTTCAAACACCCACACATAAAAACACGCCTGCCACGCGAGAAGCGCGCTCGTGCCCTTGTACACTCTTGCGCTGCACATTAACCCTCCGAAGCATGGGCCATCATACCGGTCATAAAATTTTCATCTCTTGAAGCTCAACTCTCTATTGGAGCTTTTAACTAGGAGAAGTGCAAAAAAAAAAAAAAAAAATCAGATTTTTTTTTTTCCCTCTGTGATCATATCGTTGAAAACAGTTATAATGTAGAGAAACAAATCTATCACATAATACACCCGGTGCAAGATCAGAAGTAATCATAAAACAAAACACATTTTATTCATGATGATCCCGGACACACACCAATACGATGGCCTTTATGGAGATAATCTAGTTTCCTCCGGCGGTGCAAAAAAACATGCACATTTTAGGTTCATTGATCAGTCTCGATTTTCCATTGGTGTGAGTGATTGTTTGTCTATATGCGTCCCTGGCAATTGGCTGTGCAGGGTGGACCTCACTCAAAGTTAGCTGGGATAGGCTGCAGACAAATTTGATGTATAGAAATTGTTTTGAGTGGTCTGAAAATGCATGCATCTACAAAGGATGGGCACGTGATGACATTTCTTGTCTTTTCTGAAAGACAATGTGGAAATCATTTAATTCTATTGATCAAAAAAGAAAACTACGATGCAGATCACTCGTTCACATTGATAAACATGAGCATGACAAATTAAACACAAACGAGAGATTGGCAGTCCAGCAAATGTGAAAACTGATGTCATGCAGAGATATCGATGTGCTAACTTAGTCTTAGCGTGGTAGCCCGGGTGGAACTCACTCACATCACTCACCACCAGTGTGTCGCGTTGCAATTAAGGGTTGGGAGAAACCATTTGATTGTTCTGAACTCTTGTTTCCGCACCGTAACTGCCCAGAGCAGTTAAGACATAGTAAAAGTCTGCATGGCTGAAACCTTAGCGAATATCTTCAGGTCACAAACAACAACGTCGAGACTGAGTCGACAGCTCCGCCGCTGGCTTCAGCCAGCTCCATTTTACTTCAGTTCACGGCAGTAATTGATTAAATGATGATAATGCTCATGGCGATGTTAATATTGACCATTGGATGGTGTGATGTAAACCAAACAAAATATAAACACCCAATTGCGAAGTCCATTAAATGGGGTTCAAATATCAGATGGAGGGGGCTACAAACAAAAAATATGTACAGTGCAGTTTAGGTGTTCATGAAAAAGAAATAATTACTGTATGGACTGTAGTATTCGTGTGGTGGATATGTGCCGGGGCATTGGCCAGTGAGGGATATCAGGAGCTGTTGTCATATTGGCCACTCAGTCTCAGTGTGGGGGTCTGGGCGTGAGCTGCGGTCTACAGCAGAACCGTGCGAGAATTCTCAATTTGTATTTGTGTGTTTGACAGTTTGTCCTGTTAACGAAACTGCTCCACTCTCACGTCTTAGTTCAAGTCTTTACAGATTGACCCACTGGCACCCCAAAAGAGGAGATGGCAATCACATTGACACACAGTACCGATACTGTATTTGAGGGGCTCATAAGTTAATTATAGTTAGTTTGGTAGAATGACCTCACCAACGCGCACACAATGTCTAATGTCTAATCATCAATTCACTAATAGATGTGTAGCACTAAAGGCCATAATTAGCTAACTGAGGAGATCAGCACTGATGGCATATTGATGAGAGTTCATCGCGCGCATACACACACACACGCCAGTTCGCCTTGTCACCAGCGCACGAGCAGGCTCGCTCATTCCTTCTTTCACGCGCTCCCCCTCCCGTTGTCCCTCGTTGGACATGGCACATTTAAGCTTGTGTGGCTCTGGGTTGTAGGGAGAGAGCAGATTATTATTCAGTGGCAATAAAAAGCCAATTTGGAGTTGGGAGGCTCGGCGGTCATTTGAGGGGTCGCGGTACAAGGCAAGTGGCTGCGTCTATTGAGATGGATGATGCGGTGAAGGCTGAGCCTGCTTCACTTGCATGGAAATGTGGCTGGGAAAAAAAAATGGAGTGGCAAGAAATGGGATACCGCAGCAGAATAGTGATGCAACAATGAATGGCTGCAGTCATTTAGACCATGCAACATGGGAAATATGTGCAGTTTAACGATTTCACTTCTTGGATTTTTTTCTACTTAGACCAAAATCAAGAAACAAAGGGGAAGTCAACCGGAAACTTTTCTTTTCAATAATATGTTCCATGAAGATGTATTAGTCTAAATGTGATATTCTGATTGATAATGATATGATTTAAGCGATAAAATTGACCTGTTTTTTTCTTTTTTTGGGTCCATTTCAGGCGGCGGACATTTTGCCACTTGCTCTTGACTGAAAATGATATCGCAGTTGCTCAGGGGTCAGATAACAACCAATCATGGCTCAGCCTCAGAAAAGAGGTGAGCCGTGATTGGTCATGACCTGAGCTCTGAGCAAATGTGATGTCAATGTTCGATGACATTGAGTGGCAAAATGACCGCCCCCTGAGATAGCTAAAAACGAGTGGATTTTGCTGCTTTACTCATCTTCCGCAAACGTAATATTAATCAGAATGCCGAGTCTAGACTAGTGGAGGAGCAAAGAACATATTACTGTCAGGAACATTTTGGGATTGACTTCCTCTTTTTTTATTTGACCGTCCATTGGTTTTGTATGCGGATTAGCGTAACAGACCAATGCATATTGATCAAATATTTTTTTAAAATGACTTACACGAATTTTCTAGCATGCACGGTTTCGTGAAATGATTTATTTGAGAGCATTTAGAGAAATGGTGTCTGAAATTGCAGAGCAAAAGACAATTTCATGCTCATGAGGTTTATTTTTAACCGCATTTTATTTCTCCCGGGTTTCATTTTCTGGCAGCTTCATTTCAAAGCATCTCCACTTGGCAGCATTTGAGTCTGAGGTTGTGGAATACATACACTGATTAATAATAACTTTTGTAGTTGGTGATATATTATTTCCTTTTATTGTCATAAAATAAGAACTAAATCGCCACCCTCCATGGTCAAACAAACAAATCGGAGACAATATAGCCAGTAGAAATTAGACACCTGTTGCCAGGTAGAACTGTCGACATTTGAAAACTGCGATATAACTGTCTTAAGTCTAAAAGTTTGCTACTATAAAACGTAGGAACAAAATCAAACAAATAATGTAAGAAGCGGTTCCGATAATGAATGGATGGATGTTTTAAATTTAAAAAAGCAGCCAACATAAGAACTATGAGACATAGCGGCGGCACTGCAAGAGTTTGCATTTAAAGAATTGGATTTTAATTTGAAAAGTCTATTTTATATATCTTCAGAGTGTCCCCCGCCTACTGCCCGGTGACAGCCGGGATAGGCTCCAGCACACCCGCGACCGTTGTGAGGATAAGCGGATTAGATAACTGATGGATATTTGATATATCTGAATGCTATTATTTTGTTCTCTTGATTTTCCACTGCATTGTCATGCTGGATGTGCTACTGCTAAACAGCCGCAGAGACTAAATGTGGGGTTGTGGATTTGCAGTGGGAAGAAGTGAGCATCATGGATGAGAAGAACATACCCATCAGGACGTACCAGGTGTGTAACGTCTTGCAACCCAACCAGAACAACTGGCTGAGGACGGACTGGATTCCCAGGTCTGGTGCTCAGAGGGTTTACGTGGAGGTCAAGTTTACGCTCAGAGATTGCAACAGCCTGCCGGGGGTCACCGGCACCTGCAAGGTACGAAGTCTCTGAATAATTCCAATCGTATTCTCTTTTTCTTTTTTTTTTTTTTAATGGGATTGTACAATATATAGTATACTCAAGATGCAAGTGACCTGATTTTCTTTATGGATGCTAACTTCAGGATGGATGGCTTAAAAACTCAACTCTGCTCGTTTCACAACAAGTAGCAGTTTATCAGAACTACTCTTGAAAAAAAGGTTTATTTCCAGTCGCAATTCATATTCACCGTCAAACTAAACATATAACAAAGAGAATTACGTGTTGTGTTTTTGAAGCAAGCACATAACTACAGCTTAATGCTAAGGCACAATAGGAAACACCAGGGTCATAGACAAATAGCATTTACGTGGCGGTGTAATGACTTTTTAAGGGACAGATATTTCAACAACAACGGTGCCGCCACTTATGTAGACAGACATTACAATGCTCACGGGCATATATTCTTTATCCTCTAAAAAAAACAACAACATTGCTGCAGATTACTGAATCACTTGCTGCCGTTGAGATTCTTCTTTATTTGTTTGCATGACTGTATTATGCTGCCACCCGCTGGCCAAGTTGCGCACACCAGAAAGATCCGCAATGAATGAATTATGATCCACAAACGATTTAATTCTTTACATTCAATATAATTATCATTTTAATCTCTCTGTTTGAGAGCAGGCTGTGTTTGAGAGTGTTTGCCCTCGCACATGCCACACACCACACCACTAGGCCCCGCCTCTTAAAGGCGCATCATGTGTCTAACACAAACACCAAAATACATTCATTTTGAATGTTTTATACTTGTATGTTAGTGTATCGTGTATTTTATGAGTTGTGCGAATGTGTTTCAAGCTTGTGCGAACGATAAAAACGATCCATATGGTCTCACTTATTGTGGCATTTCTGGAATGTATCCCCCAGTGTAGATGCAAGCATGGATCGAATTTCCCTAAGGCAGCTTTTGATGGATATTTATGATATTTTACCGCGGCTGGCTCTCCCGCCATTGCTCAGTTTGGTTCATTATCATATAAAGAGGGAAAATGAGCAGCGACAGAGATGAATAGATGGCTCTCTTCTTTAAATCCCTTTTGTCTTGCAGGAGACGTTCAATCTATACTACCACGAGTCCAACGAAGACAGGGAGAACTTCATCAAAGAGAGCAGCTTCATTAAGGTGGACACGGTGGCAGCAGACGAGAGTTTCACTCAGGTGAGGAGCGAATTCTTCATCCCGCCGCCCCCGCTCACTTTAATTCACTCTTATCTCGAAGAAAAAGCCTCCCGAGGCACTTAGCTGTAATGTTTTTATTTGTGGAACAAGCACTTTTATCTTAGCTGGACCATGCAGGAATATTTCTCAGGCCTTGCTAATTACCTCTCCTAAGAGGGTTTATGTTTTCATTAGTATTTGATTATTTGTTAGTGAGGAGGATTTGCACAACCAGTGTGTTACTGATTTCCATTAAATGCCATTAAATGAATCACGTTTTGTTGAGGATGAAAGTGGACATCCAGGATATTTTTTTGTTTTTTTTTTAACTGCACCAAACACAAAAATGTGAAAAAGGAATCAGTTGATGTTCCTTGAGATCAATAAAAAAAGGACATCTCAAATCGGTAAATTTCATATTTTTTCACAAATCTATACTAATTGTATACGTTTTTTTTTTTTGGGGGGGGGGCATTTCTTTTTCAACCAGACTAATGCATTGCGTAAATCGTATCTTTGCATGTCTAGGTGGACGTTGGTGACCGCATCATGAAACTCAACACTGAGGTGCGGGACGTGAAGGTGACAAACAGGAAGGGCTTCTACTTGGCCTTCCAGGATGTCGGCGCCTGCATTGCCTTGGTGTCTGTGCGAGTTTTCTACAAAACTTGCCCGCTGACTATTCGCAATCTGGCAACCTTCCCGGACACAGTGACAGGGGCTGACACTTCGTCCTTAGTGGAGGTTAGGGGGTCCTGCGTCGACCAATCAGAGGAGAGAGAAGAGCCCAAAATGTACTGCGGTGCCGATGGAGAGTGGCTGGTTCCTATTGGTGGATGTCTCTGTAACGCAGGATATGAAGAAAAAGGGAGTTCATGTAAAGGTAAGCAGCTTGTTTGTGGTTATTATGATGGCATGATTCATCCGAGCCGACAGTGATGAGGCTTTCGCGGTAAACACGGCACATTAATTCAGCTGTTCTTGTCACACCGTCATTACGTAGTAAACTGAGTTGAAGGCTCACAAGTACATTGGCAAATGCCCGTCTGTTATCTATAACTGAAACACTAATGACAGAAATAAACGTTGCACTCTGCTTTCTTCAAATTGGATTTGACAGCGCAATTGAGCAGACTCCTTCTCTTTACCTAAGTGGAAGAACAGATACTTATGTTTAAAATAGACTGGTAAGAGTCGAAGTACAGATTCCATTCCTGAACTTTGATCAACGTAATTTAAAAAATAGTTCAGTGGCACCTCCACTTACGAAATCAATTGGTTCTGGAAGAAATTTCTTCACTAAAAAAATTTGTAAGTACAGTAGAGACACGTTTTCCATGTAAATACCCTAATCCGTTCCAAGCGCCCCCAAAATTCAGACATAAATGTTTTCTAAAGCCTAAAAATGCATCAAAATAGGGAACAAATACATGTTACAATTAGATTAGTGCACAATAAATGAGAGTTGTGCATCGTGTAACAAACAAAGGATAGAGTAAAGATTAAAAATGATGGTCATTTAACTTTTAACTGGGTCCTCATCGGGTTTTTTTTTGCCCTCTTTAGTTCATGTTCTCTCTCAGAAGTGTTTTTTGTGTACCATTTTGTAAAGAACTGATCCAAGGACGTTTGCTTTTGTTGTCTTTTAACAATCCTTTGAAAATGTCCAAGGCAAAACATCAGCATAGTGAGCGATCGCCCGACTGGTGAACACTTTTTCTGGGTGATTCACATTGACGTAAAACTAGCCTCATGTCCCAAGGGGCGAATGACGAGGACTCTGTATAGACACACACGATAGAGGTCCCTCTTAGCCAATGGGATGCCAGGCAGATGCTAGGTAATAGCCAATGGCAGAGCAGCTATAAGTATGTTGCGTTCAGGAAATTCGGAGCTGCGACTAGCAGCCCATCCTGTATTTTTACCTTTCGTATCTTGAAATTTATTTCGTAACAAGAGGCAATATTTTCCTGTTGAGGCGTTTCGTAACTTAAAAATTTCGTGTGAAGAGACGTTGGTAAGTAGAGGTGCCGCTGTACAGACTGTGAAACGTAGTTAAAAGCGATATTGTATGGCGCCATTTTCAATGTTTTTAAAGTTATTCATTGAACATGAAAAGTCATGAAGTTACTAAATTCATTATGGAAAAAATATTTGACTTGAGGAGGAATTCCAGTCAATTTAGGAGAAACAGTTTGGCCACTGGTGTTCCATTTCCGGTACTCTCAAGTTGTTAGGTCTCATTGTGAATCGCCATCTGGATAAAAAGGGACGAGGGGGAGAAAAAAAAAATTGCCTTTCTGTCACTTATAAGTTTGGTCCAAACTTTACAGTAGCAAATATGCAATCTGTTCACACCTCTCATCATCATCCTTGAGGCGTGGATGACGTGGAAGTGGAGAGCTTGGTGGCTTGGACAACACAACTGAGTGTGTGCGTGTGCGTGTGTTTGCGTGCGTGAAGCATTCGACAAAAGTCTTATGTGGAGACATTCATACAACACGGTGTCACTCCCCCTATTCACTCCCACACAGATGGTCAGAGACCAGTCGGGGGGACCTGGGGGAGCCTTTTGCTGAACTGCTCCCTCCATTTTTATTTATGGAGCCTATCCCAGAAGGCTAATTGTATAACAAACAGTGCCATAATTCAAAGTTTAAAAGAAGAGAGAAAGACTTAAGAGAGAAACGATGACATAAAGGGAATTGCGGTTGGTTCCAGTTGGCAATCCGCAGACTGGAAAACTGCGTTCTTTTTTTTTTTCTCTCTCCTCTTCTCAAAAAGATGAGCAGTAGCCAAATTTCGGTGTGTGTGTGTGTGTGTGTGTGTGTGTGATAAATGTTCTTGGAGACCTTCACCCCATTTACGCCGTTTGTTCACTCTGAAAGGCGGGAGGAGGTTTGCCGGGTGGACCTAAAGGTCTGAAAGATGTTTCTCCTCGACGAGATTTAGGAGAAACCCTTGACTCCGTTGAACCAGGAGCAGATGTGAAGTGCCATCTATCTGTCAGCCGCGCTCTCTCTTCCTGCCTTTCCTCCCGCCGCCTGTCAGCTCGCTGGCCGGCCTCAGCTTGCCTGGCTGGAAATCCATCAAAGTGCGTGTGAATAGCAAATGCCGCCGCAGCGAAGTCTTTGACCCCGGCGGTGTCAGACAGGCACCTTCTCCCATTTTAAGTTTGCAGCGGTGCGAAGAGGGAATGAGCGAAGGGGGACGCCGGAGAGGAGATTTAGACGTTCTCTCTTCCCACCCGGCGTCAAGGTCGAAAGGTTTCTGGATTTTCTTCCCTCTCGCGCCTGCGCTTTGTCAGCGCAAGAGACAGGCTGAAAGACACCTGCTACTTCAAGTGTACTTCGATAGCAGAGTGTGTTGTGAGAAGCTTTGTCGGTGGAACTTCAGTTGCGCGACATTCCCGGGTGTTCGTTGTCGCATTTTGAGCTTCATAAAGCGGCACACATTTTCAAAAGGACACAGGTATGGACTGCTGGCAGGCCAGTCAAGGAATCACACTCTTTTACGACGGATGCGGCTTGGCATTGTTTTGCCGAAACAAGCAGAGAAGTCCCCGGAAAAGACATTGCATGAATGGCAGCTCCGAAACCCGCGTACAATTGCCGGCATGAATGGCGTCTTCACGGATGTGCAAGATATCAATGCCATAGGCGCCAACACTTCCCTATACCGACACAGACTACGTGCTAAATGCTAATTGTCATCAACCCTGATCTAAACCGCCACGTACGGCTAATGTCATGACAAAAAAAAATAGATGTCATTTCCGCTTCTTACTTTCCACCGTTAATATTCTCGTACCGGGCGCACAGACTTATATACACACATATATATGCGTCCCGTGAGGATAAGGGGCTCGTATAATGGATGGATCTATCCATACTGTGTTGTATTTGCCAACA
Source organism: Hippocampus comes (assembly GCF_001891065.2). Lineage (NCBI taxonomy): Eukaryota > Metazoa > Chordata > Actinopteri > Syngnathiformes > Syngnathidae > Hippocampus > Hippocampus comes. Next base: position 1,767,914 of record NW_017806235.1, read on the forward strand.
GAGACATGAAAACGTAGTCAAGTTTGGCCCGATGGAAGGTATCCTCTGCCTCGTCTACTGCGATGCTTATTCTAATCCAACCATCAATTCCAAATCTTCTTTTCCCCAGACTAGTTCTGAATCCTGAAAACAAGAGGAGACTCAGACCGTCTGGTGAAATGCTAAACGCTCGTTTTCACTGTTGATACAGGGTGACGTGGATAATAGCGGGAGGCGTGGCAAGGAAGAAGGGATTAGATGTTGAATGGTGCGATCGGGATATTGAAAAAGGGCCGCTGACAGCAGAAGGCAGAGCTGCCCCGCCCCCCGTCAGAGGGGGTCATCGCGGGGTGCAAAGGGGACGAGTAGAGAAACACAAGAGTGCAGGAACTCCCCCTCTTTTTTTTTTTTTACACCCCCGGTTAAGACCGAGGTCGTGACTGAGCCCGATGAAGACGTCAAACGCTCTTGACTGACAGCCATGCACACACTCCCATACAGGCAGAGTGCAGGGTCACGACCGAGCGAGATGAAGTCGTCAAAAGTTTGACAGCTGCGATCCGTCTGGAAAGATCGGAAACCAGGGCGGGGAGACGCGAGGCGAGCGCGGCAGAAACAACAGAGAGAGTATGAAATGGGAATGGCTGAAGAATGGAAGCGGAGCCTCCTGTTTTTTGTCCCACTCCCCCCCTCCCCACCCGCCACCTCCTCCTTGCGTTTGGCTTTCTGATGCTGCCCGGGGCCGCTCACTGCCTGGGAGGCTTGGAATGCCTCTTTGTGTACAGTCTCTGCATTCCCAGTCCCCACCGTCGAGACAGATTTCATGCTTGTGCTTCTTTCCAGCGCACCTGCAGTGTCTCATCGACCACAGAGAGAAAATGGAATGAGACGACAGAGAGACGGGTGCTAAAAAAAAAAAAAAAAGGCTGCGTGAAAGAGGCTTCCAGCAAAATAGCCAGATCACGATTGACATGAAAGAAGAGACTCTAAGCCGCCTTTTGCTTTTTTCCACCCAACACAGCGCCAGTTTGCTTTCACGCGGTAACACAGCATCAAATTAGATGTCTGACAACGTCAACATTTGTCTGGTGGCGATATTGCTTTCGACACAATCGAACGGGACAAGTGTGAAACGCTTTTTTCGAATCGGAATAACACCGTTTGTACGCAGACAGACTTATACGTGTGTATAAGTCTGTGCGTCTGGAGCGCAACTTGCCGGAAATACACAAGCAGAGGTAAACAATCATGGCAAAACATAACAAAGATCCAGATTTTTGGAGCCAGGAGAAAAAAAAAAATGCCTTATTCCTGTGTTGAGTGACATGAATTTAATGTGTTTGATTGACAGTAGAAAGAAACAAGACGGAAATGGCGTCCATTTTGCCTCGCCGCTTGAATGCGGATATTCAAATGCCGGAGTAACTCTGTCCGCTCACGCTCATGTTTACTCCGGCTAACGGTTTTTTCCTGGATGTTTTAGAAACCCGAATATTGACTGCATGTAAATGTAATCTGTGCAGGAGAGGAAGTGTACAAAAGGTCGTGAGCGAGTGGATGATCAAAATGATGCTGTATTGAGGGTTCCCCTTTAATTGTGTTGAATTTTGGCCACAAAATGGTTTTGCTTATTCGGTGTCTGTCTGCGCACACACTCTGGAGCGCTGCCCAGCCATGCTTACAGAAGTGTGTGTCGGAGTGCATATTGTTGGTGTGTACGTGCGTGCGGGCTTCCTTATATTTGGTAGATGCCAAAGTTGGGAAAGAAACCGGACTGGCAGAAGTGAGCGTTCAGCTGTTGGCGTAACAGTTTAGCATTCTTTCGTCACCATCGAAGGTGCCTCTCTCAGGTTAACGTTGAAAAGTTTCACCAGCCCGACCAGTCGGTCTTTCTGTGGCATCACAACAAGGTGCACTCTCTCTGCCCCTCATTATCCCGTCTTTGTCTTTCCCCAACTGCCCGATCCACGGTCAAGGCGGGGTGGCGGGCGGGTGCGACTGGAGGCTTGATCTTTGTGCGACACAGAGGAGGGGGGCGGGGCTTTGCGGGGGTCATTGTTGGAGAGACCCCCACATTTCACATGCTAATGTTGGAACTGTTGGCTTCAGGGTGCCTCTGGATTTTTTTTTTTTTTCCCAAAGTAGCCGTTTGTAAATTTAGCCCAACTCTCGGTGTACTGATGACATCCCGCTAGGCCGTGATGTCACTTCGGATTTATGAACCGAGCTACGGAGGAGCGTCACATTTTCAGGCGGCGCCATACACGAAGGCCCACAGGAGACAAGATCCAAATCACGTCCTTCCTCCTGCATTCTTTCGGTTGCAATAACAGGGCGCGACCCCACCGTGGTTAAATGTGCGCCCGCCTTCTCGCGTGAGCCTGTATCAGTTTGTGCATCCATCCGTCACTCGGTGAATCCCTCCCACACGCCATCCATCCATCCATCACACAGACAGGTGTCAGACACGGAACAGCTTGGGGTACTTCCTGCGCCTAAACCGTCCGTCCGCTGGGTGGAAACAAGGCTTTGTTGACAGATGATAAGGGTTCAAGAGGAACACACACACACACACTCACACACGCATGCAGTCATGCATACAGTGCGCCGACGAGGCTCTTAGTCAGATTTGCGATGAGCCACATTTGCATTTTCGATGGGAGAACAATACATATGCAAATGGCGACAATGCTGATAGGAATCAAAGGGCACCTTCTCCTTGCATGTCTTCATCCGTTCGTCCCTCCCCCTTTTCTAGAGTTCTCCACCTCTTTTTTGGGTTTTTTTTTCTCACAAAAAATCTCATCGACATTCTTTTTTGTCAAGGTTTCCTCACTCTGTAGACATTTTTGTGTTCACCCACTTGTCCCTAAACATGTGAAAATCGGTTTCATTTGGATCAGAATACATTGACATCAAATGTTTGCATCCATATAAACGCTAAAGGCTGTCTGTACACGGGTTAGGACGGACATCAACCGCCTCTTTCGGTTGTGCTAAGGGCACTAAAGCCGATCTTGGCGATAAGCGCGCACAATGTTGAACTTTGTGTTGACTATATCCATTAGTTATACATTTGGGTTGTACACAGCTCTCACGAGCATGAGGGTTCGCGCTGGGTTAATGATGTCCACATGAACTCTTATTCCGGGTCAGCCGCCCCCCAACCGCCTCCTCTGCAACACTTTGAAACCGCCGCAAAAGCCACTGAAAAGCCTCCAGACAACACGATGAAGGAAGTTTACGGCTTCAAATGCCTTTTCCTTTCTTTCTCGTCCTCCTTTATTCTGACCTCGGTGTGCTGGTGGAAGGGACCGCGTGATTGGGTTGGATAGCGACAAAGATGCTGTGCTAGCCTAGACACCCCCCCCCACACCCCCACACCCCTCTTCGCCAGAGCATTGCTGAGCCCTGCAATCAACCCCGAAAAACCTCAGCAGCTCTGAATCTTATCTCTTGTCTCGTTACGACTCTCTTTTCCTCATTGTGCTGTTTACTTGCTTGGGCTGTACTTTATCTTTATTGTTTTATTGGATTTATGTTAATGAATTTACAGAACAGCTTTCCGTGCGGGCTGTTCTGGCATCAATAGGCTATAAAACCCGGCTTACTTGTTGTTTGGCGCACATTGAGTTATCGGGGGATCCGAGGCATGAAAAATGGACGCCGTGGAGGAAATGTGCAGGAAGCGAAGAAGGAGGTTGTGAAAAGTCTGAAAGGGAGGGCAAGCCAGTGTGTGAAAGGGGAGATGTATGGAGGCTCACCCAGATGGGACAGGATGGTCCGTGTGAATCAAGACTTCCTCCCTGTCATCCACTCATCATAACACACACACACACACACACACACACACGCACACACACACGCACACACACACACACACACACACACACACATTTTTGCTGCATCTCTTCCTACAAGCACTGGGATGTCTCCAAACTCTTTGGAAATGCGAGAGGGTTGAGCACCAGGAACGATGAATATGGTGTGATGATGAAAACGCTAAATGCTCGCAATGGAAACAAATTGAGGATTTTCCCTCAGGGAATTCAAAGGGGGGGGGGGGGAATTTCAGCCCCCGCTCTCCAATCTGGTTGGCTCCCACCAGTGAGTGTCAAGATGGATAATTATGTACAATGGAAACAAATTGAGGATTTTCCCTCGGGAATTCAAAAGGGGAGGGGGGGGGGATTTCAGCCCCCGCTCTGCTCCCACCAGTGAGTGTCAAGATGGATAATTATGTTCTCATTTACAGCTTTGTTGCCCTGTCAATGCCCAAAGCCGTCAGTACACAGCCGGGAGAGACCCTTCCTCTCATTATGCATCTCTTCTCTCCCGTGTACATGTCACTTACGCTTGTGCGGGCTGTCAGCACCGCGTTTGAGGTTCGACGCATTTCATCGGAGTGTTCACTGAAAGTCAAAATGTGTCTCTTTGTTCGCTTTGGAAAACTCCCTTGAGGTTGTCTTTAAGCGCCAAGACTTTACCTTGTGTCAATTGTCTTATTGTCTGGCATTTCTGGCTGGTCAATATGAAAGACAAAGAGAACTGTATGAAGGGTCAAGGGTCACTTGGCCTGAGTCGCTTTTGATGATATCGCTTGGAGGGTGGGCGGTCCTTTCGCCGCAAGGCTCAGAAGGCACACAAGGACTATATTACAGGTGTCCCGTGGAGTTGTCCCCTCAAGGGCAAAAACAAACGTCAAAATTAAAAAGGGCCGACTGTTAGGCAACCTCTCGTCCGCCTTTTCTGCTTTGCGCTGCAAAAATCAGCATTTTCTCTGCCATTAAAAAAGGAGTCGTCAATTGGCACGTGATTCATTTTTTTTTCCTCATTTGTAATGTTGTTATGATGGTGATAAGCCAAAATTGAAATCAGGATTACATTTCTATTAATTGCTCAGCCCTAGATATGCATGTTCATTTTTAATAAATAACACAAGACTGGGATTTATTCCAACATACATTAATCAGTGTCCAAGAAACACTGTGCCTGCATGACAATTAAAAAAAAAACAAATTACCGTACGTAATTCTACTTTGGCTGAAAGGCAACACAGATGTACCGTCTAGGGCTATAATTGGGCTCCAAATTCACCGGTTGTCGTATTCACAAGGCACAGAAATGTGTTTCGAAAGCTGCACAAGGAGTACTTTCCAAACCAATCGACAGCATACATTTCAGTGTCGTGTTCGGAAATATTCTTTCAACCCCCAGCATGCAAAAAAACCCCATTGACTCCGTTTTTTAATAAAATCCATTATTATGTGTTTTCAAGCTTGCAGAGTGAGTAAGTAAGCTTGCCGGCGGACTTCTGACTGCGCTTGATTTAGCTGGCACATTGCTGCCTATCCTCATGTATTAACAGCTTCACTGATGATCAGTGATGATTAGCTACAGGAAACTGCTGGCACATCAGTGCTGCTTCAGTTGGGGATGCGGGCAAAATGCTACACTTCTGGTCGAAGCCTCCAAAGTACACGACGCAGTAGAGGGGGAGGCTACATTTTTACCTTGACGGGTAATCTGCTCATTAACTTTTGGTTACTATCCGGATTATTACTGTAATAGCGATTTAAGGATCCGACACACGTTCGAAGACAATTGCTGAGCACCATTTCACTTCTCTTTAGTTTCTCTTTGATTCAACGGGGGGGGGGGGGCTACGATAGCACCACGAGACATACTTTGTATTCTTGTCGCACCTCGCACACTATATTAGCACTTATACACCTTCTTTCATTTGTTCACAATTGCGTGGGGTTAGCTTCAGAGTGCCTCATTGTTGACCATGAGTGTGCGCACATCATAGAAAGAAGGCGCAAGAGGAGAGCCCCTCCTCATCTCTCCTGCAAGTATAGTAACGGCCGCGAACAAACACACCCGAGACAAGCGGCACGTGACTATCTTTCACGTTTGGGCTGCATTAGAGCGCCTCGTTGCATGAAACATGAAGACGCCACCCGATACATTTGAACCGCCATTTAGCCATTTTGAATCATTCAACTCTCTTCGCTATGGTGTGTCAAATTTGGAAGACATGTCTTTTCCCTTTCAGAGGACTTTCAGTCCAAAATGTGTCGACGGATTTCAACTTTGGTATGACGCAAGAACAAATGGCTGACTGTGATTGGTCTATGTCCGTGTCTTTCTGCAGCGTGTTCCGCCGGTTTCTACAAGTCCGGGTCATCTGACGCGGGATGCTCAAAGTGCCCTCCACACAGCTACTCCCTTCGAGAAGGGGCGACCGTTTGTGACTGCCACTCCGGATACTTTCGAGCTGACAGCGACCCTCCCTCTATGGCTTGTTCCCGTAAGAAAACATTGGTCCACTTGTCGTAATAACGGCGAACATGCCGACACAATGACTTTCAGTCAACAAACAGACAACAGCTTTCTTGCCAACCCCAAGCATCCCCTCCTCCACACCCGATGCCAAACAGAGGCAGACACGCACTTGTCTAAATGACACTCTTGTTTCGTGATCTTATTACTTATGACTAAACCAGCATCCGCATCCTGTCAGGCAGCTCGGACTCCGACGTGAATAAATGAATGTTGCCTTTCTCCTTGTCTGCTTATCGAAGCGTCTTTGTGATGTCCTGTGTGGGAGACCTCACTCGTAAAAAAAAAAATGTAATTATGCCTGTATGTAGCATGTGGTCTTCTTGGCCTTGGGAAAAAATTGAGAACTCGAACTTGTTCACAAAAAAAAAAAAAATGGAAGCCCTTCCGAAAAAAAAAAAAACCAACAACAAAAAAAAAAACATCTGAACAGTATGAGCTTTAGTATTCTGCCACCCCTCCTCTCTTCTAGACAACCACTCCTGATGTCAACAAATACCGTCGAAATAAACTCACCATCTGTTCTAGGACATTGCCTGAGTTTTAAACAATGTTGTTGTCGTAACAGAAATACATAGAATGGGTTCATGCGTTGAACCTTTATTAGCTGTCAGGCAATGTTTTTAAAATCATTTTAACATTGAACATTTCCTAACAAATAAGCAGGGTAGCCATATTGGGAAGCTCAACGTGACAATTGTTAAAAGTTCACTGTGAGGGAAATTTAGGACACAGATTTATGAAAACAGATGACACTGGAGGATTGACAGAGTCGAATGTGAGTCTTAATGTGTGTAGTCGTCTCCTCTCATCTTGTTCTTTATTTCTTGGTTGATGCCGGTATTTTTTTTGGAAAAAAAAAATGTGTTGGCCAGCGAAAAAGACAAATTAAAATGTGCATTTTGATGCTCCCTGGTCAACGCTTGATCTTGTGAGAGAGACCGATGTCTTGAGTGCTCGGTTTTTGGACTTGGACCTTAAAAACCTTCTCTTCCTTTCCCTCCTTCCTCAGAGCCTCCGTCAGCGCCACAGCAGCTGATCTCAGTGGTGAACGAGACCTCGGTGCTTCTGGAATGGAGCCCCCCCCGCTGGCTGGGAGGACGAAGCGACCTCAGCTACAGCCTGGAGTGTCTCGTTTGTCAAAGCGGCGGCGATACTCCGACGGGTGATCAAACCATCGCCAGGAATCGTAGCACTTCCCAACCCGATGCTCAACACGGCGGCCAAGGGATGCAGTCGGACCAGGGGTTCGTGGTGGGACCTCAAGTCCAGATGGGGAGAGGCGTCTACCAGAGAGATTCCGCCAGAGTGGCCTCGGGCTCTCAGCTGTGCCAGCCGTGCAGCTCAGACGTGCTTTTTTCTCCAGACCAGACCGGCCTGAGGGGCACCCGAGTGGTGGTGAGCGAGCTCAGAGCCCACACTCACTATACTTTCATCGTGCAGGCACGTAACGGCGTCTCCCAGGGCGGTTCTGCCGGGGCCGCCCAGACTGTGTCTGTCTCCGTGACCACCAATCAAGCCGGTAAGAACTTTTTTGATTGGCGCTAATATCATCTTCAGATGTTACGAAAACGCCCGCTCTAGGAGAGGTTGTGGATAGCGGGCGGGCTCTCGTTGCATGTTTTGTCCAGAACAGATCCTTGTTTCGAAAACCTTGCCGTGAGGAGCGGAAATTGTACCGCTCGTTGAGGAGCGGCAATGATGCCACAAAGCTTCTCAAACGTTTTGCAACAGTGCTCCAAACGCCGACCTCACAGATGTCGAACAACACCCCCCCAAAAAAAACATCGTGACCTGAACTATCAATGCTGCAGGGTGGAGCAATTCTGAAATGATTATTATCTGTTAAAAAAAGCCCACATGGTGATTGTCAATTTATTATTTTTTTTTAGGTATTTTTAAGCAGCAACAAATCTGTGACGTGGAAAGCAATGCAAACCCTTCCGTTGCGCTCTCTCCACTTGGAACTGCCGTACCATAATCTCACTGCCAATGTTGCCATAGTTATTACCCTGTCCTCCTACACTAAACAACGGCTGAATTAATTATAGGGGTCTTCTCAAGCGGATGTCAGAAAACATTCCGGGAAATGCGCATCACTGACCGAAATACGAAGAGTGAACACGTCGCACTCAAAAACGCCACACAAAAATCGAAATAGGAACAGGAAGCCATAAATGTAGGAAAAGAATGTCCTCTTTCTTGTGTCCTTTGCTAACCATTTAAAAAAAAAAACGAGTCCTGCCGTTTTTACGGTGTGTTTCATTTTAGTTGAGGGGGTGTTGGCTGAGACTCTTTGGCGTTTCCCCGCGCGTGGCCTCGGTTCGTGTTTCTGCCCAATATCTCAGCTGTCTCGGCTTGAAGACTTTGCGTTGGCATTTTTGGAAAAGTGGCACACCTGCTAAGTTTGAGGTTGCCCCGGGGAAATAAGTTAGCTGGGAGTGCACAACACGAGCGTGTGCCTGGGATGTGTCAAGCCCAACCTGCACGGCCATATGGCTCCGCGTCATGACTCACAGCAGAAGGGACGGACCCGTGGAAAATGGAGCGATGGGGAGCTATAGAGCGAGCGAGGTGTTTTGCCCCACTGGAATAGGACGGAATAAGATTTAGGTTAGCTCTCATGAGCTCTGGGTCAATGGGATTGTGGAGAAAGGTTCGCCATACATTACTTTTATATAATTGCACCATTCACAATATTCGGTGCGCGGATGCAGTTTGAATGTGATGCAACATCAGAGTTGTTGTAAAAAATAATCATAATAATCATAATAATAATTGAAAAGTGTTCGGTTGCTCAAATGCTGAGAATCCGAGCGACGATCGGGGGCGGAGCTTGATCGTCGAATAAGTCAAGCGGCCGCTGTGTTGGAAAAAGCGAGTGCATGTCAGCATTTTCACTCAGGGTCGCATGACTTCAAACCCTACCCTTCATACACTGATCAATTAGTGTGCAGATCCATGCATGAGGTGCATGCAGCGGCAAATTTGGATACTTGAGTAGACTGAATGAGCCAACCGGCAATGTGTGTGTCATTTCACATTTTTGGGGGGTTTGCTTTTATTTTGATCTCTATCTGTCCTTCAGCTCCCTCTCGGGTGTCATCCGTTCAAGCCACGGATGTCACGAGGCACACTTTGTCATTGTCATGGCAACAGCCCGATCAACCCAACGGGGTCATCCTGGAATATGAGGTCAAGTTCTACGAGAAGGTGAGCGTCCAGGCGGGTTAATGGAGCCTAGCCGGTTGCCTGGAATGCCAATATTTTGTTGGACAGGCTTCTTGTCGGGCGTTCAAAGCAGGCCACCTTTGTCTGCTCTAATCAGGATCAGAGGGAGAGGTCCTACCGCATAATGAGGACCTTCTCTCGAAACGCGGAAATCACGGGACTCAACCCGCTCACTGTCTACGTCTTTCACGTGCGGGCTCGCACCGCCGCCGGATATGGAGAGTTCAGCACACCGTTTGAATTTGCCACCAATTCAGGTACACAAATCTCAACTGTTGCCTGTTTCGCTGGCTCACGTTGACGTTTGCGGGGAGGGATAATGAAATGCGGGTTTTCCTGTGTAGATCCATTCCCTCTGATCGGAGAAGGCGTCAACTCCGCCTTCCTGCTGCTGTCCGTGAGCGGGGTTGGAATTCTGTTGCTTATATCTGCAGCTGTTCTCATCATAAGTCGCAGGTACGCACGCGCACACAAACGTACACGCCATACAAGCAGGCGCACATTCACGTTTGAAAACTTCACAATCATCATCACTGGTCCCCGGTATTACATTAACAATGAGATCCCATGCAGAGCGCTCCGAGAGAAAAATGTTTTGATGGACTCTGTTAAAGTCATTTGAATTGTGTTCAATCTGCGTATTATTCTCGTTTGCAGTTGTGTCGAACTGCACTGCGTGATACTGAGAGGCCTTTGTAAATTGGTTTCCCTTATTCAGCCACCATGAAAGAGGCTGAATATCAGAAACACCTCCCATTATGATATATGATATATGTTTGATTTGGCTATCCAGCTATCTATCAAGCAAGCTAGCTATCTATCTAGCTGTCTGTCTGTCTGTATCAAAAATCGGCTTAGGATGATTTTGGGAAATTGTACACTGATTTCCACAAACAAGTGTGTCAGGTTCCAATGAAGAACCAATGTTTTTGTCCCCGGTAATTCCATCTAAATTATGTATGGATTGTAATTAAAAATTCCATTCTTTTTTTTTTCATAAAGGCCCGATTTCTGATTCAGTCCTTTCCCATTCCCATTAGACGATGCAGGTGTGCCGAATGAAGTGCCCATTGAGTGTGTTTTTAATGCATAATGCATTTGCCTTAAACGGCACCACTGTCATTAAGAAAGACGCCCACGCTACCGCCGCTATTGTGCGGCGAAATAAGGCGTGTGTGTTACCTGCAGCTTTTTAAAGGCGATTAGAGTGGAGACAGTGATAATCCCTTTGTCCCTGACTTGTCATCACTGTCTCCTCTTCGGTGTTTCTGTGTGTGTGTGTGTGTGTGTGTGTGTGACGCACACAAAGGCGTAGCAGGTGCGCACAGATGCACATAAAACACACCTGTCCCTGTTCATCCACAAAGGTTTTTTTGGGGGGGATACTTTCTTTGTTTCATGAAAAACACCTTTTATCTCAACCTACCTGATGTCAACCTTTCCCCATCAAGCCACCGCCCACCCTTTCTCCCCCTCCCCCCTGTTACCTAAACGCTTTCATGTTCTGGCGCCGTGTCCTGGCTGCTCTCAAACCCTCGCCCCCCCCCTCCCCCAAAAAAATGAAAACGTGTCATTTGGTTGCTTTAAGTGTAAATATATGTATAACTATTATTTGTGAGCAGGAGGAGCAAGTACAGTAAAACCAAGCAAGACTCAGAGGAGGAGAAACATCTTAATCCAGGTAGATTTCACACGCAAACGTGCACAGAGTGATGCTATCCCTTGAAATTGTTATCCTAACAAGACGTTTACATAACTTGTAGCCGTTACACAGCTCCCACCTCTCGTCCTCCTTCGCATCCTTTCTGGGGTTGCAAGAGTCCATGATTTCTGAACAGGAATTTATGGGAATAAATGGTAATATATCAGGAATTGAAAGTTGGCTTAATGGGAAATTTGAATTTATGCAGGGAGGATATAAGATATTTTGCATAATGCTGACTAATACAAACATATTTCATGCACGTACAGTGGTACTTTGATTTACAAGTCAATCTGAATTTTTGGGCTTGGCTGACATGTCCCCTGCATGCATTACATTGACGGATGACGAAGTGCTGACCCCATGAGGGAAAATACAATCGACACAACAGCATTTTGATGAATTGTGATGCACATGTATGTGCCGCTTATCAGGTGTTAACGGTGATCGGTGCTATCAAAATAACTCAATGCAGCTCTGCTTACCTTTTGAATTTGACATACAGGCGTGAAGATCTACGTGGACCCGTTCACCTACGAGGACCCGGATCAGGCCATCCACGAGTTTGCCAAGGAGATTGACGTGAGCTGCATTCACATCGAGAGAGTTATCGGCATGGGTGAGCCGGCTAATAATGCACGCACGCACGCACACCATCATAAACCTGCACCCACGTGCGCTGACCTTGCCGGTTTGCCGTGTAGGAGAGTTTGGCGAGGTGTGCAGCGGGCGATTGCGTTTGCACGGGAAGCGAGAAGTGTACGTGGCCATTAAAAGCCTGAAGGCGGGCTACTCGGACAAGCAAAGGCGAGACTTCCTGTCGGAGGCGTCGATCATGGGGCAGTTTGACCACCCGAACATCATCAGGCTGGAGGGAGTTGTCACCAGATGTGAGTCGATGTGGAGGAACGGTGGCAGCCGTATTGCATCACATCATGACTGTGATGCCGCCACTATCGTGTCGCAAAACAAAAATGCCACTCAACTGTGCCATGTACATCATCCAAAGTATCTTTTGCTCGTCAAACTTGGTTGTGCTAGGTTTCTACTCAAACCAACTAATCAGAAGAGGGATTCAAAATCTGACTGGCGAAAAAAATAGTCCCGTTGCTCATATAGTTTGTGATACTTGGGCCAGCACTGCTGATTCTGAAGGCCCTTGTCAGTTTTGATTGACATGGCAACACAAAGAAGCTCAAATCTGATTGGACAAAAAAATAAATGAATAAATAAATAAACAACATACACATACTGGGAGAGAGATGCACCAAAATGAAACGAATAGATTGCTGGAACAAATGAAACCACTGAATAAGTCTTTTGTGTTTAGGTAAACCACTCATGATCGTTACGGAATACATGGAAAATGGATCCCTGGATGCGTTTCTTCGGGTACGTTTTACGTCGTCCTTTTGGTGTTGGAGCGAGACTGGATTTGAAGTGTTTATCGCATTTGATTGGCTCTCGTCACGGATCAGAAACACGACGGCCAGTTCACGGTGATCCAGCTGGTGGGCATGCTGCGCGGCATCGCCTCCGGCATGAAATACCTGTCGGACATGAGTTACGTTCATCGAGACCTCGCCGCGCGAAACATCCTGGTCAACAGCAACCTGGTGTGTAAGGTGTCTGACTTTGGCCTCAGTCGGGTTTTGGAGGATGACCCGGAAGCTGCGTACACCACAAGGGTAAGAACATACACTCTCCGTGCAGCCTCTGTTTTCATGTCACGATCACAATTTAGCACTGTCGTGTGCATATTTTAAAAAAAGGTAACATGTATAACTGTCGTTATTTCAGGAAGCCCTCGGCACTTACCTCTCCCCTGGCGGAAAGATCCCCATCAGGTGGACGGCTCCGGAAGCCATCGCCTACAGGAAGTTCACCACAGCCAGTGACGTGTGGAGTTACGGCATCGTCATGTGGGAAGTGATTTCGTACGGCGAGAGGCCCTACTGGGACATGAACAACCAGGATGTGAGTATTTTTATCATCTCTGACCTACAAGTCATCTTACGATGAGAAGGAGGAGTAAAATGGTTGGAAAAAGGTACACCCCGTCGTAGTACGTGGAGGCATTGTGTCTGGAGTGGTACTCTCAAATGTGGACGGCTTTTGTACGGAGACACCCTTGGTGAGGTTACATTAGTATGTAGATTGGACCTCGGGGACGTCAATAGACTCATAAAGTAGCGTTATGTATGGCGCTGTAAGTAAAACGTCACATCAAAGCCTTCTTTGTCATCCATAATTAGTCAAAGGCTTGAAAGTTGCAGATTACAAGACCATCAGTGTCACCATCAAAGGACTTTTGAAGCGGTTATTCTGCCATCATAACAAACTATGGATCCCCCGTCATGAAAGAGTGATTGTTGATTCGGTTATTCCGTGATTGTTTTGAGCAAATAAGTCTTTCCACTGGCCTCGTGTCAAACTGAACATAAAAACAAGAAGAAATTCATGTGGTTGATTGAAAACAATCACATAGATTTCCTTGAAAGTCGGCTTATCTTAATGCTAACACATCATGCGACGTATCATAGATTGGCTAACAAATAGCATCAATAGTTGTGTTGTTAGAACCTTTGAAGCAACGGATATCTGAACACAATCGGTACAGCGACGCATGTACACACACAAAAAAAAAATGTTCATTGAATTTACTCAAAGTTATGACGTCAAGTGGTCGCACACACTAAAATCATTTGGGTGTCGCCGATTTTATTGTGTGCAACCACTTGACAAAATAACATTGAGTTGATTCAACACATCATTTTTTTTTAACAAACTATGGATCCCCCGTCATGAAAGAGTGATTGTTGATTCGATTATTCCGTGATGGTTTTGAGCAAACAAGTCTTTCCACTGGCCTCGTGTCAACCTGAACATAAAAACAAGAAGAAATTCACGTGGTTGATTTAAAACAACCACGTAACTTTCCTTGAAAGTCTGCTTAGCTTAATGCTAAAACACCATGCGACGTATCATAGATTGGCTAACAAATAGCATCAATAGTTGTGTTGTTAGAACCTTTGAAGCAACGGATATCTGAACACAATCGGTACAGCGACGCATGTACACACACAAAAAAAAAATGTTCATTGAATTTACTCAAAGTTATGACGTCAAGTGGTCGCACACACTAAAATCATTTGGGTGTCGCCGATTTTATTGTGTGCAACCACTTGACAAAATAACATTGAGTTGATTCAACACATCATTTTTTTTTTTTTTTGAGTGTAGATAGGCAATATAACAGCACTTACTGGGCTATATTCTTAATCGTCTGTGAAAAATGACTACCGGTAATATTCCTGCAGGTTACTGAGTCACTTAGAGTAGTTGTGAAAATCTTCTTCGATTGCGTCTTCATGACGGTAGAACGGCCAAGCCGCAGACCTGGGAAAGAGTTGCGGTGGATCCAATCATGGAGCAAATGCAGAGGCCACCAGACGGTCACGTTTTGTGAGCCAAGTTCCCAATAGCGTTAAATAGCATCAATAGTTGTGTTGTTAGAACCTTTGAAGCAACGGATATCTGAACACAATCGGTACAGCGACGCATGTACACACACAAAAAAAAAATGTTCATTGAATTTACTCAAAGTTATGACGTCAAGTGGTCGCACACACTAAAATCATTTGGGTGTCGCCGATTTTATTGTGTGCAACCACTTGACAAAATAACATTGAGTTTGATTCAACACATCATTTTTTTTTTTTTTGAGTGTAGATAGGCAATATAACAGCACTTACTGGGCTATATTCTTAATCGTCTGTGAAAAATGACTACCGGTAATATTCCTGCAGGTTACTGAGTCACTTAGAGTAGTTGTGAAAATCTTCTTCGATTGCGTCTTCATGACGGTAGAACGGCCAAGCCGCAGACCCGGGAAAGAGTTGCGGTGGATCTAATCATGTAGCAAATGCAGAGGCCACCACATGTAGATGGTCACGTTTTGTGAGCCAAGTTCCCAATAGCGTTCACTCGAAGATTGATCTGACAAAAAAAAAAAAAAAAACACGATTTTGCGTGCAACCGGTTTCTGTTCGGACGTTTATTCCTGCAGAGACCAATTATGCAAACTTCAAATGAGGCCCCTTGATGTAGAAGAATACATGAAACAGGCTCCACGTCTCTGATATTTCAGGAAAAGGGACTTCTGAAGGCAAAACAAAGCAGAAGGTGTGTGTTTAACCTTTGCACCCTCGCAGCGATTTTGTTGCTTTGGGCTTTCAAACCGGGGGGAGGCCAATGAATCTGACAGCTTACAAGCAGAGAACCAAAAATCAGTGGAAGCAAACGTTTACAAATTATAAGGTTGATGGTTCATTTTGTTGATTTGAAGGAATTGTAAATTACCTTGTTAAGCATTTAAAAACATTTTTTTTTTCAATATACCAACCCACCATCTTCATGGATGAACTTAAAGACTTAACAGCACATCTGGGTTTTCTCCGGGTACTCCGGCTTCCTCCCACATTTCAAAAACATGCTTGGCAGGCAGATTGGACACTCGAAATTGTCCCTAGGTGTCAGTGTGAGCATGGATGGTCGTTGGTCTCTGTGTGCCCTGCGATTGGCTGGCAACCGGTTCAGGGTGTCCCCCGCCAGCACCCCCCGCGACCCTTGTGAGGATAAAGCGGATTGGAAAATGGATGGATGGGTTTAGCAATGCAGGGCTGGTTTCAAACCAATGAAAACAATGAACTGTGTCCTTCGTGTAGGTGATAAAAGCAATCGAGGAGGGCTACCGTCTTCCTGCTCCCATGGACTGTCCGGTGGTCCTGCACCAGCTCATGTTGGACTGCTGGGAACGAGACCGAGCAGAAAGACCCACTTTCAGCCAGATTCTCAACATGCTGGATAAGCTTATTCGGAACCCTGGGACTCTGCGCAGAACCGGAGGGGAAAGGTACAGTGGACCATCATGTTCAGAAAAAAGACATTTATCTTTTTAACAGAACAAAATTAATAGCCAAATAGTCACATTCAATTCTATCTTTTTTTTTTTTTTAAACGAAGTGATTTTTCACACCAATTTCAGTGTGTTCTTTGTGTGCTCACAGACCCGCGGTGCTGGAGTCAGGAGCGTGTCCGGAGGTGTGTGTGTCGGTCCTACCAGAAGTGTGTGTGTCCAAGTGGTCGCTGTGTGAGTGGCTCCAGTCCATTGGCTTGGAACGGTACACAGAGACACTGGCGGCAGGAGGATATTCCAGCCTTGACAACCTACTGGCACTCACACACCAGTGAGTGCGACTTTTGTGTGAATTCCGTTACAACGTCCTACACACTCAACGTTTTCACCTTGGCTGTCAACTTTAGCTTCACACTTGCTACTAAAATCATTCTCAAATCATCTTTGATTCGTGCCCCTCGATTTTTTTTTTTTTTTTCCTCAAAGCTCGTGTTTTCTCCCCTCTGTGCCCACAGGGAGATGGACAGATTGGGAATCATCACACCATCGCACCAGGACATACTAGTTGCCAGTGCCCAGCAAGAAATATTGTCTCAAATGCAGCACATGCAACATACAATGGTTCCAGTCTGAGTCGCAGGTTGGAAAACCTGAATTCCATTTACCTCACCTGTGCACTTTAGGGGGGACTTTTCACCAGTGGATCAGTACAACGGAGTGGAACGGAAAGTGAGAAGTGAGAAAGCAGCACTTGCGTCAATCTCCATCCTGCCGTGCTTTCTAAACACACAATATGGACGTTGGCCACAGATTGCTACTGAGACTGAAGCCCCGTCTTCTTCTTCTTCTTCTTCACTTTTTAATTTGGCATTCTTTTATTATCCGTTTTGTGAAAGCTGACATGAAAGCAGAATGGCTTCCAGTTTTATTTGGGACTTTCTTTGCTGCTTTGGGCTTGACTTGAAGAACAGTGTGCGTGTGCGTGTGCTCTGCGCGTGTGTGTGCGCGTGCATGCGTGCGTGTACAATGTAAATTCACAAAGGGTTGACTCTCCTGTGTCCAAATGTTGCACGTCTTTGAACATTCTCGATATGCAAAGTGAAATTGGGAGCAGTCGGGGCAAATTTGTCGTCGCTAGTTGCAGACTAACGTACTGAATGTTTTTCTTTTGTTTTCATAGTTCCTTTGGTTGAATCGTATTGATTAGACATTTACATTAGAATGTCATGTCAGTCTTGACCGTCTCTCACTAGCAACATGAAATATTTTATTTATGGCCTTTTTTTTTTTTTTTTTAAATGTAGTTTCTACTGTATATTGTAAATTAGAAGTGATGAGGGAAAACTGAATTGATTGCCATATTGCATTACAATAAGATAAGATAAGATAAGATAAGATAAGATAATCCTTTATTTATATAAATGCCAAACTCCATCTATGGACATGTGTAATATTGATTGCGCAGAGTGTTTTCGGTGATACACTCATCGGTCACAATATTAAGCGCATCTTAACTCTAAAAGCATGCGTAGAATGCATAGAATGAAAGTTTTTGCATTGTGATAAATTCACTGTGGCTCCTTCTGGTGTGTGCGCCACTTGGCCATCGGGGGCAGTATAAAAGACTCATGCAAACACAGACGAATTTCACCATGCCTGTAAGTGACCCGATGAACGGCTATCATAGTTGCCGTTCTTCACAGAGGATAAAGACTACATGCTTGTGAGTGTGAGTAATGCTACATTGTCTATTTACATCTGTTGCTGCACCGTTTGTGTTCAAATGTTCATTTCTTGAATCCCTATAAATCCGCCACATAGAGGTTACGTGTTAACCCGTCTAACCTCCCTCTTGCAACACAACAAATTCAAATCATCAGTATCATTATCAGGTTTCTCAGAGCTGGCTGATGAGCTCATCATTTTCAATCAGGTGTGTTGGAGGACGGAGCCTTGAGGAACGTACTTAGGCACCACTGCCTTACTGTATCCTAATCACAACCAGAACAGCTTGATTGTCATTGTATCTCAGGGCGAAACGAAACTGCACAGACGCAATCCGTCCAAGAGACATACGAAAACAATTGAGCAGCAGAACAGGACACAGAAGAAGAGTCCGCCGGTTCGCCTTTTAAAACTCCCCATTTTCGCAGATGAAAAGATAAACATAAAGGAAGGGGAGGGGAAAAAAACAATAAGCCCAGATTTATGGCTATGAAAAATCAGCAAACGGGCATACATTAATACACAGACGAGCACGTGCGGAGGTGGGGCGGAGAGTGTTGGCGGGGGGATTGCAGCCCCTCTACAGAGGGAGGCTTTGTGGCGAGCAAGGCGCCACCACACCCCATTCATCAGGTGCGCCATAATAGAGGAAGGGACAGCAGTTGTGGGGGGGGAGACAACCAATGTGAATGAATGTTATCTATTAACGATAGTCAGAGACATTTTCATTTAGTTTTTCCTTATTTTCATTGTATCATTCTGAGTGTTGTTTCTGATCGATAGATAGACAGTTAGATCGATAGATTGATAGATACCTTATTTTACAATTTATTTGTTTTTCTTGTTTGACTGAAAAATGCATTTCCTCTCAACGTCGAGACTCTGTGCCAGTAACGAGGAAATAAACCCCGGTAGAAAGCCGAGGTTAAAGCCGTTACTCACGGTTGTGTGTGTGTGTGTGTGTGTGTGTGTGTGTGTGTGTGTGTGTGTGTGTGTGTGTGTGTGTGTGTGTGTGTGTGTGTGTGTGTGTGTGTGTGTGTAAAGGAAGGGGAGGGGAAAAAAACAATAAGCCCAGATTTATGGCTATGAAAAATCAGCAAACGGGCATACATTAATACACAGACGAGCACGTGCGGAGGTGGGGCGGAGAGTGTTGGCGGGGGGATTGCAGCCCCTCTACAGAGGGAGGCTTTGTGGCGAGCAAGGCGCCACCACACCCCATTCATCAGGTGCGCCATAATAGAGGAAGGGACAGCAGTTGTGGGGGGGGAGACAACCAATGTGAATGAATGTTATCTATTAACGATAGTCAGAGACATTTTCATTTAGTTTTTCCTTATTTTCATTGTATCATTCTGAGTGTTGTTTCTGATCGATAGATAGACAGTTAGATCGATAGATTGATAGATACCTTATTTTACAATTTATTTGTTTTTCTTGTTTGACTGAAAAATGCATTTCCTCTCAACGTCGAGACTCTGTGCCAGTAACGAGGAAATAAACCCCGGTAGAAAGCCGAGGTTAAAGCCGTTACTCACGGTTGTGTGTGTGTGTGTGTGTGTGTGTGTGTGTGTGTGAGAAGGAGAGGACAGGCTGAAAGAAAGACCGCATGGCGAGAGAGCTTGTGATCAAATGGGGATGAAAAAAGCTGCGGGCTGTCTTGACGCGGTATCACGCTTTCGCCGGGATAAATTGGGCTGAGTTCGCTGCGCAAACTTGTCCAATCAGCACACATCTGTCCTCTCATACCATGCCATGCACAAATTCTTGCATGGACAAACACTAAGGGAGCTGATTGGAGGATGCTTTTGATACACAAAGGAAGGGACTATACAATCTGGATTCTGGCATCTCTGCCAATGTTTTTCCAGCCTAATGAGAGTTGGCTGCGTACACACTCATGCAAATGCACAGACACACAAACACATCAAACCCCCTCCGACCCCCTCCTCCATCCCTTCATGACTCACTCCCAATGACTCCCGAAATGAAATGCTGATGGTGGTTAATGAGGCAGATGCCGCTAAGTAAGAGACAGAAAGAGAGAGAGAGAGAGAGAGGAGGACTCCGTTGTGCTCCAGGCACAGAAACTTGCCGCTGCTCCTCAACAATAATGAGCAAGTGATGTCACGTGACCAGGCCACCTTTTGTGGCGGTGCGTCGCTTACTCAAGTCGACTGTTAAACGGTGTGTGAATGGCAGGCGCAGGTGCCAAACGTACTCACACAATCTATTTAACCCTTTCGGGGATCGCTGTCACGACAGTGGACGGCCTCTGGTGTTATCAGGTTATCGTTATTGGTGCGTGAAAGGGTTAAATAAGTAACGTGAATCGTTGATTTGTTTTCTAAATCCACAACGCGTGCTTGAAGAACCACCTCAGATATTTCGTCTGTGGGTAGAAGATGTTTTGTTCAATTCCGCACCACTTCCTTGTTTGTCCGTTAGGGCGCTTCTTTGATTGGCTCGATTCTGTTCACGTCACAATCCAAGGAATCAAATGACTCGAGAGTAGTTGGATTTGCATACACGTGGGGAGATTGTTGGTCATGATTATTGATCATGTCCCATACTTGACATTTGAATTTGAAGAATTTGACATCCTTGGTCAGGTAGGGGCAAAATCTTTATGTGTGTACTCGGCCTTCGATGTGGTCTGAGCAGGTTTTTGGATGCTTCCCTCCTCCAGCACACCTGATTGAAATGATCAGTTTATCGGCAAGATCTTCAGACGCCAGAGAACGATCCTGATCATTTGAATCAAGTGTGTTGGAGGAGGGAGGCATCTAAAACAGGCTGGAAACCAGGCTCACCAGGACCGGACTCTTTGTGTGATCCTGTTCCCTCATCTCAACTCTCTTAAAGCGTGGAGACTTTTTCCTTTTTTTTTTTTAAACAGATGCCTTAATTTGAAGCTAGATCATTTTCATTTGCAACGACTGTGACAAATCAGGCCTGCATCTGTTCCAAATTGCGCTCAAAGGAATCGATCAAACGGATAACAGCGCGGCCCTGAATCCACATTGACCGCTGGTCGAGCGAGCACTAGTAATGTTAACCCCAAAAGACACTCTTGATGTATTGAGGGAGGCAGATCAAATTGAATCTTTCTGTCTCCATGTCTCAGTGGGAGGCCATTGTGGGTTTTTGTCCCCAGATTAGGGCTCGTACGGATCCGGCTAATCCTGCCTACTCTTCCATGTGGGAGTGGCAGCGGGGCGTCTTTGCTGCACAGCCAGCCGTGACTTAATGGCTGTGAGATTGAGTTTTGTACACGGGCGCGCTCGCTCGCACACGGCCGCAGACACACAACACAAAGTCGAGATATGTTTCGGGATTAAAGGCATCACACCCTCAAAGATGGAGACAATGCCGCGGGCATTCCCACGGCAACCCCTCGCAAGGCTTGTGTGTGTGTTTCTCCAAAACCACCGCCAAGAAACACTTTGCCGGGCAAGGAGAGTAATGCCGGCTGAGGATGCGCGTACACACGCGTGCGCACAAGGCTGTCCGGGATGGCGGGACATGTCGCTCTCATTATGCTGGCCAGGCACGCAAGTCTTGGCTCGCTCTCCCCTGCTGCCGCCGCTTTGGACAGGTAGCATCTGACACACATTAGCGCGCTCGTAATGACTTCTTCTGCTGCAGTCATTATTACCCACTTGGAGGAAAAACAACCCCAGGGTGCCGTTTTTCCTTTTTTGTCTTATTTATTTATTTCGGTATTTCTTTTCATTGGTATGCGGTTTTAAATTGATGTCTTTGTCACGTTGGCCAGGAAAGCATCATCAAATAGAGAAGCGAGCTAAGCGGAGAAAATTTTAAATATTTAAAAGCATTTAATCTCCGGACCGAGTTTCGTTCTATTGTCAGTTTATTCCACTGGTGTCAAACTCAAGGCCCGGGGGCCAAATCTGGCCCGCCACATCATTTTATGTGGCCCGCAAAAGCAGCTCAAACATGTCACTTTCCATGATCCTTTCTAAAATGTCTACCAAAATGTTTAATTCTCATATGTAATAAATAAGAGATATATTCCAAGCACTTTCTTGCTACTAAACCCCTCATGATAGTAACTTAAACAAGAGTTGAATCAACAGTTATTCTTGACTTTTTTTACATGGTTTCAGTCATATCGGCCCTCCAAGTGAAACGGTAACTAAAACGTGGCCCACGACAAAAATGACTTTGACACCCCTGCATTAAAGTAATGAAATGTAAACGTACAAAATCAACTGCCGGTTTAGCCTATTTTGGTCATTTTCAGCCTCACGCGACTGCTCCTACAATGTTCAAAAGGTGCATGTGGTGTAAAGACGTAAGTGAGAAGATCTCGAACCAACGAGGGTTGCGAACGCCGGGCCTCCAACATGGCCCGGATTGTTTGCTCACGGATCCCGAGAGGAATACCACTGTGATTAACATTAATCCTACAAGTCCGCGAGCAAACAGTGCAGACGGCAGCTTGGGCTCTCCAACATGGACAGCAGGTGTTTCCTCACAAGCTCTTTTTGTACCGACAGCGTGTGTACTCAGAGACAATAGGTAAGAATACAGTTTGACACATTAATGGCCTTCAATTTGACATATTGTCCATAGATTTGAAATTACGCTGTGGAACTTGTTTGGATATGAGTTGGTTGGAGGGCAAATAGGAGGAGCAGACATTTTTCAGCACAACACGGCGATCCACATTTTTTTTACGCAATGGCAAATGTGCAAACACAACATTGACGCATTATCACCTCATGTGCTTGTCACTTGTGAACAAAGCAGCTGGCCTGTTTACACATCCGTACGAGAGGAGCGACATTAGCATTAATTTGGAGTCATGTTCCTCGCCACGCAATTCCAATATTTACTCTCATTCCACCTCTGTTTCGACCTCCGCCAACT
Organism: Hippocampus comes; assembly: GCF_001891065.2. Classification (NCBI taxonomy): domain Eukaryota; kingdom Metazoa; phylum Chordata; class Actinopteri; order Syngnathiformes; family Syngnathidae; genus Hippocampus; species Hippocampus comes. The sequence continues at coordinate 1,790,710 of NW_017806235.1, forward strand.
TCAACCTGCATAAATGCAACGCTTTGCCTGCCAACTTTAGCTACAGAGGGTTTTTTTTTTTTTTTTTTATCATAGAAAAACAGGAGCAGCAAAATCCGGGGATGGACGAAAAAAAAATAAATAAAAGTTATAAAGACCCCAAAACTTTCCACAGTGAAAAAGGCCAGTCAGTCAAAAACTGTCAATGAAACATGATGCCCCAAAGGCACAAAATTGCAAATTGTTGTTTTGAAGATGGACAAGTGAGGTAGCTCATTGTCTGCAACCCAAATCATGCTTTGTTCCTCATGAGGTGACAGGTCAAGGAAGCGTGGAGGTTTTCAGGGGGAGGTGGTGGCTCTGAAAAACGAGATGACGCGCGATGCCCCGCAGGGTTCCAAAGCTCAGCGGCATGACGGATCAGACACCCCCAGAGAGGAAATCAATGATCTCATTTTTCGTGTCTCTCCCCGTGGCTTGTGGCCAACGGCGGCTTGTGGGATTGTAATGTAGGACGTAAAACAGCGAAACTTAATAGCTTCACTTGAAGGTCACAGCTTCAAAATTGTGATAACTGTAAAGAGCCTTTTGAACGGGAGTATTTTTTTTTGGGGGGGGGGCGGGGTCGGGGGGGTCATTGACATGGTGAACTCACATTATCAACTGTAGGCACCTGAAATGTTGCTGGACCAGCCAGAAGGCCTCTCTAGTGTGGTACCGAGATGATAATGTTTACAATTGTGTGTAGTGGCTTACATATTACAGACATATTACATATTATCAACATGCGAGGACACCGAGACGCAGGTTTGCGCAAGCCGATCTCTGCCATGGAGTCTGTGTGCCTCATCAGTGTGGAATTTGAAACAAATGAAGGGAGCCACTTCGACTGGCTGCGAATCAATTCGGCTGTGTTCACTCCCACAACGGCGCACATGCTTCTCCCTCCCTGCGCCCACCTATCGAAATGCTAAAGAAATAAAACTCCACCCACTTTGCGCTGGACTTGCACTGAGCATGGAATGAGGGCCTTTTCTCTTCAAGTTCAGTGCAGCAGCAGTTCCACACAATGACTGAATGCTTAACAATTGCTTCATCATTCATTCCTGTATCCACATCGCCAAAGCAGACACCAGGTGACCACTTGCATATACTTTCCTCATCTCGGTGCTGACCACGCTGAATCTTGAAATTTGTGCCCGAAGCGCTCAAAGGGAACTTAAAACCAATCACAGCCAGGCACAGACCACTGAGGGCGAGCACACATTATTGTCCGCAATTACCTTCTATCTGCACAGCTTCACTGCTGTTGTTTTAGGATCAGGTTGTTGAGAAAACGATCCTGGGATTGTGTACAATCATCGCCGAGGGGGGAAATGGCTCATTATACAGAACCTACCGTCACTGTTGTTTGGACCTGAAATTTGATCCTGTGTGTATATTAGTGATGGGATTTTCGGCTCTTTTCGGTGATCCAGTTCATTTGGATCAGCTCAGTGAAAAGAGCCGGCTCTTTTTGGCTTTCAAACGGCTCTTTTAACTTTAGCTTTTCTTTTAAATATTTATGACAAATTTAGCATACATTTTGATAAATGACTTGGTGAATTAAATATTGCACTCTACTGACTGCAAATAGCAACAATTATCAAGCAAAGAAATGGCTTTTTACTTATTTTATTGAACATTAAAAAGGCTCCAAACAATACACAAGCAAAAAAATTAAACTTCAACTAACAACAATCAAACATGCCGCATCATAACAAAAATAGTACGTATTAACTGCAACAGCAGCAGTGAACAAAACAAACATAAGCTACTACTTGCTTTATTTTAAATTTACAGTTAACAAAACTAAAGTAAGGCATTTTTAGCCGAAAAAAACGACCATGTATAGTAAGGCGTTTTTAGCCGATAAAAACGACCATGGAGAGTAAGGAATTTTTAGATGAAAAAAACGACCATATATAGTAAGGCGTTTTAACCCGAACAAAACGCCCATGTATAGTAAGGCATTTTTAGCCGAAAAAAACGACCATGTATAATAAAGCGTTTTTAGCCGAAAAAAACGACAATATATAGTAAGGCGTTTTGAGCCGAAAAAAGCGACCATGTATAGTAAGGCATTTTAACCTGAAAAAAACGACCATGTATAGTAAGATGTTTTTCGACGAAAAAAACGACCATGTGTAGTAAGGCGTTTTTAGCCGAAAAAAACGACCAT
>NW_017806235.1:1803096-1848082 GCF_001891065.2 Hippocampus comes
ACCATGTATAGTAAGGCGTTTTTAGCTGAAAAAAAACGACCATGTACAGTAAGGCGTTTTTAGCCGAAAAAAACGACCATGTATAGTAAGGCGTTTTTACCCGAAAAAAACGACCATGTATAGTAAGGCGTCGTTCGCGACCAACACATCACTAGCGTGTATGCGTGTGTGTGTGTGTGTGTGTGTGTGTGTGTGTGTGTTTGTGTGTGTGTGTGTGTGTGTGTGTATATATATGTACAAAAAGTGCGTCTCTGTATGTTGAGCGCATTCATCTATATCACGGACGCTCAATATTTAGGCAAAGCGGCTGAGCTGTGTTTGCTAAACCTCATCCAAAGTGCACTCCCGCATGTATTTTTTGTGGCGCCGTGAGCGCAAATGCGACAGGGGTGGGGGGGGAGGGGACGCTTAGCCTGAGACGAGGCGCGCACGGCCTTGCTCACTTCGTCCTTCATCAGCCCTCCATTCCTATTTTCCTTCATCTCATTAATGGATGGATAGATGATCAATAGCAGCGAGCGGGTAGAAGGGGGATTAGGATTAGAAATCGATGGTGATGTTTTCTTCGTCCTGCCAGAGATAAACTGTGCCGCAAGACACTGACAGATTTTTAAGGATTATTTGTGTGTGTGAGAGAGAGAGAGAGAGAGAGAGAGAGCGAGACAGAGAGAGAGGTCATGGCTTACCTTCTCAATGTTAAAACACACACATTTGTTTGCAATTTTACACCCCCCCCCTCCCCAGTGAGATTCAGCAGAAGGGGGAGGGTGATTCTCCAATGGCATCCAAGCCCGATTCTTGCACACTTTGCCAAACAACATGTGAACGTACACAAGTGGAAGATCAGAGAGAGCCAGGTTACCTTCCAGGTTACCTTCCGACTCTCTCTGAGAATAGCTCGAGATGACTGAAGAGGAGGCAAGAGAGTGAGTGCACCCAAAAACCTGAGTGGGCTGCGAGAGGTGAGGCAAAGCATTCTGGGTAGCTGTGCCTTGGTCTCCCACTCAAAGACATTTAGAAGCGAAACCCTTGATCTGAGCATGCTTGCTCTCGCCTTTTGTCTCCTCTCACTCTATCTCCAAAACACACACACACACACACACACACACACACTGCATGTGTTGAGGTGCCCATGCCTCTCGTGCCTTTGAAAGAACAAAGGCATTTATTTGTGGTTCCCGCAGATCAAAGCTCAGCTTGGTGACGGCCCGTTTCCAAGACAGGTGCACAAGGCGCCAAACCGTAATTGTTCCTTACCTCCATCACGTCGCGAAAAGCAAAAAACTCAGCTTCGCCAGTTTACTCAACGCGTCATGTATACTGTAAAACTTCGGTCCATCGGTTTTCTATCGCGCTAATTCTTGGGGTTGGGATGGGGGATTGATCAGAGTTTACCAAGTCCCATCGAATCAATAGGTATGACTGAAGTACTGAAATAATAATGATAATTTACTATAATGGCGGCCTGGTGCTCCAGTGGTTAGCGCATCGACCTCACAGTGCAGAGGTCATGGGTTTGATCGCTCTGGCGTCCCTGTGTGGAGTGTGCATGTTCTCCCCGTGCCTGCGTGGGTTTTCTTCGGGTACTCCGGTTGCCTCCCACATTCCAAAAACATGCATTGCAGGCTCATGGAAGACTCTAAATTGTTTCTGGGTGATTGTTTGTATATGTGTGGGATAGGCTCCAGCCCATCCTGCAACCGTTGTGAGGATAAGTGGAGCACAAAAAAATTAATTAAAAAATGAAACTCACCCAATTGAGTCTTATGAGGTTTCGACCCGACGTCAGCGATATCCAGTCTGCACTCGTTTTTTATCTAGCTATTCATCCATCCATCCAAACTGTTAACCGGATACAGTAACTTGTGTTTTTTCATGCCCTTGTTTGTTAGAAAACAACAATCAAGTCCTGTACGTGTACATGCTCTTTATTCACTGTATTCGCTCACATGCTACTAAGTGGCTGACACCAATATTTACATTTTGACAAATGGGTAGGAATAAAAAGCAAGCGTAGCCATATAGTACCGCGCATGCACTCTAACTCATGAGGACTTTTGTCAGCTTTCATCATGAAAGTTAGTGACGTGTCCTTGCACGTTGCAGGCTCAATGATATCATCGTACTGAATTTGCATGCAATTTGCATACAATGTTTTTTTTAATCGGTCTCGAGGCGTACATAGACTTACATGAATGTGCTACAGCACACATATTGTATGCAATTAACAAAACAGATTTGTTCACATTTTTTTTCCACGAAACCCGATTCATTTTATGCTTTCATTCCAAACTGGAGATATCTTACAATAAACTTCCCACATAATGTATTGTCGACCTAAATGTGACCTTTTTTGTTAGTCAATAAGGCATGATGAACAATAGACTTTGGGTGCCTCCAGAGAACACAAGACAGTCTTATAACAGTTTCGAAAAAATACCAACAAATACAATGGATGCTGATTCAAAAATTAGACTTCTTAAAAGTGCATGAATAAAAGTGCAACAAATGAGGGATACATCCTAGATGTTCATGTTTCTAAAATATTGCATAGCCACTGCTGGCACAGTGTCAGCAATGGACAACAGATTTCACGCGACGTATGAGGAGTTTGGGTTTGGGCTATTTAAATGCTTTTCGGGTGAGCTTGTTCTGTCGATCTGTTTCACAGCTGCAAAAGTCCACATGCCACCGAAGCTCTCAGCATCAAAGCAAAGTAGCGTATCTTTAAATCGGCATCTTGCTCTAGAAAGGTTCAGAAAACTACACAGCTTGTGCTCCACGCGCTCTTCTCTGCTTCTTGCCGCCTCCCCTCTGAGCGACTGAAAGACAAACACAATGCAGGTGGGGGAGATGATTGCGAAATCATGAGGGATGCTCACAATGGGATAACATCTAAAGAAAGAAAAAATGAAACCCAAACACTTACTGACTCACATTCCTCATGAGTCATCTTCTGAGCTGGAGTGAGGAGAATGCACACAGCTCCGGTCCTCCTGAGTCTGATGTTACCAAATTTGGCCAGCAGAGAGCAGTGATAAAGGGAAGGAGGAGGAGAGTGACGGAGGAAATGAGAAGATGAAGAACAGCCTTAAAAAGCAACGATCGTATGCATCAAGGTTTCATTTAAAGCTGCAAACTTTTTTTTTTTTTTTTTTTTAATGTCATCTCACACTTTTTACTTTTCTTCCAGAATTCATTACAGTCAATTTGTGACCTATAAGGCCACGTTTTCATGGGATATACAGTAAGATGTGCAGCTTTAATTATGATCATTGCCCACTCTAGTGCGGAAGATTCCGTTTTCACTCATGAGTTTTATCAGCTCGGACGTGCTAAAAGCCACTACATCTCTCAAGAAGCCAATACAAACACAATCTAAAATGCTTAATGCGGCACCACCACTGAAACGTTGCATCGTAACGCGAGACTGTAAAAAAGACAAACGAGGGCCCTTCAGAAACTGCCTTTTTAAGTCTTTAAATAGAATTGACAATTCATTCAGAACTGGTCATTGCAATCCTGAGAGATACTCTTGCTGAACGAAAATCTTGAACATTTAAAAGAACTGAAAACGATAGTTTGTGAATGGCATCAACACCAGTGGTGTTTTGATGTCATTGCCATCGTGGGTTCCAGGTTTTGCAGTTTTGCTATTTTCCCGATATATTGTTGGGGGGTAATTTTAGAACTATTTTTTCCTAGTTTCCATTTATTTTGGGTGTAATTCCACTGTTAGCCAGCAGATGGAAGCACACTATTGTCATCGACACTGTGCACATTTGAAAGCAATAAGAAGCATTTTAAGATCAGGTTTTGCTGAAAATTATTGAATGTCACATCTTCTGTAATCCTGCTTTTTACACCTACAGAAAGTAGCTGAAGGTTTCGGCTCAACCTGGATAATCAAACTTTCCTTCAAGTAAACCAAAACAAAACTCAGGTGTTTGTTTTTGGCACCAGATGAAAGAGGACTGCTGTGAGTAAACACTCACAATCAATCACTAAAACAGCATTTGAACATCTGAAAAGTAGATCCAAATTGAGAGGATGAATGCTCCAGGAAAACCAGCGGAAACTTACTTCGCTTTTTCAATACCTTCAGACTTGATTATTGTAATGGTCTTCTGATGAGACTGCCTCAAAAGAGCATCAAACAGCTGCAGCTCATTCAGAACATGACATTACAGCATATTACTCCAGTCCTAAACGCTTTAAAGTGGCTTCCTGCAACATTTAATAAAAAACAGTTTGATATCATGTCAAATTCATCTTAGAACTTCATCATACAACTAAATGGCTCACAGATGATTCCATTTTGAAAAACCCACCCATAGTGCCTCTGTACATGCAGATTCAGTAAAGACTCTCCATCACTTCCGCTAACAACCCAGGCTAAACTTGACTGGTCGTCAGCATACAAAGCTTGTCTCAAAGTCAAGATCAATCATAATTCTTTGGACCCATGACTATACTTTTCTATTTAGACAGGGCTTTGGCACCATCTTGAGGCATTTCAGAAAAAAGCACAAAAACTTGAAATATTTGAAGTTTTTTTTCAGTCAAAGGTATTTGACATATATTTGAATATTTTACAAGAACGCTTCTGAAGAGCCACAAGTCCAAGAATTTCTTTCTTACAGCGGCGCGCTGCTATGCATGATCTGTCCCGTACGTCGAATGACTCGAACAACCATGTGGTAACTTACAGTGTAACTCCAGCTAGAGTTTAGCTTACGACGGCCAACAACAGGAGAGTACACCCAATATCTGCCATCTGCATACTGATGGAGGGATGGATGGACACACACACACGCACGCACGCATACACACACACGCACACATATACACGGAAAAATGAGATGATCCAAGTTGCTTTATAAAAGAAAGAAGTATCAACTGAAATGAGAAATAAGCGTTCAAATGTTGGGTAAGCGGTGATCTCTGCAAGACATCGACCGGGCGTATGAATGCAGGTTGACAAATATAAACATCATGCAGTGAAAGGACAATTTTTTTTGTCTTTTTTGCTGACGCATTCAAAACGACAACCGCTGGCAGTGGTAGCCTCATGCTTGAGAAACTCCCTTAAGTTCGTGCACGCCATAATGTGAGCCCTCCTTCCTTCTCACCTTTATAACTCTATCACGCTGTCCTGACTGGGCCACTGCAAAGGAGACCCAGCAGAGCAAAGAAAAACAAAGGAAGAAAAGATGGGACACTCACTCGCTGCAATAGGCCACTGAAAATAACGGTGGACAAAATGAACAAAAATCCTTTTCAATTGGCATCTGGGCCAGCAATCTCCCAACCACAGGTCAAAAAAATGTTTTTTGTTGTTGCTTTTTTCAGTTTGAGCAGATGTGTCTGCATGTGCCACTGCAGACATGTTTAAACTGCTCATCTCCGTCATGAGTGGCAAAAAAAAAAAAAAAATCCCAAATGTCTTTTGGACAAAAAGGTCAAATGATGAGATAAAAGAAGAAGTGCCAATGGCTTCAGAGGAAAAAAGAAGGGAAAAAAAACTGTATTTAAGAGACATCTCAGCAGTCCTGCTTAGGACACGTGTTTATTGCTACATGCGATTCTTCCATACCAAACACGCTCTGCATAACATGTGGCCAGAGGCACAAATGAGGCGATGAAGCCTTCAAAGCTGCTTGGGCACAGGGAAACCAACATTAAAAGACAAATCAGGATTAAAACCAACAAGGCGGAATTTCTAAAGCAGGGGTCACCAGCCTCTGAAAAAGTAAGAACTACTTCTTGGGTACTCCTTCATGGAAAAGGGCTACCACTTTCAGAAAGAATTCTAAAATAACTACCGTAATGTGCTCATATTATATGGAGGTAAATCTTCCTTTCAGCTTGTCTCCAGAAGCATCACGGTTTAGTCATTTGCGATAAAAGTGACTTTTACTGTTGTTTTTCCAAAAAATGCACATTGATTTGTTTCCTTTTTAGAAGAATAGCGACACAAAAAATGTTGGCTCTCACTGGTGAGCTATTTTTAGAGCAGGCCCATGGCAATGTTAGTGACAGGCCATGTTGGTGACCCCTGATCTTGAGAATGCCCAAAAACAAAAAAAAAACCCGCTACTTACATTTCCAACATCCTTTCATTGTAAAAGGGAATTTCAAAAACAACATTACAGAGTCCACTGGGAATAAGTAACATACTATTGAGTATCATTGTCTCCCATTAACCCAGAATAAAACCGGGTTCGTGAATCCAAATACCGTGTTTAGACTAGTCAGGGCCCATAAAACATATGACTGAAAAGAAATGTTTTGACTTGACCTGCCCTGTAAAGAAACTATGAGCCTCAGTTGAAAACATAAACCCCAGTCCCTAAAAAAGAATAAGGATGAGGACTTACAAAGTAGATATCGGAAACCTGCACCTCGCCATCCAGTGAGTTGTGGCTGCTTGAAACAGACAGCTGATTGCACGTGTCTTGTGGCACCCGAGTGCACGCAGGCTTGCCCGCAGGGAGATGGGGAGAGGAACTTTGCATGGAGGAGTGAGAGGACGCGGGACAGATGGGGGTAAACGCTGAGGACGGCTCAAGTGCGCTTGCGTTTGGGGCCGAAGGGTTCACTGAAGTGGAACGTGTGGGTTGCGTGGCTGGGTGAGGGAGCGTGCGCGTGAGGGGGGTGGATGGAGAGGTGAGCGGTTTGGCGGAGGGGCGGATGGAAGAGCAAAGTGTGGAGGAGGACTGGCACGCTGATTGAGCGGCGGTGGAGGAGGACGGGAAGGTGGGAGGGAGGCTTGACGAGTCGTGTGCAGATGAGGGATTGAGAGGAGGAAGAGTGGATGGAGGAATGAAGCTGGGCTGATTGTCAGCTGGCGAGGTTGCGCCGGTCCTTTGTGTGAGCTCGGTGCTGGATGGAATTTTACTGTAAGAAGCAAAAAAAAAAGTTTTTTGGAATACACACCTCTTGACATTATCACACACGAAACAATGTGTGGATGCGTGTGTACCTGAGCTCAACTTCTACTGTTATGGTCTCAGGCTTCTTCTCGTGAACTTCAACGACCTCTTTGTGGGACCTAAAATGATACAATGCGGCATGTAGTTATACAATATTACGGATTCGTCATTAAAGATTGGGGGGGGGGGGGTCCTCCTTACTTGGCCACATTGGGTGAGAGAATTTGTTTCCTGTAGCGTGGATGCTCGGGGGTGTCGAAGGGGGTGGTGGGCACAGAGTTGTTTGAGGAGAGTGTGGTGGCGATTGAGGCCGTGGTGGCGTCTTCAAAGGAGGGAGGCGTGCAGGGCGGCTCTCTCGCTAATTAGCAAGCAAGAAATGAAAGACATCCATTCGAATGAGAAGAGGATATGATCATGAAGAGCTCATAAACGGAGCCTTTGTGCAACATTTAAACTACTGGAGAGGTTGTGAACATCGACACGGTATCTCAGCTAAAATGTTCAAGCAACTATTCCTCCTCAGTCGTTTTTTTCCTTCACAAAGTGAAACGCCCGCCGCCCAAGACTTCAGAAAGAGAATTCAATCCACTGATTGGCCATTTTGGCCCAGTTTAGCAGAGGGGCACAAGCGCAAGGCAGTCTTTCATTTCTCCGGCTTCGATTCTCGGGGAGATTGCAGCGATGCTGATGACAGCTCCGGAATTCAAGGGAATTTATACACATCGGGCAAAACTTGGAAAGCTTGCAATGTTCCAGTGTGCCCGCTAAGCATGGATTCTTGTTACAGAAATGGATACAATGAACAAGGTGGAATTTATGAACATTTAGTGATATAACCTAAATATAGAACATACAGAACCCTAAATATTGTCTATGTATGAAAAACCGAATTTAAAAAAAAAAAGGCGTTTACCACGGCAAGGATATAAGCATACTCGAAAGAGTGCACTTCTTTCTAGGGAAAGTTTTGCTCGTACTTTATTGTGTTGGCACCGCTGCCGTTCTGCTGCTGAGCTGTTCTTTCTCCAGAAGATCAATAAGGGTTGACTTTACCCCATTTAAACAGAAAATGGAACACTCAAGTGGAGACGATTTAAGTTAATAGTGTGCCATAGCTCAGAAAGAAACAATGCAAATACAAAGAAAGAAAAAAAACAGCCCTTCATCTTTCAGTTTTATTACTTGTGATGGCTATCAAGGGGCTCAGGGGGGTTATTGTTGGTTCTATATGAGCTCTATGGTCTACCAGAGTTTGCAAATGACATGTTGAGTGAGTCCCTACCACTGTCCTCCAGCACGAGGAAGCTGTGAGGTCCTCGCGGTCTCTCCAGGTTGTCCAGGTTTTCCTGCGCCTCATCACTCTGCGAGGGATGCTGGCCGGCCGACCCAGATGCACCAGCACTGGATTTTAACATGGAGAGGGTTCCACGGCCCCGTTTGGAAGGAGACGGTCTCAGTGCTACGGAAGGAAAGAATGTGCGGGTATAGCTCTTATCAATCAAGTTGACCGCATTAAGTAGTGATCACTGGCAATGACGGGAGCTACGCTATCACAATAAATGGGATCCGAATACAAGGACTTTATCAGCAGCTCTCAGTTATTAAAGCTCAAATCATTTATTGATGCAGGTCTATCTATTGCCGTGGCCAGCACATGCCTCATGCTCATTTTGGAACTCACAGCAACTCTTCTTGAAGACAACGCCGCTACAAAATTTGTAGAAGCGCTCCGCGTAGAAACCCGGCCTGTGAACGGACACTGTGTCCTGAGGGTCGTTAAGGAAAATAAATGACGGATATCAGTGCAGTGTCGGATTGCATAAAAGACATGCAAAAATAAATGAGGCCGATTTATCAGGTTGATTTGTGAGAGTGCCAAATCTACTTACCCCGTCGTGGATGAGAGACTTCCAGGAATGCTCAAATTTCTTAATTAATCTGGAAGATAATTGAATTCGTTAGGTCGACTACTTGACTCATCCAACACATTACCTGCCAACTTGTGAGAACCAATGAATTTATAAGAGCTAAAATTCACACTTCAGATTTGAATACAGGTCGTACAAGGCTAGATTTATTTCTTTGGCTTTCCACATCTTTGTATGGCTTTCATCTATTTGTAATGTCCAATGCAGGCAGGCCAAGATCTGATTTCATCTCAATTCCTTTCAAACGTGATTTATTGTCAGACCGAGTCCAACGACAGAAACCTCTGGAGTGAATAATGGGGAAAAAAAAAAACACTAACACTACCCTAAAAAATAAATGCTGTACAGATTAAAGTGATTTATAAATAATAATTATTATTAACTGAGCTCCTCCCAGAGCTACTTCCTTGGGCCAATTACTGTTCAAATTTAGACAGTGCTTTGGCGCCATCCTGTGGCATCTTAGAGCATTTCAGGAAACGCAGAAAAATTGAGACGAGAAAGACTCTGCAACTTCCACTACCACCCCCAGGATAATCTTAGCTTGTCTTATCAGGTAACAGATATGACTTCAGTATACTTCCTTGACACCATTTACTGCTTGCCAATTCAGCTTCTGCTTTTGCACCACCTTGTGGCATTTTAGGGCATTACATAAAGAGCATAAAAATATATATATTTTTTTCCCAGCAAACAGTTGAGGATAAGTTCCACAGAAAAAAAAAATGCAAATAGGTAAATAGACCGGGTTCACTGTACTTCAAACATGACAATACAGTACGTACTAAAACCAGACTAAACCTAACTTACATTGATTTAGTTGCTTAAAAGGAGTGAAGGGGTTTCCAAAATGACCGACCTCTAAAACACAATGTGCTGTAGCGCTGTTAAAATTCTCACAGTGTCTCAAAGTGACTGTCTTTAGGCATCAATAGTAAATGAATCATTAAAATGCGGGACTGATACCGATAGGACTGCAGAATGTCGATGATACCGATGAACAGGAGGAGGTGCTCTCCTTTGACTCCCACAGCTGGAATACCACCCATTCTGCAACCGAGGGAAAAGTTACCGTCGAACGTGACAATGCGTGCACGTTTGTGCACCGATAAAGCGCCTCGTGAGACTTACGTGTCATCATGGTCGAGAGTTTCCCTGCATGTGGACCCTCCCTGGATCGACTCAATTGCAGTGGAGTACAGAGCTCTCTGTGCAGCAGGCCGCATTTCATCCACGCCACCTGCTGGCGAACCCTGGGACTGACGCTCTCTCTGCGCATGTGTCTTGTTATGGACCCCGAGGAGCAAACTGTAGTCCATGATCTTAAAACTCTCCAGCACCTGACATGAAGAAGATGTTACCTGTGTTTTTGATCTTCCTATTATTATACTTTTACTTAATCACTGATAATTGGGAACGATGCATACTCGTAACTCTCTCTTACCAGACAGTCTCTTTGCAGGGTTTTGACCAGAGCACCGTAAGTGTCCTGGTCCAGGCTGAGGCCCTCGGGAACGTCACTGAGGAAGTCTAGATCTTTAAAAGTGGGTCTGGTTTTCTCCCGCTCCTTTTTGGATGCTCGCCTCTTGTAAGTGGAGCCCTTCAAGTCAAATTTAAGGTGCATGCGTACAGAGCGCGGTAGAATATTGTTCATCACAACAACTCGGATGTTTTTACCCCCGCACTGGACACAATAGAGACCAAAGAACTTTGGAAGCAATGTCCGAGGGTTCTGGTTCAAGTTCTGGGGAAAGGCAGGGGAGAGAAGAAAGGTGGGGGGTAAGTAATTGTTTTTTAATGTACATTTTATTTTCAGTGGAAAAAATTCAAAAATTACTCTACTCCTCCACTTGATTTTTTTAAAATCCTATTTTTACTTCATATTTTGTGTACATGACATAAAATACTCAGAAAAAGTTGTGGATATTGGGCTTCAGGGTAAAATTTCAGTCTGAACTAAAAATGCAAGCAATAAATACAATAACCTTTACAGCTGAACTTGATCTGACCTTCTCAAAATTTTGAACGGCCAATTTCTCAATGTTTCAGTATTTTTTTTGTGCAACTTCTCGAGCAAAATTCAGAACAGGGCTTTGATCCATGAATCGAACGTTTCCTGCTTCATCTTTACAGGTGAACTTGATCTGACCTTCTCAAAATTTTGAACGTCCAATTTCTCAATGTTTCAGTATTTTTTTGTGCAACTTCTCTAGCAAAATTCAGAACGGGGCTTTGATCCATGAATCGAACGTTTCCTGCTTCAATTGGTCGGTCTTCGTCAGCATGCTGTTTTACACTTTGACAACTGACCATCAGTACAGCGTGCAAATGTTTTGGTCCTGTTAGACAACGGCAAAATGTACAAAAAATACTGAAACATTGAACAGTTGGACAGAGAGTGCCCAATAATCCGAACTTTTTGTGAGTAGCTTATGTCAAGTATTTGCTTTGCGCGAGTTGTATGTAGCTAACATGCTCTTCATTTGTTCTAGTCCCGGTTTCTTGCACCTGCTGGACAGCGTGACATATCCAGGTCTTCGCTCACGCTGCTGTGTGCTAAACCCGTTAAGGCGTACTTAACTAGGTCCAACCCCTCCGCTCTAACACACAAGATGCAGCTTGGCAGAATTTAGAAGAGCAACTACAGTGCGCTTACAAATGGCTTATTTTCCTCACCTTTGACAACTGAGTTTTTTTTGACTGGGACTTACCATATAGTAGCCAGGCAGCAGTTTCTGTAGGAACTCTGCCTCTTTGTGTTGGACCGTTTTGATGATGAACTCATCATCGCGTGTTACGTAGAAAATGGAGCCGCTGGCTCCTGGATTGGTCAACTCAATCAATGCCTCATTACAGAGGGAATACTGGAAAGGAGCACACAAAAGCATCAACATAGCATAAAACCGAGGCAAGCGGTCTTTCGTCTATACTCGACACGCCTCGAGTGAAAACGTTTGAGCTAGATGTAACAGAAACTCCTGTGAATACGAAGGTGCGTGACAGCAGTTTTGCAGCTTTATTAAAAGTGACCCGGCAAATGCAAATGGCAGAAACTGCGCACTAACTGTCTGTTGCTTCTGGCTGAGTTTAAAAAAAGGAAGCTTTAGTCTGCTAATCTTCCTCTGGCACGAGGAGTCAGCGAGAGCTTAAATACTGCAGCCAAGTGCAGAGCGTGTCTGCGCGTGTATGCAAATGTGCATCGCCACATGCACGTGTGACAGCACATGAAATTGCTTGCGTTGCTGTAGATGCGTGCGTGGAAATGCGTGTGGTTAGGGGGTCTTTTATTTGTTAACTCTGAAGTGATCGGAGAGAACTTGGCACAAATCTGCACTATATTTAGCTCACGATAGTGTAAGCGCTTATTCCACCGCTATCGTGAGATCTATCAGGCGCATGAGAGAAAATTGTGTCGCTCTCTGAAGTGAATGAAATGATCGGTTCAAGCCTTGTTATGTGGCGCTTGGAGCAGCAATGATTGCTGAAGCTGTTTTTAAGCTTTGCAAGGCAACAAATTAAAATGCAATGTTCCACCTGTACAGAAAAATGCGTTAGAGCACCTCAATTGTTCCCTTTTTTTTTTCTTCAATCGAAAGTCAAGTAGTTCACATCCAATGGATACATGAAATTAGCGATGTGCCGGTGACACCTTTTTTTGGGCAGCCGAGTCTGAGTCTTTGGTTTTAAGGATCAACCGATATCGAATCCTGATCCGATACCTTGGCAGTGCATTGAGAAAAAAAAAAAAAAGAGTGTGCATCCAAATTGTCTTAAGTAATACAGAAATATACATGGAGACATGTATATTCATAAATGCATGTATGTGTTATGTCATGACATATGTTTGGATTATTTGGGCCATTCCACCCATTCGATTTGATTCCTGTTTCTTCTTCAATGGAAAAAAAAACAAAACATTACCAAGTAGTCATCCGGTCGGATTCCAAACAGTTCCCTGAAGTAGCGGAAAGCCACAGGGGCGTACGTTTTAAACCTGAAGTCAGGAAAGTGGTGGGCTGGTGTGAGGTTGCTGCCCTCGCTGCGACAACAGGATGTATCAAATGAAAGTGGATTAGACCCCGCGCGCGCTACTGTGTTGACCGCGCATACACGAGCGTACATAGAAAAGCTACCTGGGGAAGAAGATACTTTCCACCACATAGAAGTCCTGCATGAGCACATCTCTCTCGGGCTTGGAGCTGAGATTGCCAACAGTATAGCCAATACCCAGTTGGATGGCCCCTTTTAAGGCGGAGGAGGAAGTCTGGGGGTGGCAGATAAAACAAAAGTCACATGTGGGTGGAGGGCATCTGATGGAATCTTGAGGCCAAGTTTTAACCGCAAAGAATCCCACACAATGAAAGTGAGAACGACCAAAGAGCGTCACGAATACTCTTACTGCGAGAACTGAACCGGATACAAGCAGAAAGATACAAATGAAAAAGCCGACCTTCTTGTATGACGTCTCCCCGGAGGCATCCACTCTCCTGTGGCCAATCTTCTTCTCGTGAGCTTGGCCTGCTCCAAACGGAGATGGCATCTGTATCAAAAGAATTGCTGGAATTTCAATAAAAAGCACAGGCCTTTGCCCCATCAGAGAGATGAATCAGAACGCTCACCTCTCCTTGACCCTTTCTGGCTGGATCTACAAGCAAACAGGAGGGGGAAATACAAGGTCAAATGTGAGATTTGTATGTATTGGAATTAGGCAACGGCCGATGTATCTATTTGTCCATAGGAGCAGCGGTGATTGAATTCAATATTTATTCACCTGCTTTCCACCTCAGTCTCTACATGACAAATATCACCGTACTAGTATGCCCCTTCAATAAACATACACAAACGGACAAATGTATTTGAACACCTGGTGGAAGTCAAAAATTGAGGTAAGGTAGGATTCCGGCTTCCATTTTAGCTACAGCAGCAACGGTGGGTATTTAAAAAAAAATAAATAAAAATCTAAATGATGACGTGTCTTTGGTGAATTTTTGTCCATTTATTCAGGTCATTAGGTCGAAGGTCAATGGCGTTGAATGAGAGGGCCCGAGTCCCAGTTTTCTAGCCATGCTGGAATAGAAAAGGTCTACAGTTGGAAGTGTGGAATTTTGCAACATTTCTTTGGAGGATAAAAAAAAATATGATAAAATTCGGAGGGAATTTGCTACCTACCGGTAATAATTAACTCTTGATGAATATACTTCTAACAGCTAAAAAAAAAAATAATCATAATCATCTTTCCTCTCGTGTACACAGGGTTAGAGATATTGCTCCGTATTCAGAAATACAACTTTCATCAACCTAATTGATCGTAAATCATTACTTAACTCACCGGCAGAAGGGTTTTGTGTTTACGTTCCCAAACAGGCAAATGCCAAGGAAAAACTAAGCAGACCAGAGCAGTTGACACTCTTAACTCTATTCTTGCAAGAACCGCATTGGTCCTGAGGTGGTAAAACCTCTATTTGGACTGACTTCCTCCTTAATCTGAGTCCTCCCATTGGCTGACGTCTGAAGATCACACTGCTAACCAACCGCACACGGGGATTAGGAGACGTCTGTCCAGCCGACAAGGAATAGCGCTTTTGCTACTTGGTTGCATGGCAATCGAATGCAAAGAGAGCAGCAATGGAGGAAGTCAAAGGGATACTAAACGGTTTAATCTACTTTGAAGTACAACAAACAGCATGGTTTGTGTTGCCATGCTACATTTCTTTTTTTTAGGCCATGCCAGGGTGAAGGTTAAGTACAGAATAAGGATACTGAATTTTTAAGACATGTTGAAGCTAAGCATTTGTAGCGGATGTTGCTGCATGATGTAATAATATTTGTGGATATGCAAATGCAAACAATGCCAAAAAGTCAGCTCCTGCTCAAGATCAAAAACACATACAAATGTGTTCATTAAAAAGGACAGACCATGGAAAATAAGACTTTTTAATTGCTTGTAGGGCCACGGTTATTGGATAATTTTAGAATTACGTATTCTACCGATTATCACATCGATTAATCGAATAAAGGTGGATTTTACATGTGTAGATATTTTTGTCCTCTTTGGTTTGCCATCCTTACGTTGTACTGCAGTATCTGGAGAAAAAAAAAAAATCAATCAAACCTTGTGCGTCCAAATTGCACAGTCACTCAACCTCCCTGCTTTTCGCTCTTACGATCATTGAATGCTTGATGATCGCTATACCGCACTGCCACCGCTCCCTGCTAGCTACAGGAGGCTAGCTAGCATGGCTAAACACGATGCAGAGCCACAACTTCACTTAGCATCCGCCGTCAACACGGCATGAGTCATCGCCTCCATGAAGGCGAATAAGATACTGTACACTTCTGGCTGGTATCGTTATCACGAAATTACATTATAAGTAAATTAAGATAATAAATATTGACTCTGGTATAAAACAAGTCATGGATGATGGATACAACAAATAGAAAATGCATGCACAATACATTTGTCGAACAATAATTACATTGCTCTAATTAGACACCAAAATGTTGCCTGTGTTTGAACTATCTAATCCGAGGCTAATTGAAGTATTGAAAAGTACAATTCTATTTATAGCGACGCACCCAGACATCCAAACCTGCGGATTAATCCTGAGAATAGGGTTGTCAAGCATAACAATGGGGATTAAGATGGGGCAGAAGCGCGCAGGCACACGCACAACACGGAGGATTAGGGTTAAGAATTTTATGTCATGAGGAAAAAGCAAAACACAAAGCGAAATTTATCATGAGGGGGCTGTTTTGACCATCTCATTTTAACCCATTTAGTATCGGAAGTTCATTTGGAAACTGATAATTGTAAAATCATATTATATCAGGCACACTGAATACTGTGGTGTAACTCTTAATTTATGTTTGCACATAAACATCATAAAGCTGCCATTTTATTATTTCCGCTTCAATGTCTGCAGCGGTTCTTGGAACACATATCAACAGGGGATTAGCGCGTGCGGTTTAGGTTATAATTCCATGTCGCATTACGTAATGCACTTATCAGATCTGGCAGGGAGAAGGAAAAAGACACGCAAAGATGAGGAGAGGCTGAGGAATTCTATTCTGTGAGGAGATGTCAAGAGCAGGTTTCATGTTCTTGTATCCACACAAACATTTCAAATACATTTAGTGCCATCTACATCTGTTACCCTCTGGCAGTTTTATTCCTAGCTTTCAAGTCTTTGGTGACAATATCCTAAAAAGCCAATGGGGAGAAGCCACTTAGGGCCATTTTGCAATAGAACACCAGCTGTGACTGAACTTGTGATATGCCTTTATCTAACAATCTAGTGGATTGTTCATTTGAACATCTTCACTACATCAAATTGGCATTCTCTCTTAATTACACACTTTATCAACGTCATGTTTAGTCACCGGCAAGTTGCAAAATGGCCGCCTCTTGAAATAGATCAAAACAGGTGGAGTTTTCTGGTTACTTCATATTTCGCAAACAAAATATTAATCAGGATACTGTGTTTCAACTAGTGGGGCTGCATAGAACAAATTATTGTCAAGACCATTTTTGACTTGACCTCTCCTTTAAGTACAGTTCAGTTGTATTTAACTTTTCCGTACAGTGTGTTAATAGATCTGCATTTCGTCTGCTTGTTTGAAAAAAAAACGTGACATTTGAACTGCGGTGCAACATATATTTCACATTTGTGTACATTTTCTTTACAGTATTTAAGTAGTGTTAATGTTCAGCCTGTAAATAATGTTACAGTGGTTTCCATTAATAAACAGTTTTAGCTAGACTTTTTAGAAATAGAAACTGCCCTTTTGGGGAGCGGGGGTGAACACTTCGGTTTACTCTGCTATTTTAACGTGAGCCATCATGGTGAGACTTAGAAAGCGTGTTTTTTCGGTTAGTACTTGGTGGAAAACGTTTGGGGACCCCTGACCTCCTTACTATAACGAATATGATGTTCACTGCAAAGTCTTAACTTTTTAAGTCTCAAAAGGTTATGATGACATTGAATCAGAAATCATTCAGTGTCATCATATTAATAATAATAACTAAACAAGCAAAGGTAATTTCATCAAATGTGTTATTTCAGAACCAGAATTATAGATAGCCCTTCCATCATACTACACATTAAAGCACTTCAAAATGGCGATATCACATCTGTATATGGGGTAATGTTTGGTAAATAGGAAGTGTTTCCAAACAAACACATGAAACGTATAAATCCACACCTGTCTCAGCGAGGTCCAGATGCAAAACGAGCCCAGCTTCCTCCTCATTTCCCCGGCCAGGTTCCGCAGTCACTTGGTCCAGCTCCATGACGGCAGCCGAGCCGGATGCGGCGGTCGGAGAAAGACCATCACATTGCCGTCGTTGGGACTGCAGCCTACATAACTTTGAGAATGGACATTCAAAGTGGTTCAGTAATAGCGAACTAGTAGCCGGGAGGATAAATGAAATATCATCGTTTCAGCCGTCTCGTTTCGCGTCACTTGACTCGCCACCGATGCTCGTGCAGCGACGTTACAGCTCCAGCTTCAGTCTAATCACGACGTCATAATTTCACGCGAACACGACAAACCGCATACAAGCACAATGTTAAAATCTAAAGCTGAGACAATTAAATGTGCTTATGGACGACTTAAAATGAAATTAGGAACACTTACACTTTTATCCAATACAACCTCTCTATCCTAAGTATATTTCTCGCCACCGGTGGAAGGTAACGAAGTACAAATAGTTCGTTACTGCGCATCAGTAATGTTTTTTTCTGGCTCTACTTTTTACTTTTACTCCCTGTTTGAAAACAAATATGTAATTGCCGCCTGCTTGATCAAAATAGGCTCGTTCTTTAATAGCTTTAAAAAAACAACCCTTAAGGCATTCAAAAATTATCCTCTGCGGAAAAAAAACGCTTTCAGCTAAGTTTGTTTTTTTACCTTTCCAGAATACGAGTAAGATGCGAGCAAACAGAGAGAAACCATTTTGATTGTATTTAGTTTACACTCAACTTAAAATGGTTGTATTCCTGCTCATCGTTTTCAAAATCTAGTTTTTAATTTGAATTTGTTGGAAAGTCTCATTTTAATGAAAAACATTCTTACCTTTGGTTAAAGACCAGGCGCCTCTCCCTCAGAAAACTGGCAAACATTTTTTTCGTTTTTTTTTTAATCAAAGATGTTTCCCAGTAATATCAAGGGTTCTGTTCAGCAACAGGTGAAATTTTATCTGGAAGCGTCCTAGCTATAATTTGCAACACATGGTAGGGGGAAAAAAAACGTATTACCAATAGATGGCTCTGCCTGCACTGACCTCAAAGACAAAATTCAATACACAGAGTCAAGAAATGCAGAATTTATATAATCAAAGATTCAAACACACCACTTCCTGATGGCTACCATGTTCTAGTTTACTGAATTTCCAGGACACGACTGCAAAATAATCAAGAAAATCTTATCTCCAATTTTCTAATTGGATCGTTTCCATTATGTGTACTTCTGAAATTCTCAGACTGAGGCAATAACTGTGCAGTCGATGAGAAAACATAATTCATGTTTTGACTTTTTAATTCTCTGCAAAGTAACTCTAATATTATACAGCAACAATTACAGCAGATTCGGCATCTTTTTTACTTGATAAGTACAGATAAATGTTAAGCCCTAAAGGCCATGACCCCATAATTCTAACAAGCACGTGAATGCAAAGCACAAGCATTAATTTGAAACGCGATTCCAACAACGCCTTTTTGGTTCAGTGCAGCCATAGTCAGTAGCTTGGGGATGTCAGTGGATGACGGTATCTTCTGCTTTTGATGGGCAGCTGGCATAATGAAAGTACTGTACACAAAATCCTAAACACCACAGATCACTGATTACATAGAAGGAATGGCTGCTTAAATTCTTGTAATTTCGAAAAAAAATCTTCCTCAGGTTAGATCACTAACAAATCTCTATTTATATGGTCTTGTAGGGTGGTGTAGTGGCAAGTCTGGAGGAGAGCTGCACGCTGAGTCATCAGACCTGCCCATCCCAATAATCGGGTTCACGGGCAAGCCGTCATTGGTCCAGACACCCATACACCAACAACCTCAAGTCCATATGGGAGATCCACAAGCGGTCATACACATCGGAGATAGTTGTATTACAAGTACGAAGGCAGATCCTTTTCCACCACCTGCAAAAATAATAATAAATAAATAATGTGGATTGAAAAAAATGCTAAACAGTGACACTGTTCAAAACAACAATCAGTGACACTTACGACGGGATCGTCTGTTGGACCGTAGCGCTTCACCACTTGTCCCTCTTTGTTGATAAGAAACTGTCAAGCAATTTAAATAAATGTGGTGTCACAGTAGCGGGCTTGATTAGAAGAAAAAAAAAAAGCTTTAGATAAGCAACTTACCTTTGTGAAGTTCCATTTGATGTTACTGTGAAAACATGGGGGTGGGGGGTTTGGGGAATCCGTTTTATATTTTCATTTTCAGCGATGCAAAGATCAGATTAAAAACGTGTAAACATGTTAACGTCAGTCGTTTCAAGAGAGAAGACAGTATCAACTCTTTGATCACGAATGATTGATACACTCAGACATTCGTTTGATAGCAAACATACTTTCCAAATGTTCCCTTTCCCTTCGGCTGCGCTTTCATCCACTTCCAAAGAGGATGAGCGTTGTCTCCATTCACATCAATTTTACTGAAGAGGTCGAAGTCTGCATTGAAACCTTTAGCAAACTCTTTAATCTCCGCCTCAGTTCCCGGCTCCTATAGACCATCAACAGGAATAAACATACAATATATTACAAGTTGTGACCGGTGCTGCGCCAAATACTACAAGTACTGTATACAGTAAAAGATATTCTTACAAAAAAATCCTACCAAGTATAACGGTAAATTCATTAAATATGAAGGATGAACCAAAATGTAAAATTCTTGGTCAAAACTGAGTACGTAGTTGATGAGCAAAACTGCATTTCAAAAATAAAAAACATTATTTCGAGCTTTGACAATCCCATACTGATGAAACAAACGACCAATGAACCATAGCAAACCAATCCCGGGCTCAGTTACCTGTCCTCCAAACTGATTACATGGGAATCCCAGGATGCGTAAACCCTTCTCAGCCAGGGAAGCGTGCATTTCCGCAAGCTGAGTGTAGTTTACTCTGGTCTTTCCTCATTTGGAGGCAACGTTTACAATGATGCACACATAGCCCCTGTCACAGAAACAGACAGCAATATACTACGTTACATGTAGACTTTATTATTAGCATTTTAGAATCGCATTTGTAATACTGTATAGTTACAGGCATTCCTAATATTTGGCCACCTCATAGAGCTCGGCACATATAAAAATATTGGAAACAGCTCTGAGTACGTTACCCGTTTTTTTTTTAATCCGTGCTCAGGACCTACTAACAAGCCGTGCGTCCACCGGACCAGAGCAGTTCTCAATCATCTTTTGATTATGCACATTTGCAACTAGCGATGATGTTAACGCCGTTAATAGAATCACAACTTCAAGATTATAATGTTCACATTTTAGGTCTTATTCATTATTCCTTAGGAGTCACTTTTTAGTAATTCACCGTGTTATTTTATGTTGTTCCACATTTATTGTACTGCTGAGTAAATAATGTTTAAAGAGTAATCTTCTCTGTTCAGTATCTTTTTAATTTAGATAAAACATGTACTTCAGGTGTTCATAAAATTGTGAAGTACAGTACTCTCTAAAGTTTGTGAATGGTTGCCAGTGTGCGAAAAGCATGAACTTGTCTGAACCGGTCTGTGGTGAAAAAAAAGGTTGGGGATCACTGCAATAGATTAGATCAGGGGTGTCAAACTCATTTCACATGGTGGGCCACATACGGCCTCGGTAGATGTCAAGTGGGCCGGACCATTAAAATGATACAATACTTTGCTATAAATAACCAAAACAATATGTCTTTCCTTTGTTTTGGTATAAAGAAGCACAAGAACATTAGGAAAATGTTGAAATTTAATGAACATATCTTTTACAAAACATTTCATGAAGCACCTTACATTTCCTTCGACAAATGTGCAATTTACTTTTATCATTCACATATATGCATTGCAACTGATCCCACTGATTGTACAAACTTTAACAAGTAATTGGTATTGAAGAATATAGTAATGCACTTTAAGATTAAACAAGATTCATAAAGAAAGCACGTTTTAAAGCATTTACACGTGCATATAAAATCTAAATGTAATCCCTGCCTACACCTTACAAACTAAGGAGAGTGCTATTAAATGTGTAAATGTGAGAGTGCTATTGATAGCGTCTGCTGTCATGGGTCTGTCTCAGTGACAGACTGAGGCTGCTGTTGTCTTCTTCTCTGATCAAAACAGTGTCCCCTTGCGGATACTCAATGAATTGCACCTGATTAAAAATATTAATTCTGTGTCTTTAATGCATTTTTTTCACTTTTACATTATCCTGCGGGCCTGATTGAACCTACTTGCGGGTCGGTTCCGGCCCGCGGGCCGTATGTTTGACACCGATGCTTTACATAATCATCTCGCGGGCCGGATTAAACTCCTTTGCGGGCCGGATCCGGCCCGCGGGCCGTATGTTTGACACCCCTGGATTAGATCATACGCAACGACGTCTTACCTGTATTTTTCTAGAGACACTTCATTTCCATCAATATCCTTGGCAGAGAATTCATAGATGGACTTGGCACTTTGCCAGTCTTTCATTTGGGCACACTGTATAAAGGTGAGGAAGCATAAGTCAAGTTGTGCAATCAGGAAATAGACCAAAGAGACAACATGGACAGCTTGCTCAAGAATCACTTCTCTTAATTCTGAAATAACATTTAATCGAACCACATGACATGTAATCACTAATTTCTCCCCACAATGTAATCCTTTTTCAGAGTTTCTTTTTAGATGTGATTTTTTTATCTGTAGATTATGGAGCCATAAGGGATACCTCGCCTGTGCGTCCACTTCTTGTGACATTTTTGTTAGGTGATGTGCTCTGTGATTTTCTTCATGTAAAATAAAGAAAGTACTGTATGTGCTTTTTCTCAGAAACACTGACAGTGACTGTACAGGGCAATTTAGCAAAACAAGCCCACAAATGCCGACGCCAGCATTACACAAACCTGACCCGAATACTGTCACAACGTCGGACCTATTTTTTGGTTACACCGCCTTTTATAAATAGCAGCATTTCTTACACGTCGTTATAAGCGCACCGGAAATGGTGGCAAAACAAATCGCTTGAATCACATCAAATTTGCATGTTTACAGGATTGGGATAAAATGTTTTACCATTGCACGGATCACTCCTCTGCTTCCCAGCAAAGCTAACAACACGGAAGGCGTTCGCACTAACCACATGCTGATGACACGAACGACCGTTGTTACGTCATTTATTAGCCCCACCCAGCGACCGAGTACCGCGCATGTGAAATGTGTGTGATGCTATAAAAACAAGAAAAAACAAATGATGTTCCGTTGCTAATGGCCTAAGTAAATGTTTTTTTAAAAATTTATTAAAATAAATGTCGAATTATGGTTGTTTTGAAGGCCGTAGTTCTAACTCGTGACCAACAGATGGCGCAGTCCAACTGGAAGAAAGATGGCTGCTTTGTCCAAGCGTTTCCTATGGGTTGAAACATATCCCGAAGATAATAAAGATTAAGACACTTCATACAGCTGTTTACATACTGTATGAATGTGCATATGTCTCTTTAGACATGTTGGTGGCTGCAGACCTATCCCTCTTTTTCTCACCTCACTAAATTAGAACATTCTCGACAAGTTTATTTCAATGCTTCAATGAAAGCAAAAGAAAGTCCTACAGTATGTTACTGTACACACTGGTCTGTTGCTTACATTCTAACAAAAACATTCACATTGTCAATAGAATAAAATGCAAACGATGGATTGGTACGTAAACTTTCGAATGATGTAGTCGGTTATAATTCTAAAAATATAAGATGGTAATGATTATAATTCGGTCAATGAATTGATTTTTACAATGATTCAGAAGAATTCTCCCACGCTGGTGGTGTCATATTTATGAATGAAATACCATGATGTCCACCAGACACATGTGCATGTCTACTTGCACCTCGATTAGATACACCAAAATCCCAAACAAACACCTGGAAAATTATAAATCTATTTGAAAAAAAAAAACTGCCACCGATCAATGTTACTGGAAAAGTCGGAGCACATTTATTACGCAAATAATCTCCACACACCAAGAGCAAGTTAACAATACCTCAAAGAAGAGAAATTAGTGACAATAAGGACACAGAAAAACAAACAAGCTTTGCACAAATCTAAAAACAAAACAGTTGCCTAGAAACCAACCTCTGCAAAACTTGATTCTGCCAACCCCACCCTCCACAACACACACACATGCACGCACAAACATGTCTCAGGGAGATTAGATCACATGGTTTAGCAAAACTTTGGGTTATTTCTTACTGTTCCTAAGCAACAACTTTGCTGTTTGCTTGCCATCGCATATCCCTGGCGGCGCCGCTGGAGATTACGTGTTAGAAAATGTATTTACAAACTGACCACAGAACTTAAACCATTTCCATCGGAATGCTTGATTTGAAAGAAAAAAAAATCCTCCGAACTGGAGTTGCAATATATTTTTTTCCATTTTCAGAATGATAAAACCCACTCATTACTTTCATATTAAAAATCAAATTAACTTTTTGCGGAGGGTTCTAATGGAAAACACCTACACGCGAGTTCTTTGCATGTTCGAAAATTTGTAACAAAGTAAGTGTTACGAAAACAGATGGCAACCTATATTTGCACTGCCACAGAATCGTTTACATTTAACCCTCACGCTCCGAGGGGCTTGGTTGGCAAGGCAACAGATTCCGCAGTCTTTTTCCCCTTACCGCGCCTCTCAATAGTCCACATCAGCCTTCTTATCCTCCACCTTCCTTCAGACCATCGTGAGACAAGGCTGGCATGTCATGTTCCGCTCTTCGGCGTTTATCTGACAGCTAATTAGCAGCTCGGCGAATTCTTCTCAAAGCCAGACCACTAAAATCTCTCCCCCAAATCTATGTGCCAATCGCATAAAACACCTTTTGAAATAATAACAGTGCCGAAACAAGGTGAAACAATCTCAATAACACACAGCGGCACCTCAGTTTTCGTGATTAATAGCTTCCAGAGAGGCTGACTAACTTCATCATACGAAATTTAAAACAATATTTCTCATGAGAAGTAACGTAAACAAAATACATTTCAGGGATAATAACTGCAGCTCTCTTAAAAAAAAAAAAAACAGTGGATGGTTGCCACTGTTGCCAAAATGATGTCTTCGAATAGACAGGTGGGGTATTTGCAATGTTATACATTAATATACAAAATGGAAAGCTACCATTTACCTGGCAGCTAGTGTCCCCCTAAACACAAAATGTGCTTTAGTGCAGTACAGGAGAGGTTAAAAGGCACATCTTATAGTTCAAGAATTAATTGGCTGCAAAGCTCAATCTTTCTCAAAGCGCTAACGATGCTTTGTGGGTTTAACACAATTGCAATTTACACGAGACCACGTTGTCGCATCCTTGCGTTGCAACAAAGAGTGCAAAAAGGGCATCCCCCCCCCCTTCGTCAGATGCAAAATGAACTCAACTCTTGAGCTCTAAGTGAAAATGCGAGATGAAAGCAGACAGCTCATTAACCACTGAGCGTGTTGTGCCACTGTGAAGCGGCGATGTGGCAGCATCTCGCCGGGAGGGAACTGCTGTTGAGTGGTGGGCCATTGGAACGGGTCACCAAAAGAAAAATCATTCAAAATATATGCATGTGTATTGGTCATGTAAGTATATCAAAAACCAAAAAAAATCAATTAACATTTCAGAGTGACCATTAGCTGGTATGGCACAGGGAGTCTAGGATTATCATGGTGGTATGGAAAGCTGATCTTGATAATTTTGTATATTTGAATACTAAGAAAAAGGTGTGGAAGTATTGTAACTTCACTTGAGATGTTTAATCTCACCTGCAGTGTGGGTCAATTGCTTTTCTCTTCATTCCCACATTTGACTGGTTTACCTTAATCTGCCCCCCACCCCCCATGTGTATTGAGTCTGAAAAAGTCATTTAAGTCAATGCTTTACATAGCTCTAGACACCCCCGCACTACCCCTCAACACACACCCCCACCCGCCACCACCCATTGGCAATCTTAATCATGAGCAAAATAACATCGGATTCAGTCACCGAGACGTCGTTGCCAAATGGAAAAATACGAGGAGCGGTGAGCAATTTACAGAAAGTAACCACGGCATGTCTCGGATGTCTGGAGCATCAATTCTGACGGGAAACTTAAAAAGCACGAGGAGTAGAAATGACTGACTATTTTTTCGAGGACTACAAGGGTTGATCAACCTGTTTGCTGTTTAGAAAACCACAGTGAATACATGCCGCAATAAATAAATAAATATTTTACTTTTATATATTAACCCTTTCATGCACCCTGTAACCTGTTAACATGATAAGATGTCCACTGTAGTAACCGCTGTCCCTGAAAGGGTTAATGTATCAGGGGATTGTTAAAAAGAGAGCAAAGCCATTTGACATGCCGGAGCAACATGGTGAAAAGTGCCTCCGTTTGAAATGTACTTGTTTGTTCGTGGACTGTGAAGTGGTGCGATGCGCTGGAGCCTTTCATGGCGCCACACCGCTGCTCTTATGATTCTCAATATCGCAAAAGCAAAGGAAGAAGCTCGTGTCCACCTGCTGCCTCACAGCAAGACTGACCTCTGCGGTCCAGTCCAATTCTTCTTGTGTGAATCAGAAGAATGCCTGTTGCCTTCTATCAATTCCTTGATCTTTCCGGTCGACCCCTTTGCGCTCTGTGAGTCTCACCCTGCTGTGTTTCCTTCCTTTCCCACTGAATAGATCCACGACAACAGCATGAATCAATTAGGGGTAGGAAAAGTATACTCATCAATCCCTCAGCCAATACTTCTCCAGCCATCCATTTTCTCATCTGATTTATCCTCACGAGGGTCGCGGGCAGGCCGGAGCCTATCCCAGCTGTTTTCGGGCAGTAGGCGGGGTACTACGTCGCCGATCATCCTGCCACTGGCAAGAATTTCTGCTGGGTTTGACTTTCCCCAAATTTTACAATTGTGTTGGTTTATATGAGCAGAGAGAGAGAGAGAGAGAGAGAGAGAGAGAGAGAGAGAAAGAGAGAGAAGAGAAGAGGGGAGAAAGAAGAGAGAGAGAGAGAGAGAGAGAGAGAGAGACTTGTTGCTGAAGCACAAGTTTGCCAAGAGCTGGGATGGCCGAAACATACAAAAGTGTAACTTGATTTGGATTTGTAATATATCTGAGTAAAAAAATGTGTGAGATATGCACCATGTATCACATTTTCTTAAAAAGATCAAGTGAAAAAAAAAAAAGACAAAATATGCTGCGGCACATACAAAACATCTCATGGTGAATATTTTTCAGCAAGCGAGGTGAAGTGCTGGTCATTTTCAGAGGAGATTTTGTTCCCTCTCTTCTCGTGCGATAAAAACATTTCCGAGGCTTAATTGGCATCAGCTCACATCAGATTGAAAGGACTGCGGGAGCCTTTAGCGGCATCAGCCAGAGTTAATTACGCACTCCTGTGGCTATGAACCATAACCAAGTGAGGAGGCGCACATTTGCAATGCTAAAAATAACCTATGAGTGAAGGATTAATTGTTTGGCAGGGGGTTCGTCAAAGCGAAAGACAATGAATCATATGTGTAACCCACATCTGTCAGAGTTGGGAAAGTTGTTATTAAAAGTAGCATAAACATGATTTTAATTTGCCACTTCCTTTCCACAGCTGCCTCCTGCCGGCGTTATAACGAGAGACTGGACAGATGGAGATCTCGAGCAGGTGGAGAACTTGGCTGGAGAACATACAGCGGCCGCCTTTTCTCTTCTGCCTTCTCAGTTTCATATCTATAAAAGGCCATGGCATTACTTGTTGCTTTAGCAACAGGGCGAAAAGGGTTGACAAGCCTTCCTTTCTATACTGTACATCGTCTTTTTTGAGTCACATTGAAAGTATGCATTTCAGACTTTTTACCAGAAGTGTATCAATCATTCAGCAAAAGGATACGCGAGCATAAAAAAAAAATCTTAAATTTTTAAGGTCACACTGACATTTTATATATATATATATATATATATATATATATATATATGGAGAGAGAGAGAGAGAGAGATTTTTTTATACTCGAGATCCTGCAGTACAAATTAATGTCAACTGAGCGGCAAAAAAAAGAAAAAAAATAGCAGAAGATAACAATGGTGCACTGGTTCAAGTTTGCTGATTAGTGTCCAAGTGCAGTTTGTAGGCGTGTTAACAATATAAATAAACCCAGGCTCTGTGGTGTTAAGTGTGTTCTGTGCTTGTCTCACCACCTAAAGTCCTCCTCCGTTTCAAACACCCTCGCTGATGTGTTGCCATTGTGCACCTCCAAGGGTGGGCCAAGTGACAAAAGGAAAAAAAAAAAAAAAGGCGAAGCTAACAGCAAGGACAGTGAACTTTTGTATGATACGACTTTAACAATCTAGCAGGGCCACACCGACCAGCCGGGATTATTTCTTTATGTCGCAAATAAAGTCGCTGATTTTCAGTGAGTCATAATACGCCACAATTGCCAATAATAGGCAATTTGAATGTGGGCGTCGTAAGGCAGAAAGAAGTATGTGTGGAAATATGAGTGCTATAGGAGGTGTCACACGTCTCACTTTCGGTGTGTATGCTCTAAGTGTAATTACAGAATTGAATGCTTTATTGTTTTGATTTACTGGCTTTATTAGTTGGTATTGTTCTACGTGACAATAAAAGTACAGTGGTACCTTTACCGACGAACGTCTCTTCATACAAAGTTTTCAAATTACCGGTACAGACAGTACTTAGTTCCTCAACAGGAAAATATTGCCTCTTGTTACAAAAGAAATTTCAAGATGTGAAAGGTAAAAATACAGAATGGCCTGCTTGTAACAGCTCCGAGTTTCCTGAACGCAACATACTTCATGAGGTGTTCCGATAGTTTTATGTCAATGTGAATAACCCAGAAAAAGAGTTCACCGGTCGGGTGATCGTTCACTATGCTGATGTTTGCCTTGGACATTTTCAAAGGATTGTTAAAAGCCGACAAAAGCAAATATCCTTGGATCAGTTCTTTCCAAAACGCCAGGCAAAAAACACTTCTCAGAGAGAACATGAACTAAAGAGGGCAAAAACCCCCCGATGAGGACGCAGTTAAAAGTTAAATGATCCATCATTTCTATTCTTTACTCTAATTTGTTTTTTGCATGATGCACAATTGTAATTTATTGTGCGATAATGTAATTGTAACATGTATTTGTTACATATTTTGATGCATTTTTATGCTTTAGAAAACATTTATGTCTGAATTTTGGGGGGCTTGGAACGGATTAGGACATTTGCATGGAAAACGCGTCTCTACTTACAAAATGTTCTAGTTAAGACATTTACTTCCAGAACCAATTAATTTCGAAAGTAGAGCTCCTGCAGATGGAACTCAATGTATAGCATTAAAATATGTGACGTCTACTATACTCTTTGTATGTAGGTTTAGCCTTTGTTGTTGTAACGCTCAGTCAAGGTAATAATACGGCTTCACGCTGTCACTGTTTTGGGTATCATAAAAGTTAAATGAGTTCCCTCTACTGCGGTAGTTCACTAAGCTTCTGTTGAACAATCATGAAGGCTGCCTCGCACCTCTTTGCAATGCACTTGTTTAAATTGGACAAAATGTTGCCACCCACTGGTAACACAGTTGATGAGTGGTGAGTACGTCTGCCTTTTAGTTCTGCGGTTTGGGGTTTGACTCTAAGCCGTGACCTTCCTGTGTAGAGCGCAACCTAAAATACCGTTCTTTGAAAATCAGCTTTAGTCGTCTCATATATTACGGCACAATCACGCATATAATGACACCGATATAAAGCAGCCTTTGGGTGCCATTGTTAATTTCAATGAGGGCTGCTAGTGTGTCAAGAGCCCAGATTTGCTCGTGCTTGATGTAATCCATTTTTTTTTTTTTTTAACAACAATGGCAAAACAAAACAAATAAAAAAAATACGATTTGTACAGTCTCAGGGACAACAGTTGGTAAATCAGCACACTAATGAGATCCAATACAAGAGCTGCATCAACATTCTGCCATTTTGAAAATAACAGTTGTGATTCACAGAGGGGCGAAAGCGATATTCGCCCTAATTGACTCGCAGGCATATTGTTCTGGATATGTTGATAATAAAAATCTCACAGTGTGAAGAAGTGCCGTTCAACAGCGCTGCAAATTAAGGAGCGAGCCATGCTGGTGTTATGGCTTCACAATTCAAATATGTTTGCTCTGTTATTGTTGTGGGCACGGAGTTCCCTCTGTTGTGGGTCGTTCACTCGGCTAAGGTGAGTCGAGGGACCTGAATGCAGTTGTAATGATTCTCTCGTTCTTTGTCGCTTTCTGCGATTTGAATTAAAAAAAAAAAAATGAACTCACATTCCTATTGTGATGAGAAAAGTAAAGAATTCTATTTTCAACCTGTAATCAATTCGGACTGCTCGCTGGACTGTTACAATGGTGTGCGCCGAGACAATTGAGTTTGCGTTGTCGAATGTTGAATGGTTATTGAGCTAATTTCTCTCGTTAGGCCCATAATAAAGAGGTCCATAAAATTAATGTGATGAACAAGTTGCCTGAAGTGGTTATAAATCTAAGCCGATACATAAATCCAAGGATTAGCTGTACTCTGTTCCTTCTGGCTGCATGAATTGACACAGCACTTGTCATGAAACTTGATTACATTTATGTTATCGATCATTCGTGCTAAAGGCAGTTGTGTTCATGACTAATACATCGCTGTGTGTGTGTACATCAATGGCACTTGAGCAGAATTAAGACTTCCTTCAAAGCTGAACCTAATTGTGCACCTTCTCTTGACTTAATTTTGTGGGTAGAATATGGAGATAAAAAGAATGGTTTTAAATGGGTAACAAAAAAAAAAAAAAAGTTTTTGAAGTGCTCACAACATTCTCTTGTGCGTGCCATCATGTGGTTTTAGTGAGTTCCCCACGGATGCTCCACTTTGGAAAATATCTGTGTTGACTGCAGCGAGTTGAAAGAAAACGAGAAATCAAAAGACTTTCCTCCTTTCGGTGTTCTCGTTACCGCCTCGTCAATAAGCTACTGTGTTTCATCCCAACTGTCTTACAGATGGTACAGGTCCATGCTTCATTTCTGCATCCTCCGTCTTGTACTGTCTTCACCCCATCTCCATCTGTCCAATATTCTGTTCTGCCGTGTTTACTTGTTCTATGTACTCTCCAGTCGTCTGCTCTTTTGGTCCGCATATGCGCTAATCCTCAAACGGGTGTCTCACCGCGAGCCTGAAGGCCGACACAGAAATTACTCTCTCTTTAGCAGAGAGTGCGCTTGATGTCTGTTTACCTCGGTTGCCGGTGGCCCCCTGACCAGATGGCGTGATGGACTTAAAGAGCCTTAAAGGGGATTTCAGTGCAGCTGGTGAATGAGTCTGATGCCAGCCTGCGCACGTTTGTCGAGTTTTCTTCGCAAGATCTCACAAATATGTCGCCGAGGCAGAGACACTGTGATATTTTACGAAACACCATTGTTGGAAATGTTTCGTCCATATGTCAACACTGTGATACAAAGCTATTCGATAAACACAAAAACATACACTCGGTAGTTTTTCGATCGCATGAGCGGGAGGATGAACGAAGGATGAAACGGACAGACTCGTAGGCTGTAGCCCTCATTTTACTTTGCGGATTTTTTTTTTTTTTCTGCATTACCCTTCCCACGCGAAAAAATGAAACCAAGGCTGTTTCCCAAAATGACCTGAAACGGTTAAAGGCTTAGCTTAATTTAGCTGAAACAACAGTGACTTCACCCAACATTAGCCCGGCCGCCGGCGAATAGTAACATGGCAGCCTGGGCGAGCTTTACTTTGACGCACCCACCTCCTATGTTATTATGTGACACAAAACCTGAACGAGCTAATGAAGAACATATGATGAAATGCAGCTGAGGCTTAAAGGAGGTGACCACCTCGCACATCAGAATGAGCGCCTCATCTTTGTGTAACATGAACAAAGGGGATCAGTCTCATGCATGCACGCCCCCTTTGTTGTTTATGTGTGGGATGTGTGATTTGATTTGTGCGTGACACGACGTCCGATTTAAAGACATTCTTCACTATATGTTTGATTTCGAAAACGTTAATCATGTTTTTGGCTCGGCTTTTTGCAGTGCCCAGAAACATTTTATGATAAATACCTGTATGACATTCCAACTGGATTTTAGAGGAAAAAATGTTTTGTGGCCTTTTTTTTTTTTTTTTTAGAACAGCGCAAACCCCATCTTTTATAAATGAACACATTGCCTATTCTAAACAGAGACCTCAACAACAGAAATTCTGAGTCACATCGTGCATGATAATTGCCGTCCTCGGTGCAGGATGAATTTAAAGCCAATTGCCACCAGGAGATTTTTCATCTCCAACATTCTCCAAATTAGAGCGCCGCAGCGCTTTCGAAATCAGCACGATCCTCCTGCTGCTTTTGTGCATGACTCAACTATTCTGTCCTCGCAGTCGTCTTCCAGCCGAGATATGACTCAAACGGTTTGACTTCACTTTTTAAGTTTGCCGAGAATAAAGTTTCAAGATCCTATACTCGGCTATGAAAGCTTGCATCGTTAAATCGTTGACCAAAGTAGCGTTCTTTCTTGACATGACAGAGTCAAGATGATAAGATAATTCAGCCAGTCAAGAAAGCCCAGCAACTGCTTGCAAGATTCCAAAAGTAACCTCCGTCCCTTAACTAGATGAATGATTAACTTGTCAAAAACCATACCGGGGCACAAACATGAGATAAACATCTGTTTGAAAGTTAAAATGGACTAAAAATAGCAGCGAAAAATCGATGTGACTCAATCAAGCATCTGTTGCTATTTTAAAATACCTGACAAGAAAGAGCACAGTGCAAGTATTTGCTACATTTATTCCATACACGTAGTGAGGAAAAAAAAAATCTTACATTGTATAATAGATGAAGCTGTGATGTGGGAACGGTTTTGCCGTATAGAGCCTCATCCGTCAAAGATCACAGAGTGAATACTCACTAATGAAGGCTGATGCCATTGCACAAACATGTAGGTGGACTCGAACAATTCTTTTTTTTTCTCCTTGTACACTGAGCCATTTAACACGAGGAGGGGCAAAAATAATCATGTTGTTTGACAGTGGATTGCAAGTCTGCACACAGGCAACAATCATGACCATGCTCGTAAACGAACACGTATTTCGCAATCTGCGTTTAACATAAGTGAAATAATTACATACATTGTAAAGAATTAAGCAGATTTTGTTGTTGTTGTTTTCAATTCAATGGTCATTGTGTTGCTTCTGGTGTGAGTGTGCCTTAGTGTAACTACCATAGGTGCAGCATCATATAGACATACAGGAGTAGGTCATTAATGCACAGTAAGCTGCAGTAATATTATTCATTCTCCACAGAGGATAAAGAATTCACGCCTGCGAGTATTACCGCTTTAGCTGTCTTTGTTTTTATATGTCTGATTTTTACTTGACATACAGCACTTTGGATGCAGCGATGGTTGTCTTTAAAGTACTCTGTAAATGAAAGAGTGGCCATTTTTTTGCATCATTTGCTGGGCCATGTGCACATATTGGCGGTACTTGTGGTGTACTGGAGGAAAGACTTAAATGGAGCAATAATTGCAATGATTTATTCAACACGTTGGTTTGAGGAGTGTGTGGGAAGAATCGGAAGACTTCCAGTCGGATGCCTCATTTATCAGCATTTTAGCAACTTTGAACCAATTAAAACATACATTGGCGTCACGGGGATGTGCAGAAGTGGGGGTGTTTGGTGCCGCAGCATCTGTCCCCTTCCCCTTGATGCCTAAAATGCAACGATGGCTTGTTTTTTTGTATGTGTGTGCGTGTTTGTGTGTTTTTTCAGTCAAAGCCTGTTTGTGGCCTTTCAGCAAAACACTAAAAAATAAAATCTAATGTCTTGAATATTTACTAAAGACTTATTTCTAACTTCGCGCATTTGGTTAAATGACACCTTGTATGTAATTAGTCCCTTGGTCTGCTTCACCCCGTGATATCGGTATTTTGGCCTGTTTTACTGCCTGCCACTCCTCTTTATTACCCCACCTCCTCGCTTGTTCTGAGAGGGGACAAGGGAGCTGGAATCGAAGCAAGGGTGTTGCTTTGGAGAATACTGCATCGACCTACCAGCACAAAATCTGAGGAGGACCACTTTTCCTGAGGTGTCCGCCTGCAGCACTCAATTTCATTCTGCCCAAACGATTTTACATGCACATGCATGTGCCAAATGTTAGTGCCTTGACACTTTCACATTTAGACGTAATTTGAAACGAAATGAGTGTTCAGAAAGCTAAATAGATGGCGAGCGCACAGGATGATTCATCCTACTGTCTAATGAGGCTTCACTAACCCCTAATGGACTTTGTTCTATTTTCAGAGGGAAAAATAGATGGGCGAGTCATTTCGTCGACGTAAATCTACCTTTACTGCTTGGCACAAAACATGTTTCCGTTTCTTTCAAGTGTTTGCCTTCAAGGTTCCAAAACTTACATTTAAACGATAACATTTACAGTAATTCAGTATAATGAAAAGTGAATGTGCAGTATAGTGTTTACTCTCTCTCTCTCTCTTTCTGTGTGGGTGTGTGTGTGTGTGTGTGTGTGTGTGTATACACACACACACACACACACACACACACAAAATCTCTGCCGTGTTTGTATTCTTTAAACACAACAAAGCGGTGACTGCTCCAGTTGACACCTACGAGATTGCTGCTCCTCCACGTTTAACACCTGGCAAAAGGCTCAGTGCGTTGGACATGTTTTTGGCTTTCATCAAACACAAACTTATCAAGATAGAAACAACAAATATACAGTATCAATCCACATGATTTCCCACACTTTGGATTCAACAGATTTGGAATCCACAGCCCCTCACTGCAACAGGTTTTGCATTGAAGGTGTCATCTCAGGATGGGGTTTGATGATGATTTCAAGTTCGCATATCGACTCAGTGTCGCTCACAAGGTTGTTAGTAGTTTTCTTTAATCTGAATTGATTATTGAACCCTGTCTGTTTTGCTGAAATGCCTTCATGGCACATTTACTGTTCACAAACAAATGGAAAATGTACTGCAAGATACACTTCTGCAGGTCATTCGGAGAAAACAAGTCACTGTTTATTATTATCTTTAAGTATTGCACTTAAAGGTATGTTCCCAAATATATTATTATATATCTCGGACATTTTGTGTTGAATGTGTATTTAATCTAATGGGAAAAAAAATATTTTTATTTATCAGGCTTTTTACAATTATTTATTTATTTGTTTATTTATTTGATTGTTTGCTGAACCGAAAATTGATCCAATCCCGGACAGGTTATGAAGCGGGTGACGATGACACAAGTTCATCTTGCAAGCGATTCATTTGTCACCAATAATTGCACTGAACGACTATCTATCTATCTATCTATCTATCTATCTATCTATCTATCTATCTATCTATCTATCTATCTTATTAATGATCCGCTGTTACGCACCGCCTAATTTACCTGGTAGCAGTGGAATAAGAAGAACCAGCACTTTTCCACTTAAACCATAAATTTCCATTGTTATTATGTTTTCCATTATGAATGTTTCACAAATACTTGCAAACAATATTTCCCTCTACCTCATTAGCGCACCATCGAATAGTGCAATGAAGGACTCTGGTGTGTTTCGCACTCCACGCGTTGCGTTACACTGTAACGGTTACAGTCACAGTGCAGGGAGTGACTGCCTCACATGACCACCACACACAATAAAAGGAGTCGGGCTTTAGCGCAAAAGCCAACTGAAGTCACAGCGACGTGAAGCTTGCAAACTGACGCCGTGAGATTCTTTGCAGAAGATTTTCAATTGGATTGTGATCAATATCTTGGGAAGCTGAAAGAGATTTTGATCTCTTTATAAATACACTAGCTAAACCCCAGTGGTCCCTATTGGCTGCTGGCTGAGCGCAGCTCATCTTTATAAAACGGGCGCCTGATCTCGCTGCTTTCCTTCCCCACCGCTTCTGGATCACACTTGAAGCAGACGAATATTGAATCGCACAAACAACCCAGGATCGGCTCGTGCGCATCACTTCTCGACTGCTCTGAGAAAGCCAGAAGTTCTGCAGTCATCAGGTACGTTTGGTGAAAACGAAAATTGTTCAAGAAACTTCTACTTTGTTCGTAATGGGTTGAAAAGGAATTCGGATGCTGTTCGTATCGTTGCTTGCACGTAAAAAAAAAAAAAAAAAAGTTGTAATCAAATGGTCGGGAGTGTGATGGAATGTATATTTGCGAGAGCATTTTTCTGTATAAATATCAAACCGTGCATTTGAAGTCATTGATTGTTGTTGAAAGCATTATTAGCTTGTAGTTTTCAGGATTTTTTTTGGGGGGGGGGGTGCATTTTGCGATTGTATTTACTTTCCTCTAATTAGTAACTGAATATTTTAAACCACTTAACATTTATTTCAATGTTTTCTCTTTTTTGTATGTGTGTGTGTGTGTGTGTGTTTGTCATTTTATATTTGATAATTCATTAAATGAGTGGTGTGGGATAACTTTGGATAGGATTATGGGTAGATTCATCCTCTACCATACTATGAATGCCAAAATGTACCCTTGGTGCAAGAAGAAATCTACCCAGTAAGTGAGAATGTTGAGCAACTTGACAAAAAAAAAAAAAAAGAGTAAATTCAAAACACCATTTTTTTCAGTGTTGATAAGATTATTCTTTCAGTTACTGTACCTTTTGTGAAATTTTTATTTGGTGGTGTTCTGCGACATTTTCGAATGCAAAATGGATGCCTTGGCTCAATAAAGGTTGGTAAACACAAATCACACACCAAAATAAGAATG
Source organism: Hippocampus comes (assembly GCF_001891065.2). Taxonomy (NCBI): domain Eukaryota; kingdom Metazoa; phylum Chordata; class Actinopteri; order Syngnathiformes; family Syngnathidae; genus Hippocampus; species Hippocampus comes. The sequence goes on from NW_017806235.1 coordinate 1,838,952, forward strand.
CATACAAGTACTTTTAAAATATAAGGGTTACTTTTGAATCACCTTGCTATACTGTACAATCAAATTCCATTAACGATCTCTGACATTCCTTTTGTGAAAAAAATGACTGATTTGTGAATGCAGATCTGGTGGTTTGACACGACTTGGTGGACATGTGGCTACTGGAGAAGCTACGTAGCAAAATGGAGAGCAGTGGAACACAATCTCAGCCCCCGCAGACCACCGAGGCCATTCCCGTGTCTGTATACGCCAATGTGCTCACCCCTGAAAAAATTCCTGATTTTTTCATCCCGCCAAAACTCATCTGCTGCCCACCAGAGGAATCAGCAACCCCCAAGCCTCAGCACTGCTCCGCCTTGCGACCCTCCACCTCCGATCATGTCATCTGCGTGCAGAGCCCCAGAGCTCGCAGCAGCAAAAACCCCTGCAGCCCTCGCCTCTTTTCCCGTTTCGGAGGGGACACACGCAGTCTCCAAAAGTCAGCAAACCGTCACATCATCCAAATAGAGAGTGCAGACGAGCCAGCCACGGGGACTTTGGACGCCAACACCAACGCAGATCCTCAGTCACAGACCGCCATGTCACTGCCATACGTCCCTAAGGCCCAGACCTCCTATGGTTTTTCCACCTTGGTGGAGTCTCCTCATACCCGGCGCAAGGAGAGCCTGTTCCACAGCGACCCCAGCAGCCCTCTCACCTCCCCGATCTCCCAGAGGCGCTCCCAAGTGGGGACTCATCTAGCCCCAGCCAACACCAACCCCTACCGCTACTTCAGTGGCGGAGAGAGTGACACCTGCTCCTCGGCGGACTCGTCCCCTTTTAACTCTCCTCTGCTGTCCCGCTCGGCCTCCCTCCTGCGCTCCATCACACAAGAGACGCAAGCCAAGGCAAGGGGTTGACCTTTTTTTTTTTTCTTTTCCTTTTTGAAATTAAAGCAGTTGACATGCAGGCAGAAATAGACACGGCTGTACCTCAACTGGTATCTTATAACTTGTTTAAGTTCTTCCATGATTGAGCTTAATCATAGTATGGGAACATTTTCCATAGTCACAAAGTTACAAAATACAGTAGTGGAGTTTGACACACCACGTGGAGCAGTATGAACAATCCTGCCAAATTTGACTGGCAAACTCTCCATTAATATAAAATGAAGCTTCAAATTGATGAAAAATCAAGCCGTTTTCTCTGCCCTCAAATGTTGTTGGTGTGTCCGCTGAATGTGTGAAAACACCCCTCAAAAATTGATGCTACTTCACTAGCTTTAGCAACATTCTCATGCCTATGCATTCGTGCATGTTATCAGAATGAATCCTCTGGTGCTTGAAATATATCCCACCGGGTCATCGCGAGGCTTAACATGCTGCGATGAGTGGCGCGAGCCACCAGCAAGCTCAAAACCTCGCATACAAACTAACAGGCTTCCAGTGCATCAAAGGAAAATGCATTTTCTGGGTGTAGGTATAGTTCGTTAGCTAACTGCATGCTGTAGAAATGGGCCAAGAAATAACTTTCTCTGTATTGCCAGTTTACACTTGTGTTTCTCATCTGTCTTGAGGTATCTCGTGCCAAGCGCTCCCTGGCCCGCCACAGCTCCCTCTCCACGGATGATTGCAGCTCTGCCGACAACAGCCCCAACATGCAGCGCCGGCGTACGCGTTGCCCTACCTCTGCGGCACTCCGCAAATGCAGGACTAGCAGCTCGAGGGCCTTGGCATCTGACCCTTTGCAGCGTGAGCACACCATTAACCTGCAAAAGGGCGGGACACTCAGACTTAGTACGCACTACGACCCAGAGGCGGCACGGCTGAGGGTTCGCGTGCTAACGGCGGAGGCCATTTATGGCAAGCAGACAGACCTGAAGAGCATCAACTGCTGCGTGGCGCTCTACCTGAAACCCGGCAAGAAACAGAAACAGAGAAGCACCATTATAAAGAATAGCAGGAATCCCGTTTTTAACGAGGACTTTTTTTTTGACTCACTGCCGAAGGCGCAAGTCAAAAGTCTGGCCATGAAGATCAAAGTCGTGAACAAGGGAACCAGTTTGAAGAGAGACGTGCTTCTTGGAGAAAGGGAAGTGCTGCTGAGTGAGCTGCTCACAGGCCTGTAGGGAAATCCCTGTCAAGACTTTGGTGAGAAACAAGCAGCACTTCATCTTCAGAGCCCTTCCTTTACCGCCTTCATTCCACTTCAGAGGGTGAAAGGAATCCTATCTTGCACACTAAAAGCCAAACCAAAAACCAGTTTAACAGTTTAACTACAGTTTACATTAAAAAAAAAGTGGAAACTTGTTTGTGTATCTGAATTGCACAGTGTCTCACCGTTTTCAATGAGTTGTAATGGTCTAGTTTACATGGGATCGTTATTCCTGCAATGATGCCAAATGATATTGTATCAACTGTGCTTTGTCAAATGAATTATGCCCTCTTTCTTTTTGACAGACGTCGTACTTGGTAATGTATTGGCTACTGAATGTAACACCCCTCAGGCTGCTGTAACTTGTTGTTGTTCATCAATGTTCCAAAGAACAATGATTTATTTATGTTTGCTGTCAGTTTTGAATTGCAGCTTTGAAAAAGTGGTTTGTCGCGTATTAGCCTATTTCATGAATTTAAAAGGTTTTGCTCATGTTTTTTTTTTCCAAACACACAAATCTACAAAAGCGATCCTGTGGGTCGAGTGGAAGCTGGAAGACATTTGAGAGGCTTAATCTCGCTTATGTGCACAAAATATTGTCTCTGTGAATTCCAACTCCCTGTTTAATATTAGGAGAGAAATATCTGATTGAGATGTGTCTCGCAGCGTAAAGGGCAGCGAGAACTGCCAACAGTAGTTACTACGGTATGTTGAGGTTGGTAATTTAGAGATTTTAATGGCCTCAAAGGGAATACAATAAAGTCATTCCCAAAATCTGGTGCGTGGGCGCCCTCGAATGGAACTCGAAAGAATCACAGTCAATGACAATTTCGTGGTACAGGTATTTGACTTTTAAATCTAGTATATCTGCATTGCATCTTGAATAAATATGTGGGTACATGTTTTATCAAGCTTTTATGTGCTATATATTTTAACTGACTCAGTATTTAAGTACAGTTACGTTCCTGTCTTACAATATATTGAAGCACAGTGTGCATAATGTGAATGAATAACATCATACTCATACAAATCTCTGTGGAGATTTTTTTGATGATCATTTAGACCTAAACGTTACTGAGTCTTGGTATTTTTTTGTGTCGTGAAAAAAGTTTGGGGACCACATACTGCCGCAGTATAAGAGAAAATGATGTGCATATAGCAAAACACATCTGAAAAAGGTATACTAGCGTTCTCTGTCGGTATAGGATATACAGTGTACTCGATATACTCGACTCTCAGCTCAACTTTATTTATCAAGCACTGTGTTGAGCTGGAACAGAATTGTAGACAAAAGGAGACGAAAGCCGAAATAAAAACGGGTTTAAGAAATTAAAAAAAAATGTACGGTGAGGAGTCTTCGCTTATGTGCAAAACATAGGAATACAGTATATCGTCAACATATGACTCATGTTGGCAAATTTTCGAATGAGCCTTTGAGTCTACAATATTTACTACCCGAATACCTTTTCACGAAACATACTGTTCATATACGCTTCCAAATTGAACGTCAGTGTGGCATATCGAAGGGAGCGTCGGGTTCCCCCACTGTTAACGTCGCATTGACGTGACAGGTCTCAGTTCACGAAGGCAGTAAGTGTACCTTGATTGTTCGAAATCCAAATTAACCCATCAACTGGATGGGTTTTTAATCCCACTGCATTGTGGGAGCTGTAGTTTCTTATCAAGGGACACGGTGTGTGCCCCTCCGTGGTTAAAACTGCGTCACCCACAATGCAACGCGGCCACGGTAAACACAGAGCTGTCAAGCAATACAAACGCCATCTTGCCAGCGCCCTCAAAATGGAAGAAAGATGAGAGCTCGAAGCAGAGCCCGGACTAAAATTCGCTCTTTTTGAAGCCATACTCACCTTTTTGGTGGTAAACTAGTGGTTATGGGGTTGATGTCCTGTGAGGCAACACGGAGCCTTTAACAATGGATATAACGACGGCGGTGTTCAACGCGGCCAGAGATGGTAAGCTGAAACTTATCCAGAAGTTGCTGAGCAACAAAACTCCCGAAGAGCTCGAAGCTTTAGCCGAAGAGAAAACACAAGGAGGTACTCCTCTTTTGATAGCGTCGCGATATGGACATTTAGAGGTCGTAGACTACCTCCTTGAACATTGTAGAGCTAACGTCGAACTCGGGGGCTCGGTGAACTTTGACGGCGAGACTATCGAAGGAGCGCCGCCGTTGTGGGCGGCTTCGGCTGCCGGTCACCTGCCGGTGGTCAAGACCCTTTTAAAACACGGTGCCTCGGTGAACAACGCGACGCTAACTAACTCCACTCCGCTACGAGCTGCCTGCTTCGACGGCCACTTGGAAATCGTCCGCTATCTGGTGGAGCACAGGGCTGACATGGAGGTGGCCAATAGACACGGCCACACCTGCCTCATGATCTCCTGCTACAAGGGCCACAAGGAGATCGCCAAGTTTCTCCTGGACCGCGGTGCTGATGTCAACCGTAAAAGCGTCAAAGGAAACACGGCCCTCCACGACTGTGCCGAGTCCGGCAGCCTGGACATCATGAAGATGTTGTTAAAGTGTAGCGCTCGCATGGAAAGGGATGGTTACGGGATGACCCCTCTCCTCGCTGCCAGTGTTACGGGACACACCAACATTGTGGAGTACCTTGCCCACCAGCCCCGCACTTCCAGGGAGGAACGCATAGATGCGCTTGAGCTGCTCGGAGCCACTTTTGTGGATAAAAAACGGGATCTATTGGGAGCGATGAAGTACTGGAGACGGGCCATGGAGCTGAGGCAGCCAGGGGAAAAAGCAGGGTGCCTGACCAAGCCCCCACCCGGACCCCCCGTTCCTGCCTATGGCTGTGCACAGGAGGTGAACAGTGCAGAGGAGCTGGAAGCTCTGATCACAGACCCCGACGAGATGAGGATGCAGGCCTTGTTGGTTCGCGAGCGCATCCTGGGACCATCCCACCCGGACACCTCCTATTACATCCGCTACAGGGGAGCCGTCTACGCGGACTCTGGCAATTTTGAAAGATGCATCAGCTTGTGGAAATACGCTTTGGATATGCAGCAGAGCAACCTGGACCCACTCAGCCCCATGACGGCCTCTAGTTTCTTGTCCTTCGCCGAGCTCTTCTCCTTCGTCCTTCAAGACCGCGCCAAAGGTACCCTGTCAACACGCGTCACCTTCCACGATCTGATGACGGTGTTGGGTAAAAGCGTGCGGGAGGTGGAGCGAGCCGTGGCGCAGAAGGACAATCCGCCAGAGGCCCCTCAGTTCACAAAGGCGCTCGCCATTATCCTCCATCTCATCTTTCTGCTGGAGAAGCTGGAGTGCAACCCTGAGCAGGAGCACCAGAAGAAGCACACGGTCTACCGCCTTCTGAAGCTAAATCCCCGCGGCCGTTGCGGCTTCACGCCGCTCCACATGGCCGTGGATAAGGAAACCACGTCCGTGGGCCGCTACCCGGTGGGGCGATTCCCCTCCCAGGCGGTGGCGTCGCTTCTCCTGGAGTGCGGCGCCGACGTGGACGCGCGGGACTGCGAGAACAACACGCCGCTGCACGTGGCGGCCTGCAACGGCTGCCCGGAGATCATGGCGCTTCTCATGAAGGCTGGGGCGCACTTTGATGCCACCAACGCACAGAAGAAGGCGCCCTACGAGCTATTAGACGAGCACAACATGGGTGACCCGGCTCTTTACCCGCTCAACTACATCACCCTTCAGTGCCTGGCGGCTCGTGCAGTGGAAAAGCACAAACTTCCCTACAGGGGACTCATCTCCGAAGAGATGGAAGCTTTTATCGAGCTGCACTGACCTCCACTACGGTCTCCTGATGACACTAATTTGCAACAAAACTTCTTTTGACCCACTGCTTGCTTTTCTCCTCCTTTGTCCCACCACAAATGTTCAGTCCAACATTTAATAAGAAAAGTTACAATATGTCACTGTTGAAACGGGTGAATCGAGTGAATGACCGCACCCGTTCAACAAAAAGCTTGACGGTTGAAAGCCATGGATCGATATTGCTTTTGTGATATTCTGAATGGATGATTCGGCAAACCCAACCAGCCACACTTGCTTGTCTCTATTTATTGGTTCTGGTTGGTTACTGTTTGATGACATTCTCTTTGGAAGGATGTTGAACTCGCTGTTCCAAATTTGCCAACCGTGGGCGTCTCTTTAGCTTCTTTGTCATGTAAAGCCACAAACATCATTCTCGATTATCACATGCTAATAATTTGCTTTGATACTTGGAATTCCTCAGGTCATTTTGAGAGACGAAGATTAAAAAAAAAAAAAAAAAGTGGTGTTGTGGTCTGGCAAGTATTTAAAGCTAAGATTCACTGTGAACCAATTGGACGACTGGATGACTTCAAATTGGCTTCTCCCAGGTTAATAATGGAACTGCTTTATTGACTTTTTTTGTTATTTAGATGGTTCCTAGAAATGCCTTAACATCCAAACTGTCGCTTTTCATGTACCCTGTATGCGGCATCCACGACACTTGTGACACACGGACAACTGATTTTCCCGGTACTCGTTTGTGTCCAACTGTTTAAAATCCACTTAAACCTCAGACGCAATTCTCTCCAACTGAATCCATGGCTTTGCGGCCACTCTTGCATCTCAGTCTTATTTTGAATCGTCTCTTCTTTTGTTTGCATTCTCTTGAATGTTTGCTCTGTGTCCAGGCTGGAAGCCCCACCGAGTTGAATGCCGACTCAAAATGCTCTAAAATGGACATACTTTCAGGCCACAGACTGTTGCTGCCTTCTTCTTTCTCGCCGGTATGAACATCGTGTGTGTGTCAGAGAACGTCTGAATAAAATTCAGTCTGGCAGCAGCAACTCTGTGTGGTCATTGCATCTCTGATTTCCATCCATCCATCCATTTTCTAATCCGCTTATCCTCACAAGGGCGTGCTGGTGCCCGAATCGAACCTTGCACTTCTGCGCCGTGAGGTGGACGTGCTAACCTGTCGCCCACCGTCCTACCCGCATCTCTTGTTCATTCTTTATAATTCATCTATGCTGCTTTTTTTCTATACTCACATAGGACACGTATGTTCTTTTAACTGGCTTAAAATTGCACTGGCACACATATCCTCATCCACAAAATGATGCTCGTTTCAGCATTTTCATTGTGTTAGTAGTGGAGTCTTCACCGATGTCTTCACTCAAACACAAGCATAGGGGCGACTCACTTAAACGGCAGCTTACTGATACAAAGAATAACAGAAACCCGATCATTGTAGGTCGTGCGTTCATCGTATAAATAGGGTGTAATGAGCGTCACTGCTGCGGGGCAGCGGTAGAGACCGGGTGCTCCCCTTTCTAATTTTAGGGCTCTTTTGCCCCTAGTATCTGCTCTGAAAATGGGGACGGTGTCACACTTCCCACTCAGGCAGGTGACGGGGGTGACTGGAACCCGATGGCACTCGGTCAACAGAGATGTCTTTTATTGTGGACGGAATGACAAACACCGAACTCATCCGGCCCCAAATGAATACAACTATGTTAGCTTGGCAAATTTGAAATTGGATTAGTTCAAGACACAGTCCCATTGTTGACATTGGTTATGTCAGCCAACACTATTGATTGTGAAGGCCTCGAGTAGATACAATTGAAATGGCGACCCGCAGTGGCTGAAATCTTGATTGGACAAAAGCAATCGGAGAAGCTGGAAGCAGTGCAACCAAGAAAAATGCCACACAAGGATGAGTAGGCTGTTGTGAATAAATAATGCCATTTTAGGAAGCAAATATTCGATTTTAAGATGGAAATGCAAATTAGCGCTTTTGATAGTGTTTAGGTTCGCCGATACTGTTGCTTTTTAGACAACTGTCAGATTTTGTGTCGCTCCGGGTTAATGTCCATTCTCTGGTGAAAGACCCGAGCAACATGTTCCAGTCTCGGCATCTAGACCATATCTGCATTATAAAATAATTACATGAAATACATCCCTTGTATAAACACACACAGTTTCATTTATTTATTTATTTTGGGGTTAAAAACAACTGATGGCCTTTGATCGTCTTCTGCTGTGAAAGCGTTATAACAGCAAATGGCCACTAGGTGGCGCGCTTATCACGAGCAAAAGTACTCGACGCACCCTGGCCTTGTTCTCCCCATTTCGGCTCACTCGAGTATCAGTTGGTGAGCAAAATACGGCCGCAATTTGAAATGAGGATCTTAATGTTAAAAGTTCCACAATATATCATCATCATAATCATTTTAATGTTTTGGGATGAACACCAATGAAAGCTTGGATTTCTAGAAACAAAGCCTTCATCCAGCCGTGTCAATGGAACACAAGCATAGCATTTACATTTTTTATTCATTTCTTTCTTTATTTTTTACTGGTGGTGATTTTGTTTGTGATTAAGGTAACCCATAATTGCAACGAAGAACGATTGTTCCTATCTAAATATTATTTGTTCCATTTTCCATCAGAAATAATGCAGCTGAATTGCGTTCTAATGAGTTTAATTGGATTTGCACTATACTTTCGTGTTGGATTTGTATCTCATAAACAACCTTGTTCATGGTTCCTGGATAAATGGTATAAGGAATTGCATGCTGCTATATAACAATTTCTCTTGTTTTTCACTCCCCATTGTAATTTGTCTTTATTTGACCCAAACGAATCATTTAAGAGTAGCGTGTAATGAACCAACAAGAGAGCCATTTAAATCCATTGAATGATTGCACTTTTCAACGGGGGCCCATCATTTTGATTGCAGCAGTTAGCCACCTTCAATTTTTTTTTTTTTTGTGAGATTTGTTTTTAAATCCGTAAAAGATCAACAAAACGAAGCATTTATACGTTGAAACAAAAGTCAACTCAACCCGATTATTTGAAGTCAAATGTATTCAATGTTTCCTTCAAAAAGGATTTTACTCTGACAGTCCATTTTTAAAAGGCTTTCTTTGTCATCATTGTACCAGCCAGCGGTCTAGTTTGAGAATATCAGGGGATGCTATCGGTAAAGGGGGGTAATAGCTGCTGATGGGGTGGGGGTGGG
>NW_017806235.1:1848126-1853126 GCF_001891065.2 Hippocampus comes
CGTCATACGTCGGGGGGGAGGGTGGTGGTGGGGAAGAGCTTCGGTGTGTGCATGAGAGAGAGGAAGGAGAGAGCTGGGAGGGGGGGTGGAGGAGGAGAGAAAAGGAGGAGGACATTAAGGCAGAAGACAGTGGCTCCCAATGACATAAAGCTTCACTACCTGAAGCCGCCCGACCAACCGAGCGACCATCTCTGCCCCCCCCCCCCTAAAAGACGTCGAGGAGCCGCGGGACGGCGGTCCCGCGTGACATGCACCCCCCTGTATAAGGCAGACCCTCCTTTCTGATCGGAGCCGGCCTGCCACTGGATTACAGCACCATCCGAGGAAGCTTCTTCTAGTTGTAAATCCACCCATGCATCTTGCAGACGGCGCAGGAGACGGTGCACTTGCGACCAAGGTAAGCCACGCAGCATCCCACCGCGGAGCTTTATTCGTGGGGGTGAGTGATTTTTTTGTTTTTTTTCTTTCTGCTTTAATAATCGGGAGGGATGCGCGGGATGTCTGCCCATTTATTGTGACTTGTGTTCAGGCTGGTTGGCAACAGCACTGAGGAGAGAGTGCCTTGCATCCACACACCCCCCACCCCACCGCCTCCTCATACCCCCACCCCCCGTGCTTATTGTTGGCTGGGCTGCATGAGAGACCCATGCACACAGGAACATCCTTTGTTTATCCCTCACTCTAATTTCAACCGCCTGCAAGACATTCATCACTTAGGAGCGTTCCATGAGAGCTATGGTTCCTTAAACAGATTTTGCTGGGAAATTATAGATTGTGTGTGTGTGTGTGTGTGTGTGTGTGTGTGTGTGTGTGTGTGTGTGTGTGGCACCAGGTGGTAAAGTGGAAGGACTTATTTAAGCAGACTGTTTTCTAGACAATAGACTAGCGGCTGCATCTGCTGCTGTCAGCCTGTGCATAAAATAAAGCGCACCTGCATATATGATACCGGTGTACTCGTGTAGGTCTATAATTACACACAGTTGGGGTTTTTTTTGCTAACACACACACACACCCACGCACACACACGCGCAGGCTCCTGAGCGTCGTTTAATTATACATTGATTTACTCATGCACATTTCCCCACTGCTGATGCTTGTTTTTTAGGGTTTTAATAAGTACATTTCTACAGTGTGCCTGTTTGGGTTTTCTGTGGTCTTCCTCGCATGTGTACGCCCAAATCTCAAGTTGTCTCGGTGAAACCCAGGGAGTCTTTTCCGACACACACACACACACACACACACACACACACACACACACACACACACACACACACACACACACACACACACAGATGGGACATTTTCCCCGAGGCACAATGTGTTTGCTGGTTATTGTTCCACACCATTTCCACATCCCTAATTATTTTAATCAGTCATTCCTCATGCATGAATTCCCTTCTTTAGCGTGTTTATCTCCTCCCTCCTCCACTGACGACCGTCTTCACCTTAATGAGAGAGACTGAGATGTGGATTTTAATTTATTTTATTTTTTTTTTGCATTTGTCAGACAGGAATAGGTCATTGTGCAGAAAGTAAATGAATTCTTTAGTCGTCGTCGTCTCCTCAAAGAGCTCAGAAATCCACGGCTTGGTAGATATTCACTTTGGCTGTGCAAGGAGCACAATGAAATCACTCATGGCGTGAATTCCCTCAAATAGCATTTCAGAGGGTTCAACTGTGGGTCTCAATGGTTTCCTGCCTCTCTCTAAAGCGTATACCGCACTGCAAAAGCCGTCCTATCTTGAATATGCCAAATGAGACGCCCTCCCAGCGGAGCCGCTTTGGTTGCTCGTCAAAGGCCTTCATTGAAGTCTTATTCCCACGTTCTCACAGTATCGCCTGGCTCGCTTTCTTCCTTTGGCTCACAACGTGGTGCCCATCCTCGCGTTTTGTCATAGCCTCCGTGCACGTGTTGGCCTGAAGAAAGGAGAACATCAAGGCAAATTTGATGAGCAAAGTCACCTATATAAAACAAGGAAGACAACGAGTTGGTTGTTGTCGACACCCCGAGATGAATTGACCTTTGCGGGGTATTTCAAAGAGCATGTTTTTGTGAGCTCGGCTCAAACATCGCACGTGGCATTTAGAACTTACCCGACATGGCTGAGCAGTATAGCGCTGATTGATAATATAATAAGAAAAGTGCGTATGGCAACCGTAATCAGGATGCACTCCGTTATACTGCCACAGTATGCATGAATTTATATCTAGACGCCACCCCTAAAACACTCCGTTGTCTGTTCATTCATGTCATCCAAAAAAAAAAAAAAAAAACCCCAAACTAAAATGAATAATCAGCAACATGAGAACACCTCTGGAAACGATATTGCAGAAATTATGCTAATAATAAGCAATTAGGCGTTTATACACTTCATTAGGTGCAATTACGCAATCCAGCGAGACTGAATATAAGAGTGAAATTTAGAATTCTATCTTCACACAATATGATGTACTTGGAGATGGCACAAAATGGGTGATTTTGAATCGAGAGACGATACATACGTGATAAGGCCATGACGCGTGGATGCATAACGCAACGGCAGCCAGGGCTCTCTATAAATAAAGCTGTATTGTATTGTATTTCCTTCAGCGTAGCTCCATCTGGTGGATGCATAACACAACAGCAGCCACTACTGTAGCATCAATTCAATGCGTCTTATAACGCGATGCGCCCTAAATATGAAAACCGTTTTGAAATAGGCCATTCATTGAAGGTGCGCCTTATACTCGGAAGCGCCTCAGTGCGGAAAACACGGTAATTAACTATTCTATACCTTGAAAGAAACACTGTTGGGCAATGAAAGGACTTGCAGAACCTGGTGCTTACCGGTTGCCGCTGGCGACCGCCACCAAAACTCACAAGGTGGCCACCTCTAGAGCCTACAAAGGAGTTCATCTTCCAATTTTCACAGCATAATTTGCATTTGCCTAAGTGTTGCATAACATGTCTTTAAAGTATCTCCAGACACATGGTTGCAAGACTCTTCCGCGGAACGTGTGTGTCAGGCTGGTGACGTTGGTATCGGTGCATACGGTATTGGCGTTTTATAAGTACTGATACTGATTTGAGTATTATCGCATCACTAATTATTACGGGTGTAACGAAAACATGATTCGAATTAAAGAACAAATGAAAAACAAAAAAACAACAATAATACATTTATTGTTACATGAATACATCTCTGACAGTGTCAAACGACATCATTTAGCGTCGGACCTTTTCAAGATTGTGCTGGCGTGCCTATATTGTTGAGGTCAGTGAGTGTACAGCCAAAGTAGCTGCACAAGTATGAGACCTTGTCGAAGGTCTCCAGACACACGCACATCCATTTTTAAACCAGTTGGCCGTTTGCCATTACGGTTGCGTGTGTGTGTGCAGGTGCGCTGGTGTGCACAAGAGTGAAGGCTAGGAGACGTCGGCATGGCGACTTGACTTGATGCCCTTCTCCAGATGAATCACAGGTTGTGATGTGTCAGCAGGGATGAATTATGCACACTCCTCCGCGACCTCTCGTCTCCTCCTCTTCTCCTGTCCACTTGTCCCTTGTCTTCAGTCAGCCTTTTATCAGAGTTGACACATCTGAAGACGTCTTCATTGTCCACCCCCCACGCCACCTTCTACTTTGTTCATATGGAAAGGAAGATGTTCTGGCTCCATGTTGCCGCTGCATCCTCCGTTGGAAATCGCAGCTGAGGTCGATCTATACCGTCGTTCAGTTGCTCGTGTGCAAACCGGGGCTAAATGTGCGGATAGTCACGATTCAATAATGCGAAGGAGACGTGAGGCCATTGACTCAGTCTGACAGTTACATCCCTGACTGACAGGAGCCATTAGGCCTGACTGACAAGATGGCTGACACAAGACAAGCCAAAATGCCTCATCGGAACTGACTCCAAGTTCTGGCATCATCCACTTTGACGTCCGGTAGGATTGCACATTGGGATTTGGTCAATCGGTCCTGGGCGTAGGCTACCTTGCATCCTTCGTCAACTTGTATGCAGGCTTGTGAAAAAAACACGGGTGGGTGGATGGCATACATTGTGTGACAAGAACATTTAAGATTTGCTTGGTGATGAACCGTCCGAGGGTCTTACTTATTTGGTTGAAAATTCATGATGTGCTGTTGGATGTGGAAAGTTGACCGCCATATAGTATACTGTGAATGACCGACTTCGTGAGATACAAAATAATTAAGTTGTAAATGTAACACAGAGATGAAAGTCCTCCGGATTTTCCCGGAATTCCGGGTTTTTCAAATTTTTATGAACATTTCTCCGGAGAATTGAGGAAAATTTGCATAAAATGAATCTGGATATTAGTTGACAACATTGAAGACATTTTTTCCGGAATTTTCAGAAAAGTCCACTTTCATCTCTGGTAACAGCACTAGTCCGCACAATTTCCCACCAAATATATGCTTTAGTGCCAACCAAAGCGGGGCATCGATAACGACATTGTTCTGTGTCTTGCTCAAGGGCATTTGCCTCCTTTAGCCACAGCCGCACCCGCGAAGCCTCCAAATCATCCGTTTTAGCGTTAGCCTTTAGCTCCGTGCATAGAGTCACAGCTAGTGCGCTTACTCTGCCGCACCACAAAGGACGAGAGGCCTTGGCCCTTGTCCGTATGTGCGTATGAAAAACCTCCATTGAGCAGAATAAGGAGGAGGTCATTACTCGGCAGTATTGGGCTCAACGAATTTCCACACTATGAATTTAAATATTTGTTTTGTTATTTCAACAGAAAACAGGAGAAGATTCGAAACAACACTTAATTATGACATCATTCTATTGATTACATCCGTATTCTTTTAATATAGATGTCACATTTCTAGAACATTCACAGTATATCGTCAAAGTAACTTTCTTAATTGGATGTGCGTCACACAAAATAGTGCTGATGCCAACACTCCCCCCCCTCAAAAAAAAAAAAATTATATCCAGTCTTTGTACGTGTTCTAACAGCTACTCTAACACCTCGTCGATAATCACACATTCAAATA
>NW_017806235.1:1858126-1872598 GCF_001891065.2 Hippocampus comes
GGTTGTTTGAAATACCGAATGAGCGTCGAATCAGCGTCAGATATACATTTGGGGTCGCAACATGCCCTCCCTGATTAAAATTTGCTGTTGCCCGTAATTGACGAAATGACGGCTCGTGTCCGGGAAAAAAAAATAACGGGTCTCTCATATCTCACGGCGCCGCTGCTTATTTTTATTGCTCCCCGCAAACATTCCTCCTCACTTCATTCCTCATCTATTTTTAAAGTTAATTGGGCGACCGCCAACATAAATATTGGTCCTAAATCTCGACTTTGTTTTACGAATATCTTCATACCCTGAATAATGATGCCATGTGTCCTCATGATCATTTGAATTCTCCGTCCAATCAGCCTCACCGTGTAAATTACATCGTGACATTTAGCAGAAACCTCCCAAAATAGAATCTAATCAGGTGCTACCGCATTGGTGTAAACATTTAAACCGAGCATCATTCTTGAAAAGCCACATCTTTGATACGTGCAGCTCCACGATTTCGTTTGATCTCATTACTTTTATGCGCACGTACCCTTTGTTGGAACCAATGAGCGTAAACAAGTTGTCACCCCCCCACAATGTAAACATTTGAAAGCATTAAGAAAAACAGAAATGCCGCTGAGGCACCCACATTCGTTTATATTCAGGGCAACGATTCTCCATATTTGAGTGACAGGTGTGTTTTCTGTTCAAGAGCCTTAGATATGATTTCTTTTTTTTTTTTTTTCTCCACACTCCTAAAAATGTAACCAGGGCAACGCAACTCATGCCTGCAGTAAGCCATACTTCATCCTGTGCCTCTGATCCTCAACGTGTTTGTGTGTGTGTGTGTGTGTGTGTGTGTGTGTGTGTGTGTGTGTGTGTCTTCAAGTTTGTGTTTAAAAGAGAAAAGTGTGACAGAGAGAGACTGCCAATCTCCCCCATGATGCCTTGCCATCTGCTATGTTTGTGTGTACGTTTTTGTTTTTTTTTGGAGGGGGGGGGTTCATGTGTGGCTGTGTGTTTTATGTGTGCAAATTGCCTAGTGAGTGTACATGAATTTGCAAGTGTCACTCGCCTAGAGGTTGCGGGGTCACATGAAGCGTGAGGTAATATTAGTCCCAGCCGCTCCAAGTGTGTGACTAACACAGCCTTCCTCTCAACTTATCAAAAGAATGGCACACAAAGCCATGAATAATTGAAAACGGGGTTATTTTGGAGCTGCATCGTGAGCACGAGTAGATCACACAGGCCGGGGTGTAAACATGCAAGAACAAAAAGTGACTGCGAATTAATTAGGATTCCGCCGTAAAGTTTTGGTGGTGCAATGCAGAGCAATATATTTGTACTTCTGCGATCTACAATCAAAGACGCATGACGTGAAAAAAGTCTCATGGCTTCAAATGCGCTGCAGAATGATCTTTTTTTTTTTTTTTTTTTTTTTTTGTGCTTGTCATTTGTCATGGAGACAAGTCTGTAGCTATTGTCGCCACCTTCTCATGGTGAAAGGCATCATGGGTAAAAAAAAAAAAAAAAAAAAAAGTCTTCCAGGGGCTCTCGGGGGAGCTGGGCCACGTTAAACAGTGTTATTACATCAGTCTGATGGCGCACAATAACCAGTGTACATTTCACCACCTGAGCTTGCGGTGTCATTATCTGCTCCATGCAATAAATAGCACATGCATCCCTCATCTATCTCTCTGTCCGGATGACCATCTGTGTTTGTCACGCTGAAATGGTAATAAGCCTCCCTCCCTCCCTGCCGCCTCCCTGTAACGCCTTCTCTTGCGTTACGTGTGTTCTTGACGCTGAGGCTGATGATCAGTCACAGCGTGTTGTGATGTCGGCCTTACAATGCATACATGCTCAACGTAGGTGTTTTTACGCCCTTGGCAACACTCGCGGTATATTCGCCGCTAAAATATCGCTGGCATCAGGCGAGATCCTCACACCTCCAAAAACTTTTCAGGAAAATAAAACAACCCCCCAAAAAAAGAGTGTGTGTGTGTGTGTTAAGCCATTTTGGTCAAAAAGTGAACAAACAAATGTAGAGACTGAACCATATGATTTGTGTAAAAACATGAAATTCACCAAATGTGGACATGTAAGCAGATTTTTTTTAATTTTCAAAACATTGTCTTCTAACCTTTTTTTTTTCTCCCAACCCATAAGTAGCCCACACATATATTTTACATTTGCAAAATCTCATGGCGTGTCACTCAACAAAAATGTAACCGGAGCAGATTCAGTTGATTGAAATAATGATGATCTCATTTTAATTTCCTTACAAGTTGACTTAATGTGATATCTGTGCCTGTTTGGTTGAACACAAAGCTCATTACACAGTCGTATGAATGGCAAGAGGTTGAGTGTTTCTTCTGCCGTCAAGCGGAAGAGCGTTTTCATTGTTCTGCCTGTCACCACTGCATAACTGGCAAAAATAAATCAACCCATTTACATTGTTTGTGCTAAATAAATCATCATACTCGGACTAATTACGTTGGATTACTTCCCACGGCACAGCAGATGATCCCCGTCTGTCCTTGGGAATAACTGATCTATAACCATTCAAAAACCGTCCACAATCTCATTTGTTTTTGTAATTGCCAGAACAGATTTGATCCGCGATCGTTTACTCGGCATTGACCTTAGACCAGTGGCTCTCAAACCGGGGTTGGTGAGTTGTATCTTGGGTGTTCATGAAATCATTCCCAATAAACAATGCATCATTTGAAAAAGATGGCACATTTCGGAATCGACGAACCCATTTCTTTATATAAACCGTAGTCTTAAATTGCTTCACATGCCCACAGTTGACGAATATTCACGACATCCCCTGACCTTAACCCTCAGGAGGGCAAGGAAAAACTAAAAAACATCAGAGGAAAAATGAGAAACCTTGAGGAGGGGCCGCAGATGGGAGACTCCCCCTTCCAGGATGACTAGACTGCAATGGATGCCAAGTGGGCAACATGTGACACAAAATTTGTGTCAAATGTAACGTGAGAATAATGTCAAAGTCCATTTGACAGGATGTAAACGCTGCGGGTAGACGTCCTCAGTGACCTTTGTGATTTTTTTGGGTATTCAGGGGTGCACATGGCAGCCATGTTTTAATTAAGAATATGAGGAGGTCCCTGAAAAGGTCACAAATTCTCAACATTCCGATTAGAATTAGCACCTCTAAAGATCAGATCCCAATACTGACCTCATATTTTCCTTTCGATGCTCCATCAGTACATTTTTTTGCTACACGCCCAACGACTGGAACCCAAGCACCAGCACGCCCCTGCTCACAGCGTCTCCCTCCAATAACCCAGCTGTAAGATGCTGCAAAGGATGTTGCTTGAATGCCGTCAAAGGCTCAGCAGCAGCAGCTGGAGGAGCCGATGCAGAGCAGCTGGACACAGGAGAGAAGATTTGGCCGTGAGCTTGAGGTTAGAGTGCGCGCTGCAGGAAGGAGGGAGTGGAGGGAGGGGGCGTGCGGGGGGGAATGAACGAAAGGGTGCCGCGCTGAGGATGGCGTCACGAGAGGTTAACAAGGAGACGGAGGACAGGGAGGAGGGAGATGAGGAGATTTCAGGAATACGGCAGCTCATGCAGAAGTGAGACGAGGGGAAGATTAAGGGTTTCGGAAGCGGATTGAGTGACAAAAGTGGAAAGGGGAAGAGAGAGAGAGAGAGGGCTTTGTCAGCAGGTGAAAGACAACAGGGTGCCCCCCGATAAACCGCGGGAAAGATATGAGGGGTTACGCCGAGGGCAGGCGGAGGCAGGGAGGCATCGGCAAAGCGGGCAAACGGCAGAGAGGGAGCAGACAGTGAAAAATAGATGAGCAGCGTCGAATGTCGGAGTGGCCATGTGTCTGCGCGCCGAGCAGCGGCCCTAGTTAGATTAACAGCAGCAAATTGAGTTTCCCTAAGAGGGGAATTTACTTAACGTGCTGCCGCTGGAGCTTGAACGAGCCCTGATTCTTCTTATCATATTGTTCAATTGAAAAAGGGACATGTTGAAAGCTTTTCTATTCAACCCCCCGATTACACCGGTCCGAGATAAGACCGAGGCTACGAAGCGGTGAACGAAATAGAGCCCGTATATCAGATAGACAGACGTGCCTTT
The DNA here is from genome assembly GCF_001891065.2 of Hippocampus comes. Classification (NCBI taxonomy): domain Eukaryota; kingdom Metazoa; phylum Chordata; class Actinopteri; order Syngnathiformes; family Syngnathidae; genus Hippocampus; species Hippocampus comes. Next base: position 1,862,216 of record NW_017806235.1, read on the forward strand.
CCAGATTGGCTATTTTTAGGGAGGAAGTGGCAGCCAGTAATGTGTTGGAGCAGGTCATTAGCTCGATAAGTAGACGGGGGAGTCTTTGAATATGCGCCGCACCAGAAATGCCTCTTTCGTTTAGGAAAATAGGCGAGGAAGGGTCAGCGGTAATCTCGACACGCCATTAGCGCCCACGCGGCGGGGATGTCACGGTGAAGGCGTCGCATTTGTGCATGCCGATACATCAATGACAATATGGACGATCAACAGCGGATACATGCCGTGTCACGCTCTGGACACTTACCCGTGGCGGGACATATAAGTTAGTACTTTGGCCTTCGGTTACCCGACTTCATCCACATCTTAATACCGCCGCTAGCACGTTGCAAATATATAAAACATGTCATGGTTTATATTGGCTGCAGGGATGGGCAAGTTAAATGCTGGAGTGTGGCGCCACAATTTTTCATGCCACTGGGGGCGGGGGCACATAGGACTACACACTTCCAAACCAAATGGTTCATAAAATCAAATAAAAATGGCACTTGTATGGATATAATATATGCACACACGTAAAATATGTGCTTTTAATATGTTTCGTTGTTCATATTACATTTCTCAAACATGTGTACTGCATTAAAAAATAAAATAAAACGCTATCCTAATCCAAAAAGAAAGAGTTTTATGCAAACAACAAAATATCCACAAAAATGGCCATTCAAGGACAAGCACAAAACTGCTCAACAGCAAACCCATATTAAGTGCAATAAATAAATGTGTGCATTTTATTATCTCTTTACAACTCTTCAAAACAATTATTAGGACTCCGCGTATTGTAGTATCGGGCAATGTAAGACCCGGTCTAAGTGCAGCTAAGCCATGTCTGCCATCTAGTGGTGAATGGTGATATTACAATTTAAAAGTAGAGTCCAAACCTATATATACTCGGCACTCACGAATTGGCATTTTCTCAGATTTAGTTTTTTTCCCCGATATATATATATATATATAAAATATTCCCCTCCATTTTTTGGGGGAAGGGGGCATCGGAGGATTAATCAATAGGTTGCTCAGAATACAAAAAAGCATATCAAAAAATAATACACCTTAATGACCAGAAATATTTATTTAATGTATTCATGTGTTGTCTGAACTTGACTGTATACGTTTACATTTCTACTAGAAATCAAAAGTGAATAGAGTCTGTGTCACCGAAATGAACTTGATGAATGGGAAAAATGATCATTTCCAGCAGTCTAAAAAAAAAAAAAAAAAAATCCACACTCTTTATTTTTGCCCATTTCCTCACTTTGTCAATAAAAACTAAAACGTTGCAGTGCATTGTATGTGGAGCCTCAAACACGATACGGGGCCGCAGTTTTTCAATTTTAGCGCTTCGGACATTGTGCGGTGCTCGGTGTCTCGTGCGTGGCGAAGAGTTGCTGACTGTCATTTTTGCGCCACGGTTCGCTTGAGTCGCTTGAGACATGAAGGTTCGCGTGTAACTGTAACGAACTCAAACGACTACATTTGGGCGTGCCCGCGTATTCGGCGTTGGTGCTCGGCTTCGGTCTCGCGCGCGTCATACGCGGTCGGTTAACAAAGGCTCCTTTCTTCCCCATCTGTGTTCTGACATGAAGGAATGGCAGAGGAGGACACGACTGAAGAGTTATCGAGTGAGGGACAGTGAGCCTTTGTAATTCTCCGCAAGAACGCAGAGCTGAATGATGCGACGCCATATGTGCGAGGCCGCGCGCGCTTTTATGAGAAGAGGAGCCAATGATAACCTTCCCCAAATTTACCGTCTTTGACGTATGTGCCGCTATTGCAGTTTTGCCGCGTTCTGACCCCTCAATTAAATGTTATCCATTACGGTAGCACACTCGAGCACTATTATTAATTGACTCCTTTATGTTCCGCCATAACAGTGAAATCGAATTACTTAAGTCCGAGCTCGAGATAAATTAGTTATTATGACTTTTGAGGAGAGTCGAGCAACTTAAAAATGTATCACTGCAGCTTATTTCACGGTTCACTAGCACAGAGGCTCATTAATGCTGAAGCCGTGTGGCAAAATAACAATTTCGGGCCTCTTTCTTGTCTTAGCCGGCGCATAGTGGCGCTTTTGTTCTGGTATTAGTTGAGTCAGGGCTGGCCCACATGAGCCCTTAATCCCAGTTAGAAGTGCTGCGGCAAAAATCAAAAGCCTTAATCCTACATTAGCATGAATTTGCCTTTAGTTTTTCCTTCACGAGGAGGGTTTTCTCCTACCTCGCTTTGAACATTTTTGGATGAGGCCCCTCTTCCCCTGGCAGTGCGCTGACATTTCAGCGATGAATCAGCGATGTGGTGACTATGTTTTCAACCGGTTTGGCTGACCTTCATGTATTTGTATGTGTGTGTGTGTGTGTGTGTGTGTGTCTACAGAGTGCCTCCTACCCCTGCTGAGTGAAGCCCCAATCACATTTCAGTCATCTCCAAGCAGCCTACAGTGGGACCATGCATCTGTGCAGCACAGGCGGCGCACTGGTCCAATTCAGCAGGCTGATCCCCGGGTTCCGCCTCAGGACCTCCCCCCTGTGTCTCCTTCTGCATCTCATCATCCTGCTAATTAAAGTGACCGATCTTTCCGCAGTACCAGGTATGTCCGGTGTGTTTTCCTTTTCCTCGTCATGTTATTGAAGCATACCTGCACTCTTTCGTAGCCCAAGGTGCAAGCGAGCCACCAGCGAAGTTAAAAAAAAATAGGGAGCAGTCATTCAAGGTGCTGTCACATGCCCTGGCATGTGGGCAAGGAGAGCCCCAGTCACAGACAAACTTTCAGGATCAATACAAATGCGAGTTTGTTTCTTTGCAATCTATTTTGCTTTTTATTTCTACAATACAGTGGTACCTTTCTTTCAAAATTCTAAATGTTCAACACGTGTGTTAAGACTTTTTGCACGATACTATTTGTCCGTTTCCATTCATTCCGGTCCATTCCTTTTGTCTGAAACCTTCCTAAATTCTTGCGAGAACAGGCTGTCCTACATAATCATTTGGTTGCCATAGGAACTCAAATTTCAGCGATCGCCGCGAGCATTTCTCAGGAAATAGGCAGGACGTCTGAAGATATTGCACGTTGACATTGAAATAGACAAGCAGTCAATCGGAGTTGAGCATTTCTTGATGCCTTGCCATCTTGTTACCTTCCGAGACAACCTTCCGACCCTTTTTTCCAAACCAATCGTCAGGGCCTCGCTTCTTCTTCTGGTGAATGGCAGCTGCTGTATAATCAGGTGTGACTGTATTGTACCATCGTGTGTCGGATTTGGCACGCCCATGTTTGCACCTCTGTGAGAAAGCGTGCGCGTGTGCGTGCGCGCGTGTCATGTAGAGGAGTGAAAGCCGCGATGTGAGTACATTGGAACTGGACCGCTGCTTGTTAATGCGTTTTGATAAGCCGGGAGGTTCCATCAGCATGTTTCTCATCATCGTTTTGATGACAACATTTGCACAGATTTCCCGCCTCAGTGGTCGACACGCACACACCCACGCACACACACTCGCAAAACAAACAATGCAAATTCCATTTCTCTGGAAGGTATTTCTTGTTGTTGTCATGTTGTTTTTATGTTTGTCTGGCTAATTTGCTAATTTGGCTGTCATATCGGCGACTACACGTTTCGTCTACGCGGGATGCGGTGAAGCTATACGTTTTCATGGCAACCTTTTGGTTGGGCTGTCGAAGCATCTCATGTAAAAAAAAGGCGTCGGAGAAAATACAGAGAATTATATTTCATTTGGGAGACATAGCACCAAATGTTGGAACTCTTTCAATGATCAATCGTGATTTAATCATCATCAAAATGGGCAACATATTTTGCGGTTATGAAAGGATCTTTTACACCTCATTGGCCATTTGCTTGTTGTAATGCCTTCAAAATGTATCATACACATATTGAACTAGACACAAAAAACACACACACACACACACACACACACACACACACACACATATATATATATATATATCCTAAATAAGAGTATTATACTTCATGGTAAACACCTGCTATTTTCCCATCATTCCAATTCGTTTAAAATTCACCTTTGAAATGACATGTATTAAATATGCAAACAGATCAATGTGCAGGTAACGTGTCATAAAAATCTCGAGTTACTTTGATCATGCTTTTACGCCTTTTATTTCCTGGCCCCTTTTCCTTTTATTTTTCGAAAGCATTATTATTTCCTGGCCACGCAAAAGACACCAATTCTGTGGAATTGGACCTTCTACAAATGTGTCTCAGTCATCTTTACGTCTGTTAGTGGCATTTGTCAAAACACACATAGGGCAAGAAATGCATTAGCGAACGTGACTTCAAGGCTTGTCAGACCACGGCTGATTTCGGTGTCAACCCCTGACATCAGTCATTTTTCTAAATACGAGCCAAATGCAATTTGTAACAGCAGCTCTCGCTGTCTTTCAAAAGAGGATGCATTTCACTTGCATTTACCACTTCCAAGGGACTGTCACATCCCGATTTGTCGCCGCCATATAGACTTCCCTTCCTTCCGATGTTGATTGCTTCGTTACACCTGCCACCGCAGCGCGGCCTCAGTCAGTCACTTGGACGATCACCAAAAGTAGGCAATCGGTAGGAGATTAGTCCGCTCCGGTGAAAACAAGCGGAAGCTTTTTATTAAGAGAAAGATTCCCTCTCATTAGGCCCCTATTTTGCGGGCGGCTCGACACAACCGCCATGTCATAACAAGTTTTTGTTGCGTGCAAATCCACCCAGAGTCAGTGCCTTGCTGGGGGCTTTTCCCTGGCTTTAAGAAGAGGCTTAAGTGGTAACATTGCCAGCGGGGTCGGTTTTGCAAGAGGATTGGTGTTGAAGCGCATTTAAGGGAGTACAGGAAACATTCTGGACTGTACATAAAGCCAGCGAGATCATGTTCGAGCTCAACAAGGCATATGAAATTCGGGCATAATCCTGTCACAGGAACAAGGCAGGCTGAGGTTACAATTTTTTATTATTTTTTTTGTAGTTTTGCAGGTTTTAGGGGCTCACGACTCCCAATGTCCCCGAGCCTCTCTTTGAGATTAGTCGGCCAGATATACGGTGCTCTTGAGACTTCACGTGACGGCTCCAAATTTGTTCTGATTGACCGCGCTGTGCCAACTGCAGCTTTATGTATCATCCTGGTGAGGATTGTGGCGAAGCATTCAATGAGACCACTTCATTTCTGACACTCGGGGATTTGCTTGATTTATTATTTTTTTTCTTGAAGTGTGTTTCTTTTCGAGAAATAATATAAAAACACCCACCGAGGCGTTGCTACATCTTAGAAAAACAATCTTCGCATGATCCAAATGCAAGCCAGAAAATGTGTTGTGGTCTGATGACACGCGGGAAGAATTTCTGGCCCCAATTTTTTTCATTTTGCGCCAAAACAAAATTGCACAATCACCAGAGGAACGCCACTCCCACAGAACAATCTGCTGGTGGGAGGATTCCTTCAGCTGGAACTGGGGCTTTAGGGACGGGTGGGGTGATGTTTACGACAACTTTTTTTTTTTTTTTTTTGTCCTAAAAGCTCCAGATGTCTCATAGAAAGCCGAGGAGGAATCGACTGAATTCAAATGATGATTGTACTTTTTGGAGTGGCACAGCCAAAACCAAAAAATCCAAAAGAAAAATCTGTGGTGTCACCTAAAGATGGCTGTGCACAGGATAGGCTCTCAAAATCTATACAGAGTAAACTTTGAGGGTAAAATATGAAGAGTAAATTTTACACTGGGGAAAAAAAAAAAAAAAAACATAGGACAGATTTTTTTTTTCACTCAGAAAAGTACATTTTACTGGGAGAGTTTTGGCGTACATTTTGCTTGCATAGTCTTAGTTCATTAAAATGAAATAAATAAATAAATACAGCGTTGCAAAACGAGCCCTGAGCATCCTACAGTTCCTCGCCGAGGAGAACGTCGCGGCGCTGGAGCAAGAACTCCTTTTAGTGAACGACCCCTCGCGAGCTCAGAGGTCATCAACTTCCGGCCTTTTAGTCATTCCAAAAGTCCAGGACACACACACACACACACACACACACACACACACACACACACACACACACACACACACACGGCGAGGCATCTGTTTTCTGTTTTACAGCCCCCGTTGATGGAGCGGCCTGCCAAAGAACCTCGGGGCCGCAGAGAATGTTCTTGTTTTCAAAACTAGATTCCGCACCCATCTTTTTAATCCACATTTTCAGTCATATTTAACTTTCTTTCTGGTTTTCTTAACTTTTCAAGCTGTAATCTACGATTTATTTACACATATTTACTATTTTCAGTACTTTTAGTCTTTTATTACTATTTATTTTATATGGTTCTGATATTTTAATCTATAATTTATTTTTGTATTTTTCTCTTTGGGTCCTTGTGGGTGGTGGGGTGGCCATGTGTTGGGGTGAGGACTGTGTGAGGGCGGGGGGGGGGGGGATTGCAGGAAGCACTCTTGGTTTAAGGATGATGTATGAAAGGCGCTTTCCAAATCAGGTTTGATTGATTGGTTGATTTCGCTTCGGAGATGCGAAAACGCGCAAACAGCTTTTTAGAATCCGTAAGTGATTATTTGATGGCGGCTTCTTTTTTTTTTCAGCTCCTATTCTGTCTTCAGAAAATCAGGAGTGAGTCAACACAGCAGGACCTTAGCCGCCCAGACTTGGGAGTGGGGGCGGGGGGGGGGGAGGGATTCAGGTTGCCATGGTAAGGGTCATCCTGCCTTCACCCTGATGGATCGCAGCGATTCTGTAGCTGACGAGGAGTTAAGCTGGCCACCATGGCAACAGGCCACAGACAGATAGCAAAGGGGCGGGTGCGCGTTGGAGCGCTTTGATTGATCTGACTCACTTGCGAGGAAAAATGTAGGTTCGGTCATATTGGCTCAATGGCCGGCTTGGAAAATTGCTGTTTTCGTGCACAGGGCAATTGCAGCACTTTTCTAATCCTGCATTCCAACACCAAGCATAATAGTCCCCATCATTCTCCTCAACTTCCTCCCTCTGGGCAAAAACAAATTCACAGTAATGTTGATGGACTGACCGAAATGGTCAAGATCTTCAGAATTTACAAGTGCAAATCCCCCGAGGTGATGCTTCTGCTGACAAATTGACCCGCCTGCTATTAATGCACACCAATTAGATGCTTATGTTTGTCATGTTATGCGCCTAATGCTTGCATAAGAGTGTCTTTTGCTGCAGTTCAGAGCTTGACTGGGCTGGAAAAAAAAGCAGAGTGTAAGAGAGTTGGACACAGAGAGGCGTTCCTCTAAAGCCCAAGCCAATCTTTTATTTATGACCCACAGGAAGTCCTTCAGCGTGTCCTCCAGATGATACCCAGGAATTTTTGCTCAACAAAATGCAGCACAAAACAATTTGGGACATGGTCAGCAGGGTGTTTGTTGTGTCATCGGTCTTGGTGATCAACATTCACATGCATTTATTTTTTTTTTGTTTTTGCTTTTCTCCTCTCAGCTGCGCCCAAATTCACCAAGATTCCCACAGACCAGATTGGAGTATCAGGGGGCGTGGCGTCGTTTGTGTGCCAGGCCAGCGGGAATCCCAAACCGGTCGTCTACTGGAACAAGAAGGGCAAGAAAGTCAACTCTCAGCGTATCGAGGTGGTTGTCACAGTGCGCAATGTCAAAGTCGATCGTTTGCTGCATGGCAAAGAATTTAGATTTTAGAGTCTCTGCATGTACTTTTTAATCAAATAGCCCTTAAGCACATGTTTTAGCTAACGGTACATTGCCGCAATGCTTCTGACAGTGTATAATTACAGCCTGTTTAAAAATGTCATCTGTTTCCTAAACATGAAACGTGAAAGTACCATGTGAAGTCCACACTACCCAGAAAAGTGCCAAGTTGCCAATTTCAAATGATTCATTAAAAAAAAAAAATGGCAAGTATATTAAATGGGGCTTCAACGTCAGTAAAAATCACGCGGTTCTCTCCGCTCTTGGAAGCTGTGGGAGCTGTCAATCAAGCACCACGATTACGACTTGGGAAAACAGGATGCTATTTTGTCAAGCGTCTTATGACTTCATATAAATACACGTTTTAGCCTCCAAAACATCTCCACTTTTGATCTTCCCATCACTCATTTGCCACGGCGGACAACGAGGCGCTCCAAAGCAGCCACACCAGCTAGAAACCCTGGTCCACACAGTGGCTTATTTAAAAAAAAAAAATAATCATAATTTTACCTCTTTCTCACTTTTCCACCTTTCTGTGGGTAATCTGCACTCATGTACAAAAAATAAAAAATAAAATAAAAATACAGGAACCCAACTAAACATGATGACCCAATTGTGCAATTCCAACAATGGTGTCAATTTGTATCCTTCGCCTTTTTACAATCTTGAATTTTCATCAGAACACAGGTGCGACGTACAGCGGTGGAAATCAACCAACACTCCTTCAATACCAGCATTAACATTTAATTGGCATCCATTACAATCATTACGTGCTAAAAGTTTTACGGTTCACTCGAAGGCAATATTCTGCATTATGTTCTTTGGCAGTTGAGGCCCAGCCATTGGGAAGTGGGGTTAAATGAAGCAATCGTTGGCTTGCTCGGAGGGATGAACAGATGTAAACCATTGGAAGCCAATTTTCTTTTTTGGGGGGAAGGGGGAGGGAGGGGTCATGCACCAATGAGCAACTTGTATCTAATTGAAGCTTTAGTATGTGGTTCTTTTCATACATGCATGCTACTAAAACCATGACCGCTACTAAGACTTGCCTGAAAATTAATCATTGATTGTCACTTAATGCATGGGACCACATTGCATTCCCGACAGTGAGCCCAGAATGGTAAGTATGACTTGCTGGGGTGTCTTGCCACAAGACACCAGATTCTTGCAGGTATGTGTCAAAATCAGGGATGTCAGACCCATTTTTTGTCGCGGGCCACTTCGGAGTTACGACTTTCCGCAGAGGGCCGGTGGAAAATCTCATTATTGACCCATTTTTTGTCGCGGGCCACTTCGGAGTTACGGCTTTCCGCAGAGGGCCGGTGGAAAATCTCATTATTTATTACCCATGACAATTTGACATTTCGGTACAGATTGCAGCAAGAATCATGATAGTTGACACACATGATTTGTTCTAGCGGGCCACATAAAATGACGTGAGGGGGGGGGGGGCCGGATCTGGCCCCCGGGCCTTGAGTTTGACACATGTGGGCTAAATGATGGGGTCAAGTACAGTACCGATAATTAGCATAAACTCCACACTGCTGTTAAATTTCTGTTCCAACTTCCACATTACTGCTCAATCTAATTTTGGGGATTTAGATGCCGCTTGAAATTTACCCCCAAAAATAACAACCAAAGAAAAATATGAGCAATGATGGACCAAACAGCCGATGCAGTCGTACCAAACCCGAAACCACACCTTAACCCCTTTGTGGTTTTGTAACATTTTTGGTGGAATTATAATTTTACAATCCGAGCGGGACACCAAATTGAGATAGTGACAGGCAAAATATTGATTGCGTAATCATGCCTTTCATGACGTGAACAAAAAAAAAAAACAAACGATGACTGGAATGGAATTACTTTTGTAACCAGATACAGATGACGACAAAGAAAAATACGAACTTGTGACCCCCTGCGCCATTCATCAAATTGACCCTTGTGTTTATTTTCAAAACTCTTTCTATCGTGCCAAGATGACACCAAAAGCACCGGCGTACACGAAAGTAGCAATTGGTTTCAAGGAAGTACGCTGCTAAATTTAGCGTAGGTTGTTACTGCGACGGCGTCTTTATTGCATTCGTACGTTTTGCTCTGCTGAATGGAGGTCTCGTTTGTACTCGTCAATTAGCCGATATACTCAGGCACTTCCGGTGCTTTTTTTCTTCTCCAAATAAGATGATCTGCAATGTTGTAAAATGATCTTGAATTGTACAACAGGGATAAATAAAGTTTTCTAAATGTGAATCTAAAATGATTGGAAAGTGTTTGGAGACTCATAGTTTGTGGTATATTCATGGTTTAAACGTTTCGCTCTAACTCCTCTCGTTTACGATTGTGGATCCGCTTCCACTGCGACGACATTAATGTCTTTCTCTCTTGCCATCCAGACCATCGAGTTTGACGACGGCGCAGGCGCCGTGCTGAGGATCCAGCCTCTCAGAGCACCTCGAGACGAGAACATCTACGAGTGTGTCGCGCGTAACAGCGCAGGAGAGCTGTCAGTCACGGCAAAGCTGGCCATTATCAGAGGTGAGGCAAAGTCATGATCCCTCCATTTTCCGTTCCGGGCATGCTGGAGCCTATCCCAGCCGTTTTTGGGCAGGAGGCGGGGGACACCCTGAACCGGTGGCCAGCCGATCGCAGGGCAGACAAAGAA
>NW_017806235.1:1891152-1928136 GCF_001891065.2 Hippocampus comes
ATTTGTATCCTTCGCCTTTTTACAATCTTGAATTTTCATCAGAACACAGGTGCGACGTACAGCGGTGGAAATCAACCAACACTCCTTCAATACCAGCATTAACATTTAATTGGCATCCATTACAATCATTACGTGCTAAAAGTTTTACGGTTCACTCGAAGGCAATATTCTGCATTATGTTCTTTGGCAGTTGAGGCCCAGCCATTGGGAAGTGGGGTTAAATGAAGCAATCGTTGGCTTGCTCGGAGGGATGAACAGATGTAAACCATTGGAAGCCAATTTTCTTTTTTGGGGGGAAGGGGGAGGGAGGGGTCATGCACCAATGAGCAACTTGTATCTAATTGAAGCTTTAGTATGTGGTTCTTTTCATACATGCATGCTACTAAAACCATGACCGCTACTAAGACTTGCCTGAAAATTAATCATTGATTGTCACTTAATGCATGGGACCACATTGCATTCCCGACAGTGAGCCCAGAATGGTAAGTATGACTTGCTGGGGTGTCTTGCCACAAGACACCAGATTCTTGCAGGTATGTGTCAAAATCAGGGATGTCAGACCCATTTTTTGTCGCGGGCCACTTCGGAGTTACGGCTTTCCGCAGAGGGCCGGTGGAAAATCTCATTATTTATTACCCATGACAATTTGACATTTCGGTACAGATTGCAGCAAGAATCATGATAGTTGACACACATGATTTGTTCTAGCGGGCCACATAAAATGATGTGGGGGCGGGGGGCCGGATCTGGCCCCCGGGCCTTGAGTTTGACACATGTGGTCTAAATGATGGGGTCAAGTACAGTACCGATAATTAGCATAAACTCCACACTGCTGTTAAATTTCTATCACAACTTCCACATTACTGCTCAATCTCACTTTGGGGATTTAGATGCCGCTTGCCAAAAATAACAACCAAAGAAAAATATGAGCAATGATGGACCAAACAGTCGATGCAGTCGTACCTAACTCGAAACCACACCTTAACCCTTTGTGGTTTTGTAACATTTTTGGTGGAATGATAATTTTACAATCGGAGCGGGACACCAAATTGAGATTGTGACAGGTAAAATATTGATTGCGTCATCGTGCCTTTCATGACGTGAACAAAAGAAACAAACAAACGATGACTGGAATGGAATTACTTTTGTAACCAGATACAGATGACGACAAAGAAAAATACGAACTTGTGACCCCCTGCGCCATTCATCAAATTGACCCTTGTGTTTATTTTCAAAACTCTTTCTATCGTGCCAAGATGACACCAAAAGCACCGGCGTACACGAAAGTAGCAATTGGTTTCAAGGAAGTACGCTGCTAAATTTAGCGTAGGTTGTTACTGCGACGGCGTCTTTATTGCATTCGTACGTTTTGCTCTGCTGAATGGAGGTCTCGTTTGTACTCGTCAATTAGCCGATATACTCAGGCACTTCCGGTGCTTTTTTTCTTCTCCAAATAAGATGATCTGCAATGTTGTAAAATGATCTTGAATTGTACAACAGGGATAAATAAAGTTTTCTAAATGTGAATCTAAAATGATTGGAAAGTGTTTGGAGACTCATAGTTTGTGGTATATTCATGGTTTAAACGTTTCGCTCTAACTCCTCTCGTTTACGATTGTGGATCCGCTTCCACTGCGACGACATTAATGTCTTTCTCTCTTGCCATCCAGACCATCGAGTTTGACGACGGCGCAGGCGCCGTGCTGAGGATCCAGCCTCTCAGAGCACCTCGAGACGAGAACATCTACGAGTGTGTCGCGCGTAACAGCGCAGGAGAGCTGTCAGTCACGGCAAAGCTGGCCATTATCAGAGGTGAGGCAAAGTCATGATCCCTCCATTTTCCGTTCCGGGCATGCTGGAGCCTATCCCAGCCGTTTTTGGGCAGGAGGCGGGGGACACCCTGAACCGGTGGCCAGCCGATCGCAGGGCAGACAAAGACAAACAACCATTCAGGCTCACAATCACACCTCGGACAATTTAGAGTGTTCAATCAGTTTGCCATGCATGTTTTTGGAATGTGGGAGGAAACCGGAGAACCCGGAGAAAACCCACGCAGGCACAGGGGAGGACATGCAACACAAGAAGGCCGGAGCCGGAATCGAACCCTGCGCCTCTGCACTGTGACGCCGACGCGCTAACTCGTCGACCACCAGGCCGACCTGGGAAGTCATGAAGTCAACATTATTTCATTTTTGTACTTTCTGCCGAGCGCCCAGGCGCGAGTCTACAAAAATAGAGCCCCTACTCTAGGCTGGTTCGACGTGGTCTGAGATTAAATACCTGTCACTCCTCGCGGTGGCGAGTCTCAGGTGATGGATGATTTTTTTTCTCAACCCCAAGGTTGTGGGTTTCATCCCCATCCCTTGCGACCATGTCGAAGTGTCCCTGAGCAAGACACTCAACCCTCCCATTTGCTCCAGATCCTGCGCCCGCTGAATGAGGAGACAGTTTTAGCATGTTTTATGTATCTTTCACAGAAGAAAACTCAAACGTGCCATACAAGTTGAGAGCTCATTCATTATTTACTCTCCCAGGATCATCTTCAAGACATTCTTTGTGCTGCGCCAGCCCGCCCAGCTTTTTGTCGGAGATCGGTACGCAAACAAATGATTGATCCCTCGTTTGAAATGCCTTCTGTCTGGTTTTCCTCAGGTGTTGTGGTTTCAAGATGGGAGCTGAAAGGGGATCTTATTATTCACAGATCATTTTACTCATGTACCGCTGTCAGGTCAGACTGACAATTTTTACGGATATGACAAAAAGTGATTTTTTTTTTTTTTTTGGGAGGGGTGTAAAATTGCAAACCTCCTCCCCGTTGAGCACAGGTGTTCAATCAGTAATTTTTGCCACCTCTGGAGAAAGGAGCCCATGTGCTTCATCATTCTCTTACATGTGCGGGCCCTTGGCTTGGGTTATTGCCCACCCCGTTGCCATAGCGAGCCGGGCCAAAGCCTCGACCTCCGCATGAAGCTGCAGTTGACTGTTCTTTTTATGGTCGCGTCAGGCTCGCAGGCTATCAGAGCTGCCGTATCCCAGCATGCCCCAATCACTGGCGCATCCTGGCCAGAGTGCCGCTTAATCACTGGTTCACAGCCTCCTTGGAGGAATGCTCTCCAATGTGGTGCTCCAACACGCTATGAACTTGACTTGCAGCTGTGAGCGCTGGCCATCTGCCCAGCACAGCAGCAAAGGACAAAGAAATAGGAAGGGATGGCCGCAACAGCGGCTAGGCCGTGAAAAAAAAAAAAAAATGTGGGGGGGATTAGACTCGGGGCTGGCAGACAACCCGTATCTGCTGGCGGAAATTGAGGAAGCAAAGGCGAGAGGGAGGAGGGAGGTCGAGGAGAGGTGAAGCACAGTTGCTAGGGGGTGAAGAAACGGGTGGTGGCGTGAGTCAAGTGAAACAAAAGAGATGGAATGGGATGACAGAGGAGTGGAGGGGAAAGAGGGAAAAGAAGGCAAGAAGGGAAAAGTGGGCTCTGCCGACCGATGAACAGAAGGTTGGCCCGGGCGTCCCTTGGCCATCTGTTAACCCGGCCCATCATCTTTGTACACAGCCCCGATCTAAAAGCCATTACCAGATGAACTACACCTGGGGGTGGGCGAGCCTCTCGGCGCGCGTGTGCTCACGTTGGCCTTGTTTGTGTTTGTGTTCACTTGAATCCAAATGATGTCATCGTGACATCTTTGATTTGATTCCTCCTAATCAGCAGCTCCACGCACCGAATTGAAGAGAGGATTGCGAGGGACATCAAAAAACGTTTAACCTCACGTGTAAAAAAAAACAAAACTGGTTATTGTAGTTAAGTATTTCCAAACAACGTTACGCAGGCTCTTGTTGTACAACTTAACAGATGCGGAATTAGGCAGAGACACCATATCATGGTCGGTACTCATGGTACCGTATCAATTCTTTTTTTTTTTTTTTTGCTCACGTGATCAGCCATGTTCAGATCAGCAGGGAAGGCCGAAGACTCGTAGTGCTCGTTTTTCATTTGTTTGCTTCTTTCTCTGGAACCCTAATCAGCTAATAAAATCTAATTAATGTGGCACAGCAAACTAAAACAAATCTGGCTCAATTGTACACTCATCAATAAGAAAATTAGGTACATGTCATGAAGCTATGTCAAGAATTCAAAATAATGCTCAATCAATTTTCAACTTCAGAAGTATCATTTTAACCTTTGTATTTGTGATATTGTACTGATTGGCGTTTCTAATATTTCGACCATCTCTTGGAGCTTGGCAAGCTAACAACTTTGAGTTGTACGCCACTACGGCACCAACAAAACAAACACATCGTATCGTGAAGCCGAATCACAAGATTGCTAAATGAATTTTCCCGTGTTTTCTGTCACGCAGGCTGAATTTTAAAACCGGAATCGCCCAAATCAAATCCGTGCGTTCGTAATCTTCTCCTGGTAGAATCGAATTGTGTTTTGTTAAAACAACAAACTGGCTGCATGAGAAGACACCGCGACGATTTTCAAGCCGCGTGGCCCTCTGACAACTGCGGATAAACATCCGCGCATTTGATCGAGCATGTTTTCAGGCAAGCGTTTTATGGGCTGAAACACAGCAGCACTGCGCGTAACTATGTTAGCATGACCTTCACCCTCATTGTTTTTTAATATAAAGGCTTAAAGGCTTAGACTTCACAACACTTTAAAGGGCACGATATGATAATCACACTTAGACGGGGTTCCGTCAGCCCACTCGTTGTTTGGCTTTCCGACACGGTGGTATGCTTCACAAAAAAAAAAAAAGATCGTGACCACTCGCTAAAACGACAATAGGCAACGTTATCACTGGAAAATTCAGATGCATTCATTTTTTCACTTATTTTGTATTAGCCATAAGAAGAAACGTAAATCTGTCTACACAACGCCAATTATTTCCCATCATCTTCAACGGTACAACTCACTACATTTGAATATTTTGCACGTATGACTTGAAAGCCCTGAACCCCAACAACCTATAAAATATGAAGACACTTCAGAAAAGATCATGTCATCCACGACTGGCGTTAAGTATAAAGTCTACCAAAATATCAAACGATACATTCAAGAAAATAGTCTCTGGGCCATTGATGTCACAAAGATGCTTTCCATTAGTGGCCAAAGCTTCCACTTGTGCAAAAAAAAAGTATTTTAGTCCACTACCATGCTCTATGTCACCATTTAGTATAATGGTTGACCGACCTTAATAGCAGCTCGCGTGGTGCTTGTGGTGGGCCTCTGGATGTGGTTTACTGCTCTAATGGACGAAGATGTGGCAGGCTATCGTCACTGAGCTCTCGGATGTTACCTTTTCTGTTCCATTACACACACGCTAGCTCATTTCACAATCACATTTCTTTCACTACTCTCAGTGGCTTCTTATGGCCCACGGCAGGCCATTTCTAATTTCATCTCTTCTTGTTTTATTCATTTTTTTTTCTCATTTTTTACAGTCATCTATCCTGCCTGACCTCAATGTCCGTCCAAACGCCCTCCCCGACCCCCCCCCCCCCCGCTTTCACTTTCACTTTCGCTGCAAACCAAGCACTTCTATGCACATTGCAGTCATTTCGTTGAGCCTTCAGGAAATGTGGATATCTGCACTTCTGCATGTTGGAAAACCTCCGGTGGGCGAGAGGCTCTCATCGCTGCAGCAGGGGTGTGTGCTTGTTTGTGCTGCGACTGCGTGCGAACGCGTTAACTCCTTCTTTAGGAGTGCAGGTTGCGATGCGCATGTTTGTGTGCGGGTGGTTTGTGCAGTGTAATCCTGATTATACTCATTTCCCGGTGCCCCATTTTAGGAGAAAGGGAAGCGTGAAGTGGGGGAGGCACGGGGTGAGGGAGGAGAGATGATCTGCCGCCATAAACACCCTTCATATGACGGACAGTCAGATCAGATCCCACCCACCCCCCCTCGGGTGTCTGCTGCTGCACTGGCAGCCCGGCGGCTCGAGCAGCAGAAAAAAAAACATCTCGTCCTGCAAGAGGATTACACTCCTTGAGTGGAGAAACTTTTTTTTTTTTTTTTAACTTCCTGTCTCCCTTTTCTCCTCCTTGCGCACAGGATTCTCCACGCTTGTTTGCATGGAAATGTGTGTGTGTAGGTGCTGTGTTTGATGTGTGTGTTTAGCGCTGGCGGATCAGAGTGCTGAGCCGAAGCAAGGCTCGTAGATAGAGGTGACTCGCGGGCCTTATTTTTCATTGTGTTGTGCGGTGATCTATTCTCATAAAGGGCCATTAGCATTTAAAGTGCTCCTCCTCAGTCTATAGGAGTCAAAGCATTAGAGCCTCCGAGGACTGCAGATTATTCCTGAATCAGGCTCCCGCGATCGTCTTTTATTCGAGGCTTCTTTCATGCACGTGGCCCTTCCTGACACAAATGAACCGGAGGAAGAAGAAGAAGCAGCGGGTCTCCCAACCTGGACAATGCTGATTTTTTTTTTTCTTTTCCATTGTGCGTGCACGCGTGAGGGACGGGAACAAAAAGCTTAGCGACACGGGAGAGAAAAACTGGAATCGGTTTTGTGTGTTTGCATCATTTGCGCGAGGTCCTTGACTCTGTGTGTCATTTTGAGCATGTGTGTCGGTTCGAAGAATGAATTGCATATTTGCCCGAATCCGGTTGCTTTTGCCGCCTGCTTTTTGGGCACCCGGCCCGGATGTCCTTCTGTAAACATCGTCGGGCCAAAATGTACGTGCTCAAACCTCGTCATGCGCACATACACGCAGCTCCGGGAAACAATGCCGGCTGGTCCTTGCCAATGTTCCTGAAAACGCTGTTGACACGCTCTGTGTTTATAGACGCGCTGCTCGGTTTTCCATATGCTGTCTTATCAATTTATCCAGGAGATGAAAAATAAGCTGGACTTTTTTTTTTTTTTTTTTTTTACTGCAGTGTTTGTGTCTGATAAATGATTCATTTGGTGAAAAGCGTGATCAAGGCCATGCCTGCAGTATCTATTTCAAGCAGCCGCTGACTCATCCAGGAGGCAGGCTCGATACCTGTAGCTCCCACATCCCATCCCTCTTCTCCTCACCAGTCAACTGTAACGTAGCATCCAGTACCTGTGACATGTGCACTATCTGCAGAATATGCGCGCGTCTGACTATCCATCCGTCAACAGTGATAGAACAGCAACACATTAATGTTTGTATTGAAAAAAAAAGTCAAACAGGAAATACTGGAATGTTCCGGTGTCATTGTCTAAAAAGAAGAAACCATAATTTTTTTTTTACCAAAGTAAAGTAAATATGAACACAATCTATAATTTTGGAAAAAAAAATATTGGATGACAAATAAGAGATGCGTAGTGTTTTTGCGTAATGCAGGTGAGCCCGCTGTTGCAGTAGCTCACAAAAATACACTCATTATCACGTTTTTGACCATTTTCACATCGGGTTGTACTCACTTTTGTTGCCAGCAGTTTAGACATTAATGGCTGTCTGTTGGGTTATTTTAAAGAACAGAAAATGCACACCGTTATACAAGCCGCACACTGGCTAGCAAAGTGTAATTTCTCCATTATTGTCCCATGAAAAGGTATGATAAAATATTGATGAAAATATGAGGGGTGTTCTCCACTTTTTCCCCTCTGCAGAATATTGTTATTCATTGAAATGACATGAACGCAAATTATGATACGAGAGAATACCGCTCACGCCCCGGGAGGAGATTCTCTACAAGAAAGCAACAAACACACTCAATGTTCAGTTGTCCTTTTTGTTAATGAAGTTCACCGATTGTGACTTTTGTGTTGCATAAATGGCGTAGCAGCCAGGAGAGATGTCGCTATAATTTCAATTTCCGGTTCCATTGTCATCCTAACACCTCCACTGGTACCCTGTGGTGTAGCGGCATGACAAAAAAAAAAACCCAACAACCGCCCCCACACACACACACACACACACACACACACAAAAAGCCAACACCTCAGCGAGTTAATCCTTATTCAAGAAGATTGTGGTCAGAATCTGTGTTGCAGGGAATTTGACTTTAAATGGTCAACCGTGAATTGATAAATATCGACCTGGAATACACAAAACGGATCCGCCCTGACCCCTGCGCGGTGCTGTGCGGTTATTAACACCCAGAGAGTCGATGCAAGTCACAGACGGCGTGGCGATAAAAAGACCATATCAGTCCTCTCAGGAGAAGGGGGAGGGGGGAGGGGGGGTTGAGGCGGGGCAGAGGGCAGCAGATGTAAGGCATAGCGTATTCTTTACCTCAAGGGACCATTCTGACCTGCCTATCGATATCCCTGCTCAACTTCCTGTCCCTCCTCCCCCTTTCACCAGTTCGGCGGGATCATTAGCATTGATCCGCCGTGGGATACTTGGGAGAGGTGGTCCACACCCTGCGTTTTTATCGCCGGGTTATTTCTCTCAAAAGGGGCCGCACAAGCTATGAGATTCATTACTTTTGCCTTTTGGCGTCATTTCTCTCATCAACTCTCAACTGCGGCTGCTTGATGTTCCCATCCGACCATGACACTTCAAAGTAGATGAATTCCAAAAAAAAAAAAAAAAAAAGATTGATTCTATCACCATTGAAGCTGTGTTCCACCACAGAACAGCGCCTGGAAGCAGATGGCGCACGTCTGTCATATGTTAAGGTAGCAGGAGGCTGCAGGCGGTGACGAAGAAATACAACAGGAACAACGAGCGGACCTTTGACGTGGCCACGGTCGACATTTGGGACGGACTCCAAAGCTGACAACATTTGGGCAGCTTGTGTTGTCCTTCCGTCCAGGAGACTTCCGTAGGCTTGATTTATCAGCCAAGGAAATTGCCACTGGTAATTGCTTTTCGGCTGCGGGAAAGTGGAATATGTAATTATAGGCGCAGGTCTGGAGGAGGTGTCGGAGTGTATGTGCAAGAGAGGTAGTGGTTAAAAGCGCAAGGAAAGGAGGAAGCAGAGGGGCTGATGGATGCTTGATTACGTGTCTGACCATCTGGATTGCTGTCATCGAGATGCTTAATCCTATTTACTTGAGAGCCTGTTTGCGTATTCGTATCTATATGGAACTGGAAGCGACTGCTTTTCTACTCGGTGGGTGGGTGGGATGGATCAGGTTCCACAAGTGACAAGAATAGATAGCAAACATTAGCTAAAGTGTGGACAAAACTTTGGCCCTTTATTTTATTTATTTTTTGGTCCACTTATTTGAGTCACGATGCAGCACTTTCAGAAAGGAAGGATGCTCGCAATTCCTTGCCATTGGGACGTTCGTCGAGTTCCACCAGAGGGACACTGAGCCAGTCCAAGGCCAGTTCCATCCATCCATCCATTTTCCAATCTGCTTTTTCCTCACAAGGGGGTGCTGGAGCTTATCCCAGCTGTCTTCGGGCAGTAGGCGGGGTACACCCTGAACCGGTTGCCAGCCAATCGCAGGGCACACAGAGACGAATAACCATCCGCGCTTACACTCATACCGAGGAACAATTTCGAGTGTTCAATCAGCCTGCCATGCATGTTTTTTGGAATGTGGGAGGAAACCGAAGTACCCGGAGAAAACCCACACAGGCACGGGGAGAGGGGAGAACATGCAAACTCCACACAGGAAGGTCGAAGCCAGATCGAACCTACGATCTCTGCACTGTGAGGCTGAGGCACTAACCACTCACCCACCGGGCCGCCACAAGACCAGTTGTGAACAAAAATTCCTATCTCAAGACCTCCTGTGGGTTTTTATATCCCAAAAACACCTCACCAGGAAAGTATCCACAAAGTATCCATACGAGATGTGTGCATAATTGCCACAGACACACGCCAAAAATCCCAGCACGTACACAACATGCACACATACTTGTCCGCAGCCTTACGACATAATCAGACATCCAGAGGCACGGGCACTCTTTCCAGATCGGCCTCCCTAATAGTCGCTGCATTTAAACAATTACTGCTAACAAGTCCTTATTACCCCTTTCGCCCTGCCCGTCCCCTTGATCCCGGCTCCTAATTGCAACTGCTGTTACCGAGCATATCTCTGCATCATTATTAGACATGCAGGAATCGTTACAAGCACACAGAGCCTTACCGTGACATGCACACCGTTCAATGCCACCGTCACTGTCGGCGTGTGTTCGTCAGCGGGGGGGTGGAGGTGGGGGTCGTGTGTGTGTGTGTGTGTGTGTGTGTGTGTGTGTGTGTGTGTGATGACTATTATGACTTTTCTTTTCAGTAACTCTCTTAACAATTGGGCGGTATGTTTACCCTCCTGTAGTGACGGCCTGTCAGAAACACGGAGAACCTTACTGCGCGTCTGCCCGCCTACTAAATCACCTAATGACTAGCTAGCTGAGAGAAGAAAAAAAAAACCTGCAGCTTTAATGAGGACGGATATAGTGGCCCCGCTGTCTTTGCTAGTATCTCCTCTTTCAAGCCACTGCAGATGTGAAAGGCGGGGAACAGTGGCTCTCACATCACCGCGTTTGTGTGGATGTCTTATGTTTCTGCTCTGAGGGAGACAAGGGAGGATTTCATGCACGCTGGATTAACCCATGCAGCACTCTTTGACATGCGGACTTTAGATAGCTAGCTAGGATAGATAGCTAGCTAGCTAAATAGCTAGCTAGCTAGCTAAATAGATAGATAGATAGAGAACCCGAGTAGCTTTTGTGACACCAGTCTTGGGTTTTTTTTGTGACATACCCCACATGGTGGATCATAATTTTGGTTCAGGGTGGATTTAAAGAGAGATTTACACGCTGAAAGTTTCCGAACATCATGTGTTGGATGCCAGTGGCAACAAGAATGCTTTATCAGCACGTGAAAACTTAGTGTTATCTCATAATGATATGGAAGGAGACACTAATGTTGTAGTATCTACCAAACCGACTGTGTGCATGGCACGGGTATCAAATAAATGGCCATGCACAGCACATTCTACACAAAGGCGTGTTGTAGCAAGGTTTTCATCAAAGGGTGTTGTGAATGGGGCATTGGGACATTAGGTGCTAGAAAAAAGGATGGATTTTGTTCTGTTGTGATTGTGCCAGTGCAGAGATGAAAAATGGATTCAAACTCTTCACAAATGTAAGGCACATTTTTGAAGATGTCACAGTCTGTAGAGGTCTCTTCCAAAAAATGTTTTTTAGAATCCCACTCACAGAAAGTCAAAGCTAAAAATGTGTGCTCGCATTATAAGGTCAGAACACCAGTTCTGCGCTAATTATTCTTCCCCGTACAATCTTTTTGACCATTTGCCTCCTTTGGTTTATTTTAATGCTTAATTGCCAATGGCGCATCGTCCATTAATCCTGTTTATTTTCTACCCCCCTCCAGAGGACCTGTTGCCATTTGGCTTCCCGAGTATCGATATGGGCCCCCAGTTGAAGGTGGTGGAGCGCACAAGGACGGCCACCATGCTGTGTGCCGCCAGTGGCATCCCCGACCCGGAGATTTCCTGGTTCAAGGACTTTCTGCCTGTTGAACCCAGCACCAGTCAAGGCCGCATCAAACAGCTCCGATCAGGTGAGAAATTTCCACT
This sequence comes from Hippocampus comes, assembly GCF_001891065.2. Lineage (NCBI taxonomy): Eukaryota > Metazoa > Chordata > Actinopteri > Syngnathiformes > Syngnathidae > Hippocampus > Hippocampus comes. The sequence goes on from NW_017806235.1 coordinate 1,902,641, forward strand.
TCATTTTCAAGCCCATTCAGGTTTACAAAAAGCAAAACCAAAAAAAAAATGCATCTCAAGCTTAGAAATGCTATCGTATAAAATCCCCATTGCTCTAAATTTGGCGATTATCATGCTTTATTTGTGATTACGATCGAGAGATTACATGCTCCTCACTGACGGCGTGGGGATTTACAACCTTTTCAGAGCCAATTTTATGAATTTGCTTAATTCTGCAGCCAAGGGGAACGTCGTTGTTTTTAATCAAATTCCTGATACTTAATAGGTGCCTCACCCTATACACGTATTATTTTAACTCCGGAACTCCAGCCGTGCTACAAAGCAACTCATGCCTCACAAACCCACTAAATTAAACATGCATCACAGAAACAGCTCAAAACCAAAGCCTATGGTGTCAGGTGGGTTTTTTTTTTTTTTTTACTGATGTGATGCTTTTTTTGTTGTTGTTACTCACACTGAAATCACGTCAAATGAAAGAATGTTTGCTTTTGGAGACAGGAGAGCACGTGTGTATTGACAGGCAGATCGAGGGATGAGCGTTTTGCACTAAAGACAGTTTGCTCAGCTTTGTTTGTGCTCCTCTGCAGAGACCACACAGTCTCTCCTGGAATAAGCAGACAAGCATTCCTCAGCTATTTTTCGCCTCAGCTGTCCTCAGGGGTAATGAAAGTGATGGTGAGGCAAAATCGTTTTGCTGTAGCCCAAACCCACGTTCTGCGGGGCTCGTCCGCTCCGCCGGCCTCGCTATCTCGCCGCTGTCGGCCGACACACTTCACTGATCGCTCCTACCCCTTTGTCAACCTTTCATCTGCAATCTCCATTTGTACAAATGTGGCTTCGGAAACTTTCAAACATTTCTTGCAACAGCTGACCTACCTGGCTGTCAAAGGATTGACCTTATTCATGGATGTTTTGCTTTCTTTTTTTTTTTTTTTTTTGCTCAAGTCCATCACATCGCTACCATACTATATCTATGCCAAACAATTTCCTATGATAGGGCCACGGCCTTGAAAGTTAAACACAATCCGTTCCATCGCTTCCCATTGTAAACAGTTTTTACTGTTGGAAATAAAAAAATTAAATAAAAAATCAGAGCCAAACTGTCATCGTCATAAAATCTTGATAAAAGTCACATTTTCATGACATTAACGCTCATTCAAGCATAAAATACAGTCAGTTAATGGTTGTTAATATTCTGTCATACCAGCATAGAAGTAAGGTGATGGCTGATAAGATTAATTTACCAGTATATTTCAAAATAAGGTTTTAACTAAAGGCATAGCGTGGCTTAGTTTTTACAAGAAATGTGCTGCAGTTCCCTTAACTTCTGTAAGGAAGGAGTATTGGCAGCTGGTGCAAATCCCTCACTTGCAAGAGCTCTGGCTGTAGTTCGCAGGCTGAGTAATGCTCACTGAAAAAAAAAAAATCCATCTCAAATTAGATTCATTACAACATTATGCTATTAATATAATGAGCCACTTGTACACGCTGACTTGGACATCAGTAGGAAAATGTGGCGATATATGCATGGAGCCCCAAACGTGACGTAAGATTTTGTTTCCTCTTTCAATGGTGGCCACAAAAGCGATATAAAATCTACACAAAATGCTAACCTGTGGTTTAAATATGCGTCCTATGACCAGCTTCTTTTCAGAATGTCTTTGTTCAGTCAACAATGAAAATAAGAAATGAAAAAAGAAAATCCCAATTTTCAGAGCAGCGTCTTGCCTTGCGGATCGATAACTTCCTGTGGAAGCTTTTCACCTGCAGCTGGTGTTAAAAAGAAATGTGACTGTCCAAAAAAATTGTAAAAACAAGCAAATCACCATTAAAACCTCCAAACACTCTACCCCGATGTTGATTATGAGTGTTGGTGATGCTTTTGACGTACATCGTCGGTCTGCTTCTTCTCTTTGCACTCCTTGTTGACAAGCCAAAGAAAAGTGGCCAAAGAAAGAGCAAAACTGACACTCTGCGTTATTCAGCTCGTCCTCTGCTGCTCGCCGCACTGCTGACGTAGGCTCGGCTCTCACGCATCTCGCAAGTTGTCTTGTACTTCATTAACTACCGTCATATATTTCATCTCACCTTCTCCAATAGTTATTTGGGCCTTTGTTGAGAGTTACCCAGACATGAGACTTATTCACAAGTGCAGCATGTGAGGCCAAGTATCACTCCGATGAAAAGAGTATCAAGACAAATTGCAAGGTACGGTTTCAGTGTGAGGTTTTAATGGGATTTCAACTCAACAAAAGCGCTACAGCGCCGAGCAACAAAATGTTGCTGTATAATGAACCAAACGCTGCCGTGAGACGCCTTAGAGGAAATCAATTACACCTGAGCGACGCACAAAATAGTGGCAGGATGTTGTGTGGATGATGCTCCTTTCAGATCACTCAAAGGAGGGCACCTTCCAAGCTCTGCCTCTGATTTTGGAGACGGCTGCCAACTCTCACTGGATCGCAGCCAGGGGTGTGTTTGGGGACATGTTATTTTCCTTCTCTCTCTTTTTCTTTATTGAGAGGTGGAAATATTCCTGTGGCTCGTATGGGTGAGGATGAAAAAAAATGGTTTGGGATATTAACTGCACCCTATTTTAGAAAGATTCCATATTTCCAGAAATAGCGTCGCAATCAATTTCTGTCCCGCCAGACACAAAGTACATTAATGTATTCCATCGGGCTAATTATCGAACTCCATTGTGCCCTTTTCAGGGCTGAAAAGGTTCCCTAGCTGTAAAAGTCAAGTGTCAAGGGTACATAAACAGCGCCTTTGAGGGGGTTTTGTTGTTTCCCGGAGGGCAACGCCTTAATGGCCCGGCCAGGATCTATTTGTAGGAATATACCGGCAGTGGTCTGTTTTGTATTCGTTACCTGGGGCCTTCAATTGGGATTTACCCCACTTAATCTGCTTTTTAATACCCCCGCCGTGCAATTATAGAAACCATCAATAGTATATAAAAGCCCCCTGATCGCAACACACAACTGTGCGAGGTACATCTGGAGCAGTTCAAAATCAATTTTCATCCAACAACATGACAAAAACATAAAACATTCCCGATACAATGATTAATAATGCAACTGGTCATTTGTGATTGGATTCTTCTGTTTTGTGTATATTGTAGCATTGCTGGGAGGCTGAATGTGCATGTAAATAGCGTTCAACCCTTTCATCCACCAATAACGATAACCTGTAACCTGAGAACATGATAAGCTGTCCACTGTAGTGACCGCTGTCCCTGAAAGGGTTAAAGGCATGTTTTGTTTGACATGGCAACGCATAAAAGCTAAAAAAAAAAAAATTTAAAAAGTATGACAGTGTATCTGTCAATATATGGCATGAGGGACTAGGAGTCGCAGAGTTTACCAAAGCACTTAACGGACTCTGACACCGACGGCCTAGCAGATGGCTTGCAATCTGGCCCCGGAGGTTGACTGCTGAGCAATGGATAGACCTGCCTTACCTACGAATCGTGGTGTGGGGAAAGGTTGGGCAAAGTTGCACAAGAAGGATGTGTTTTGTTTTGTTTTCTTGAAAGATTGGTGGCGTTCTACCGCATTTGACTGCAGGTGTTCCATTTGAGCCGGTCCAGCTATCAGTTCAAGCAGTATCATTTCAGCCAAGATAGTCATCAAACACCTTCAACCATTTTCCTGCAACTGGGTTGACAGAGATCACGTCTCTTTAAGCAGCTTACTTGTCCATTTCTTTTTCCTCGACTCTCTCTTTTTGTAGGTCACGCTTTAGCCGACTGATTGACCGCTGCTCGTTTGTGTATCCGCAGTATACGCATATTGTGACCTTTGCGCTAGACAAAAGTTTTTGTGTTCTTTATGTCGATCTGACGTCAGCACCGTCTGATCGTACTCCTGACTACACTTTGTTTCTGGAGGACACTGAGGCTCAAGGATTTCTCAATCCAATTCATCACATTCTTTCCCTTCATTGTGAACAAAGTGTGGGGGGGGGGGGACCCAAAGAAAAACAGGAGAGCCATGAGCTGTTTTCCTTTCATGTGTCTGGAAAAAAAAATGGCTCAGGTGGATGATTGATTGCCGAGCTTGAGCTCTCAACGTTGAGACAAAAATGGCCGGGAAAAAAAAAATCGAACTTTATCCCCCTTGGAGAACGATGCACAAAAACACACACAAAAGCCACTTACGAGGTAATAGAACTCATTTTATTAGTTCTTTTTTAATGGTGTACAAGCTGGATGCAATTGGATATGAGAACCCACCATTAGATTCAATGTTTTGCGACAGTTATCTTCTCTACGCCATACTGCGCTACGTTTAATTTAAACGGGAAATACGAGCGGAAACGGTGTTCATTAAACCAACATTATGCAGATGTTTCAACTCAGGTTGTAATGTAGAATAACACTCGCGGCAACATTCCAACGCAGTTTTATTTCGTGACTGCAACTATAGATATTTACTCTTCAAATAGCATTAAGTCCGACATCAGAAAGCGATCCTATTTGAGTAAGAAGTCGGGAATCCGGGGCAGTTCGTTGGCCTTTTGATTTGCTGCAATTGGACCCGGTTCACAAATTTTTACGGGAGCATTTGCCTCCACCAAGACAGAAGCATTTATCCCACCCTGAAATTAATGTACGGCTACAAATGAGGATCCTAAACACTAAAACCAAGTAAAGTTTGAGCCATTGAAACAGGATGTTGAGCAGCTTATTTTTAACGATATGGGCATAGCTCACAAGTGGAAGTTTTCATTGTAGTTATCTTATAGTAGGCCCATCACTTTTAGGGCCATTGATAGCTGGCTAGCGATTTCCACCATTCAATTCAAAACCTAAATGTGTCTACACTCTTCTTCACTGTTTAAACCATACCCCCAAATAAATGTGGAAAATTGAAATGGTGAAAAAACAGTTTTAGTCTCATTGGCCACAATTCAGTGATAATTAGTTCTTCGTCGCCAGACATTTTCAGCGATTACCTTCCGACATTTATAAGCCATTTCGAAACAATTCCCTAAATTCATTTGACAGGGTCTCTAGCCGGGCCGCCCCTAGCTTGCATATATACTGCTCAAATATATATATTTTTAAAATACATAAATAAAACAATAAAGGTTTTCTTATCTTATCTTAAATAAAGGGAACACTTAAACAAAACAATGTAACTCCAAATATGCCCTTGATTTTTTTCTGAGCAGTTTATTTTTTTCCATGAACTGTAGATATATTTAACCAGCCTGAGGGATTTAATGTGCCTCACTGTATAATATGCTATAGCTTGTGCATGGATGTATTGGTGTGTGTGTGTGTGTATGACTGTGTGGGTTTCTTTTGTTCTACGGTTAGCGTGTGTATGAGATGTGTATTTTGGATTGTGATACCTTTTTTTTTTTTTCTTCTTCTTTTTTGTCTTTGCTCAGCGCAATGCAGCAGAGTGGAAAGCCTGGTTATGTACTTCCTCCTCAGGCTTCATGTCAAAGTTGGTTTCGGATGAGATGAATGTGACACGGTAGGCTGCGAAAAAGGGAGGGAAAAAAAATCACTGCTGGTAATTCAAAAGGCCCGTTAGCGAGGGGGGGAATGAAGTAGCTGAAAGAATAGAACTCTTTGAAACCAGGTGAAGAAAAGAACACCTGACAAATGTTGGGAATTATTTTAGTTTAGGGAGCCACGGAAAGTAGGAGAATGAAAATTGAGGAAATAAAAGAGGCAAGCGGATGAGTTAAGGAGTATCATTGGGATGTTGCTGTGGGGTGCTGGGGACTGTGTGCCACTTAGCTGCTAAAACCAAAAGGAAAAGGACATAACTGTCGCTTTAAAGTTGGCAAAAAGTCGTTTGGGGGCTTCCTTTTGATACACAAACTTTGTGCATTAATTTCGTGTCACATTTTGGTCACAGATTATACAGTGGTGCCTTGCGATATGAGTTTAAAAAAAATGTATGAGTCCGTGCTTGAACACTTGTATCGCAAATCATCTTTCCCCACTGAAATCCTCTGAAAAAGTTTTGTTTTTTTTTTTTAATAAGGGGAATAGCACTCCATAATACTGTGCTTAATAAAAGCACAAAGTAATTACATACACTGGCCAACACATTTTGATCCATTTGTTTTCTGATTTTCTGCGAGATATTCTCTAACAATCTGTAATAAATTATTAGCTCAGCTTAGCATAATGGTAAAACATTTATGACATGATTTAGTTGGTGTTTATACTACCTGTCACTGTAGTTACAGTAACAAGGTTGCAAATCCGGACGAATGCTAGCTTTCAGGAGTAGAAGCTATCTTTTTAGCTAGCATAAGGTAGAGTGAGACTAGCCGTTGCATTGTTGGTTAGCATTAAGCTAAATGAACTCTCAGACAAAGCTATGTGGTTGTATTAAAGACACAATGTGTCATTGTTTTTGTTTTATGGTTAATGTGACAATAAACGTCAACTCAGAGTGGCAGTAAATAGCTTGAAGCCTCTTTTTTTTGAGGAAATGTTCTCTTCCCGCCAAACCACTGCTTGTTGTTAAGGGAGTTGAGCTCACCATCACCATACGGCATCTCATATTTTTGCTCTCAAGTCAAAGCAAAATATCAGCCGAAAGAGCGCTTGTATCTCGACAAACTCGAAAGGTGAGTCACTCGTATCTCAAGCCATCCTCTGTTTGCAAGGAAGACTTGCCTTATATTTGTTGTACTCTGTTCAAACGGTGCCTCACTACAAAAGAAATAACAACAAAACAGACTTTGATGGATGCGGAAGCAATACAAGTGGAGATCCCCGAGGGTCACAATGTCCAAGACACAGGAAAAGAACAAACAGACATGAACCGTGTGCTAGCCGGATGCCGTCAAAAATGTCTTTGACTCCGCCGAACATCATTCTTCCCTCTCTTCATCCCCCTCTCCTCAGGAGCTCTCCAGATCGAGAACAGCGAGGAAACCGACCAAGGGAAGTACGAGTGCGTGGCCACAAATTCTCAAGGTGTGCGCTACTCCTCGCCAGCCAACCTCTACGTGCGAGGTAGGGCCTGAAGACGCAACATGCAACAAAAACACACGCGTTAGCATCAGAGAAACACTGTGAAATCACCACTGCTGGGGTGCTGTCGTGTGATAACCAAACACATCATTTCCATTTGCTGTGCTCTTTCAACAAGTACTACTAATCAATCCATTGTCTGCAGTACGTTTTTGGTCTTATTTGGTATTTTTCACCTTAACAAGTCCACCTTAAACCGTGGTTGGGTGGGCCAACACACCACGGTTTAACTGCATGGAGACGTCACTGTCTACTCAAATCGATTTTGTACCCGAGGCTGTCTGACCTGAGGAGTTAGACCAGCGGTGGGCAAACTATAGCCTGAGGCGCACTCCGCTCTTTAATCCGGCCCACCCAAGCCTTAATATCAGTGGTTGCTCAATTTTTTTCTTAACAGCAAATACCATCGTCCCAAAAATAAATTAGCTCTCTAAATGCCACCATCATGACCGGCGCAAAAATACCGTAGCGCAGGAAGCCTACATGTTGATCAAATATAAAAGTTAACGCAAATTATACCTAAATATGCAATCGTCTAAAACCAAGCAGCTTTTAAATTTCAAATGCAGATGGGTTAAATAATACAATCAATTTTACATACAGTCAACTGTGCATTTAACATTTTATTCATTTTTTTTTATTACCGTGAAAATATTTACAATCAAATTATGAATTCAGCAATTTGAAGAGAATGAAGTATTGTATTATCAAAAAGAAATATGGTGCATGCTTGATATATACTATTTGCCCCAAATTAATTATTTTTCATAAAAAATTCTTTTGAATTGTTTGTTTTTTCACAAATCTTAGTTAGCAAAAGCTTTTTCCTCATTATCTACCGATATGTTTTAAGAAATTTAAAAATTTGATCATCTCTACAAATGACCTGGCCCATCTACCCGTTTTAGAACTTAAATGTGACCCCTGAGCATAAGTTTGCCCGCCTCTGAGTTTGACCATTACTGTACGAGGTCAATCAATTAAAATGTGCTACCATTAAAATATGGAATTTCTGAGGTCCCAAAAAAAAAAAAAGACATTACTGGCACCATTGTGCAACCACATAATCTCTGTTGAACCATTTCTAACGATTGTAGCCTCTCAATTGTGTGTACGTGTGGTTTTGTGTGTGCGCACGCGGGTGTGCGTGGCTTTGCGCAGGCCGTTTTTATTCTCTCTGTGTTTCCTCGTTCTCTCTCCTCACGTCATTGTGTTCCGCATCAACCCCCTTCCATCCCTCAGAGCTTCGAGAAGGTTGGTGTGCTCTCTCTTTTCTTTTGTTACTCCTTTGTTTCAGAAAGCTTCTCTTATTGAAACAGAAGGGAAACAACAAAGAAAGCAAGACAGACAGAAAATCCTGAAAGACCACCGCGCTCCATTTAGACTGTTAAAACCCTCTCCCAGATTCGCTTAATTTCTCCAAATCCGCTCCCTGTGCTATAGCGTAGCGTAGCTATTTGCATTGACTGCTTTGTAAGGCCTTGTGTGCAGAACCCTCTCCCCAATCTATGATTTCTTTTTTTTTTTGCATGGTATGGCCCTGTTGTCATGCAGACCCAAGAATTGGATCACATGAAAGAGGTGTTTGCATGATGAGAGGAGTGAGAGAGAGAGAGAAAGAGAAGGAAAGCGAAAGGAACACCACTTGCACGCCGAGAGCATGACGCCCAGTGTGCCCACCCCCTCGGTGTTTTTATTAAACTGCCCCTGCCTCCTCTGCTCTTTTGTGCCATTGCATCAACCTGAAATTGCAGCTGCTGCACTTGTTGCATCCAGCGGGAACCTCGCTTGCACTCCCCAGTCATACTCGCACGTCGGTTTGTTTGATTCGTGGTCAAGCTGCAGCTCTTGTGTTGGACCCTTGGCTTGAAGTTGGACTAAACGGCGGGAAGACATCTCCATTTCCATCTCGATGTTGACATTTTCGACTCTCACATTCACGTTTAAGTCGACGTCTTTATTACTAGTAATGAGCGAGAGGAGAATAAAATAAAATAGCCAGCGAGTTTGCCGCAATGACTCATCATCATAGTTTATGGCACTTGTGAATTAGATTGAGGTCGCTCAAACTTGAAACAGTTCCCAACCCGCGATAAACAGATTTTTTTTTTTTTTTTGTAACGGAAGGACTCTATTGAGCTGCATTGACCGAACAGAAAAGATCACCAGCAAATGTAGCGTAAATAACATTGAGCTACTTCTTGGGGACTGATTAATGTGAAGTGCTGCCAGTTTGATAAGTACTTCTGAAATAACAAATTTGCTCAAATTAACGTTAATCAACTTATTAATAATGAACGATGTGCATCCGTGCAAAGACACCGGCGGTGTCGATCAGTTCACATGCTAATTGTCCACAAGGATTTAACAAGGTCGAAACGGATAAATGTCAAGATGCAACGCGACTTGTGTACTTCCCTGTCCAACAGGCAGTTTTTATTTGCCGTTTACAATCAAACATACACTACTCAGAAAACATTATTTGGCTTTCAGGTGAAATTTCAGGACAAGCCCAAAATGCATTGACCATGTAAACGCCATTGACGATTACATTTCCTGTTTAAGCGATGAAATAATGACAAAATCCAATTCTTTCTCAGCCTCTTTATTATAACACAACCAGAAAATAGAAACGGAGCTTCTCTCAAGACTAAAGTGGCGGGGATTCAGCGTGTCCCTCGTTTACACTTGAGCAACAACAGGGGAGCGCCTCTTAAAACTAAATGGAATGGAACCCATTGCTAACATCTGTATCCGCGCCGCGGATCTTCAAACAGAAACCTGCGCTACGATAGAAGCTGCACCTCCATTAGTTATGGGCATCTCCCCAAATAGATGTCTCCTTTTTTTCCCTCCTCCATTTTTTTTTTTTTTGCACATTTTGTCGCGGGCCATAGCCTTATTTTGAAGCATCCTATATTACCACAAGGATCCCTCTATCTTCAGCGTGCTTTTAATAGAGACAGCGAGGTAAACTCAAATAACCATTAAGTATCATCATGATATATTTCAGTCTGTTGTGTCCTGTGCGCCTGTCCTGTCCTGTGTTATTTCTGGTCAATTTCACCCCAGACCGTTTTAGCTGTCTAAAACAAATGAGAAATATAATTGAGGCTTTTTAGGTAATCAGCAACAACAGCCCAAAAAAAGAAAATATAGATTCAAGTAAACAATGTAACTGAAGCCTGGAAATGTTCATCATTATGTCCATTGTGAAAGTCAATTCAATGTTTTACTGTGGCTTTAGTCTCCCGGTTGTATCCATTAAATACGGTCGCGCCATCAAACATAAACAACTCCTCCAGATATGTAATTCCATGATTTAAAAAAAATATATATGAAAGGAAACTTGAAGTTCATAAGATGTTTCAGTGCAATAAAACATGAATGTCAAACATGAAAGGAACTGGCTTAAGTAGGCCTCGGCGATTGTGGGTCCGGTATCGCTTACGAGCAACTTCAAGGCGACATCATGATCTCATGTTGGTCTGCTTTAAGTGTCCTCCAAAAGCATCTGTGTAATGCGGTCTGTCGAGCTTCACTCGTCCGCACTGTCGCTATCGCCACCAAACACTCCGACACGCTTCTATTGACATTTGGAAGCAATCCTATTCTTTTGCATTCTCAAGTATTGAGGGGATGAGTTTCGCCTTATTACATGACTGATGAAAGCTGTGTCCTTGAGCCAGATGGGATTGTGCAGACTAAATGTCAGCCCGCCGATAGTCCTCAATAGCTCTCTATATGCCGTATAGTTTAGACGTGGCAGAGATAGAGCCGTAATCCCTGTGTCTGTGCCAAAGTCTCCTTTAACCGACCGCCTCCAGAGTCTCGACACAGAGGACAGCGCTGAGGCTGGCTCAACTAATAAAGATGTAACCTCACGCCTCTCTCAAACTATGTATAATGGGCAGGGGGGGTCGGGGGGAGCGTGAGGGCTGCCTCTATTGCAGCTCTCTGAGCACATGAGGAATTATTGCTTGTCGCCTGCTCCTGTTAGATGAGGTCTGTCAGTTAAGTTGCGGGACTGATGGCACAATAGTGATATGACAGATCCAAACTACGAGCTTCCCCCCCTTCAATGTGGGTCACAATTAACAGAGAGGTGGCCGCTTCACCACAACAGCACGCCTGCTCAAAATTTTGTCGCGGGCCACTTTGGAGTTACGTCTTCCCTCGGCGGGCCATTACGACAGTGAAACGGAATAAATGTTTAATCATCAGATCGGATTATTACTTGTACATAACAAGTCAGATTGATGGATCACTAGTTTTGAAATCAGTCAACTGTTTGTTTGATGTTTGTGCAATTATTGTCCAAGTGAGTGTAAACAGGGTAAAAAAAAAGTTAGTCTCAACGTTATTTATTACACATGACAATTTGACATTTCGGTCCATATTTGAGCAATGATCAGGGAAGTTTGACACGCATGATTTGTTTTCGTGGGCCACATAAAATGATGTGGCGGGTCAGATCTGGCCCCCGGGCCTTGAGTTTGACACCTGTGACCTCGAGCATCCTACACTTCCCTGCCGGGAAGAATGTAGCACGCTGGTGCAACATCCCTCTTCACTGGGCCTTGCTCTGTGGGATTTTTTTTTTTCCCTATTTTCACAAGTTCAAAGGGGATCATCAATGAGACCCGATGTGAATGACATCAAGATGGCCGAGATGACAAAGCTGTACATGGCAGATCCCGTAAAAATCCTTCCAAGTGTACATGAAGGCGTGACAGAGACGGACAGCCGGGAAATTGCATTAGTCTCCAGGGTGATTACTTCAAAAGGGAAAACCTGACGAGCCCGAGCGCAAAAACTGACAAGCGCCATTTGGACAAGAATAGAGCCGCGCATACTAACACACTGCCAATCACCGCATCGTTTGATGTTGCATTAGCTCACCCTGCAAATCCAAATAACTCCCCAAAAATATTATTTCAGAAACCCACAAATGCGGTATGCATTTTACTGACGCTTGCCCCATCTGCATTGAAGCCATTCATGAGCCCACGCATATTCACGCCAACATAACTCATCCTCAAACATGTCAGCGTGCATGATTTGTCATCAAGCCACTGCTACCGTCCTGTAGCTTAAGCGTAAAGTATTATCCTTTACGTGAAAGAATCCAAGAGAGACAATGTCATGAAACTCATCGCTGAGATTGGTGTTCTCAACCAGGTGTGCAGATTCTACGACAAAGCCTTCTCCGCTGTTGGTAGCGCGATAACTGTGACGAAAAATAAGGCTTCATTTGTTTTAAGGCGTAGGGTTGTTTTTTTATTCACAAACGATAATATTATTAAGAGATTTTATAGTTAAGTGAAAAATGTGGGGGAAAAAAAAAAATTCTGGAGCTGTCTGGTTTTCCGATAAAATGACATCAAAGAGGACCAAACGAGTTGTACTTTTTTTGATGATTTTTCCAATGGTCACTTTATGGGTAAAATTGCAAATGTCTTCAACCCTTTCAGGGACAGTGGTTACTACAGTGGACAGCTTACCATATTATCAGGTTACAGGGTGCATGAAAGGGTTCATTTCTAATCACGTAGAATACGATAAATAAAAGGATTTGCTTGAACCTGGTCATAAATGAAATGCAAACTTGACGACCCGCCTGAAAAATGGAGATGTCTGTGTTGCGTTTGCGCTCTTCACTTGTAGTTTGCAGTTCGGATTTGAAGGATAGCTTTTGCGACACTGGCCCTGGAACTTTTTCGGACACACCTCGAAGCGATGGACTCCTCACTCTTCATCCGCGCTGTTTGAATGACTCCATAATGCTTTGCTCATGCAAGTAATTAGCGCTGCATAATAACTGTATAGGGTGAAGATGTAGCTACATTGCACGTATGTGTTTGCATACTGTGCATGCTGAATGTTGATCTGTGTGCGTGTGCGTGTGTGTCCGGCCAGCATGCTCTGGTGAGATGAGATGCTTGCCTAATCATGTCTCTCTCTAACAGATTTTTTTTTTTTTTGTCTCTGTCTCCTCCGTGTCTTTCACTTGTCTATCCAATTCTGGGCATTTTCTTTATTTTCCTCCAGCATTCCAAAAACGCTTTTTCCACTTTATCTGTAGCGAGTAAATTGAATACAGAGGCAATCTCGTATTTTTCCTTGTCTGCCATATCGGAATGAAAACATGTTGACTTTGATTCAGTTGTCTCTAGATTCTTTGAGTAGGGCGGATGTGGCCCTTGAAGATTGCAAGTCGCGATGTCACTCATTAAGGAGTGGAGGTTGTAAATGTGAATTTACCTTTGCTTTATTTTTTTTATTTTTTTATTCTTATGTTCACTGATTTGTTTTGGGGGAGGTGGAAAAATGTAAAAAAAAAAATTCTCAGGTTCAACATTTTTTATGTTATTCATTTTCTTGATTTTTACCACTTTCTGTTGCTGAAGTGATCAGATTTGTACTGCTCTCGTTCTCGCTTCCCTTTTCATTCTCCCTCCATTCTAAGACGTCTGTCCGTCAATCTCTTTTGTCTTTTTTCTGTTTCCTGTGTTGCCAGCTTCTTCTTCCTTTTTAGTCCATTTTTTTTTTTGTATTTTTTTTTTGTCCTTCCGAAGCACCTGCTCTCTGAATGGGCCTGACTTTGGTATCGCTGTGTTTTTAAATAGATTCATGTTTTTTCTTCTTCCTCGCTCCTCTTCTCTTTGCCCCTTTTCCCCCTCCATCCCCCCGAAAACCCACTTCCCAACCCTCTCTTTATCTCTCTTCCCCTCCTCTCCCTCCCTCCCTCCCTCCCTCCTTTTTCTCCCGCCCCTCCGCATTCTGTCCGCACCCCGATGTGTAGGAGCGACAGACACATGTACATAAGTTGATCCACTTATAAACATGCACCTACTACCTCACTTTTTTTGCCCGCACTTGTTCTTCTTCTTCTTCTCTCTCCGTTCTGCCTCTCTCATGCTGTCTCGTTCTCGACTTAACGTGTCCGATGATCACTCTGTAACCGCCCCGGCACCTTATTTCCAACCCTCTCCTGTCCACATACCCAAGTTCATTTTGACTGCACACTGTTACCTGTATGAAACTTTTGTGTACTGTTACGGTATTTGGTTGTTGCAATGTGCCCTTGCCTACATTGCCACGTCATCGCGTGGAAGCGGAGCAGAGCTGTTCTCTCTCTCTCTCACACTTCCATCGCTGTCTTCTCTTCCTCTATCTGTTTCCTCTGTGCCTTCCTCCCACTTCCGCATTATCTCTGTTTTTGTGTTGGTTCACCTTTTGTATTCCTCCTTGAGTCGCCGAGGCATGAGAAGCGACCTCTGAGTTCAGTCTTTTGGTCTCCGCTCGCACTGGTGCGGACAAAACAATTGGGGCACACTTTGTAGGTGATTAATTCATCTATTAAGGCTTCGGTGAAGAACCTCTTGGTTCTCCCTTGAAATATTCGCGGCATGCGAGTGAGGGAGGCCTTCTAACATCAAGACTCAGAAACCATCCCTCTGTCTTACTGAGAACGTCGTTTCCACCTCGACGAATTAGCCTCTACCAAATAAACACAGTTTGATTCGATGCGACACCTTCATATGCCTCCACGATCATTTTTCAAATTTAATGGCTGCCAGAGGACTCCCTCCAGTGTATCTTAACGACTGTTATGCATCCCAAAACAGTGAAACCATTCTCCGATGGGGTCTAGCTCGAGTGTACATGATACATATTTGGGTTACTCACGCGAAAGCTTTTCAATGGTCCATAGACTGATTCGATCTACTCGGATGAGTTCAAATGTGTTCTACGACAACCGCAACAGACATTTTGGATCGTCCTTTGCTTTGTTGACACAGTTGGGCAAAGTGTTGCAACACGAATGCACAAAGTAAGGCCTTGAAAGGCATGCGTGGATGAGTTAGGCGTGAAAAAAACTCCCACCAAACACCTTTGGGATGAGCTAGAACAAAGCTTCAAATGTTGTGATGCGTAATTTGACAACACACTCTCACACACACACACGCACAAAAAAAAAAAAAATGCTCACAATGATTGATGCTGTTGAAGCTGCTTCTTAATTTCGCTTCCTCTCGGTGTAATTGCTCGGGATGCCAATCCATATATTTAAGACATACTACAATAAGCAGAGTCCAAAGTTCAGTGTGGCCATTGCTCCGAACAATACGTTTATATTACATCGGCATAAAAAAAATAAATCAATAAATAAAATCTTCCACCATGATG
The DNA here is from genome assembly GCF_001891065.2 of Hippocampus comes. Classification (NCBI taxonomy): domain Eukaryota; kingdom Metazoa; phylum Chordata; class Actinopteri; order Syngnathiformes; family Syngnathidae; genus Hippocampus; species Hippocampus comes. The sequence goes on from NW_017806235.1 coordinate 1,917,846, forward strand.
AAGAAATATAACACTTCCGGAAAAAGAAAAACTGATAGTCGTTGTCATGCCCTCAATGAAGCGCTACTCAAGACGATGTCATGTTCTTGTTGTTTGTCAAGGCAGCTCACTCTGTTTGGGTGAGCTCAGCACGATGTGTGTCTTTCTGTTGGATTCATCAGTACCATCAAGTAATTGGGGCTCAACGTGAAATATCCCTTTGTAATTTCTGTAAAAGGAAAAAAAAAAAAAAACCCTGAAGTTCATTCTTCCCCTTCCTCTTACCTCTCTTCTCTTCACTCTCTCTGCATCTCGCTCTTTGCCTCTCTATCTGGTTCTCTCCCCCTCACCCGACCTCCTCTCTCTCTCTTTCCGCCTTTTTTTCTCCCCCGCCCTCCCTCAACCTCCTGCCCTCTCCTCTCTACCCCCCGACTCTCCTCCTTTACCAGTGCGCCGCGTCCCCCCTCGTTTCTCCATTCTCCCCTCCAACCACGAAATCATGCCGGGAGGGAGCGTCAACATCACCTGCGTGGCGGTGGGCTCCCCGATGCCCTACGTCAAATGGATGGTGTCCAGCGAGGACCTGACCCCCGAGGACGAGATGCCCATCGGTCGGAACGTGCTGGAGCTCAATGGCGTGCGAGAGTCGGCCAACTACACGTGCGTGGCCATGAGTAGCCTGGGTATCATCGAGGCCACGGCTCAAGTCTTAGTCAAGAGTAAGAGACGTCCCGCGATAGGCCGAGGCTTGCAAAGGGGTGGGAAATTTCCAGTACATTTCCGGAACACTTCTGATAAATTTCCAATCACGTGTTGGCTCATAATTTTAATAACTTGGACGATGGAACACTCGTAAGTAAAGGCGCAACTTTTAAATGAAATTTGGTTGTTCTCGTCAGAATTATACTAAAAATCTATTGTCCCCATTATATATATATATTGAAATTCTCTACAAAGAGCCAATGTTCTTGAACCCTCGTAAATTCCTGTTCGTTCCTCTGGAAAGTTTCAACTTTTGAAAATTCCCATCATTTTGCAACCATATCCAAGCCCGCTCAACATTGCACAATGTCATCATCGATCTTGATGTGCTCCCAGCTTTGCCAAAGCCTCCGGGCACTCCCATCGTCACGGAAACCACAGCCACCAGCGTGACCATCACGTGGGACTCCGGTAACCCCGACCCGGTCTCGTACTACATCATCCAGTACCGCGCCAAAGGGCCAGACAGCAAGTATGAGACGGTAGACAGCATCACCACCACCCGCTACAGCATCGGTGGGCTGTACCCCAACACCGAGTACGAGATCCGAGTGTCAGCCTTCAACAGCATTGGCCAGGGCCCCCCCTCTGTACGAGTGGACGCCCGGACGGGAGAGCAAGCCCCGGCCAGCCCGCCGCGAAATGTCCAAGCGCACATTATTTCGCAGAACACAGTGATGGTCCGCTGGGAGGAACCGGAGGAGCCAAATGGGCAGGTGGGAAGTCCATATTTTTTTTTCATATGACATGAGATCACGTCACCTGTTATTTACATCTTTGTCAAGGGGAAATTTTTGAGACAGCTCTTATGTTGGATCTTACGACATTCTTTTAATCCTATAATGTGTCCACTTGCATGTGTCTAAACCTTGCAAATTTATTTCAATTGAGGAATATGAGAAAGGGAAGTATATTTTTTTCCCACAAGGGTTTTAATATTGTGCCTGGAATGCCAAGTGGTCTTTTTACGCCTATTTAATGATGGCTACATGTATTTTTTGATTCTTTTCCATATTATGTTTCGATTCTGCACATCCAGCAGTTCACTGGTGCGCAATAAAGTGATGGCTTTAAAATTGTAATTACTTGCATGTGACAGTAACAGGAGAGGCACTGGTGCCAACTAATAGGAATAAAAAAAAAAATCATGTATCCCCCAATTGAAATTAAATTTGCCTTTTACTGAGGACAGACTAACAAGGTTTCAGATTTGCGTCGAGACTTTAAGGAGATTAAAACATTAAAGCCTCCATAAAATGCCCCACAGGGAGCTGAATTGGAGTGTGCGGGTTTGTGTCCTTAACGGGGATTGTGCCCCACCTTTCTAGCCCCACTACCACCTAAGTGCCACCCCAATCTCTAAAGAAAGAAAAGGTGCTTTCTGCTCTAAATTAAGAGCACTCCCTCTGGAAGCCTATTTCCTTTTCGAGCCGACCTCACCCATCGACGATATTCACAAAAGTGCATTTAGCGCGTATGAGGATTATAGTTATTAAAGGAGTGACAACAGATTTGCCGATGGAGGTCACGGGTGAGGACGCTCAACAAATATGGTGATATATAGCGAGAGCACACTTAGTTTGTATTAGAGGTGTTTTGTCTGACCTTCAGCCACGGGAGGTCATCACCTCATGACGGCGGACTCTTACGAGGCGCGAACCGCAAACGCGCGCGGCCATCTGGACCGACGTCACCGTAATTCACGGATGGCGACCTTGGCTGTGATCGACGCCGGTTGTTTGTATGCTGAATGAAGGCTTTATGGATTACAGTGCATGCAAGACAGTGAGATTAAGTGGGAGACCATTTATCACACAGCTCAGCCGAGGATGACCTTAAAAACTCAACACGCCATCCGTCAAAAAAATCTCTCTCCATGCTTGCCGTGTTGCAGGTGAAAGGCTATCGCGTGTACTACACCATGGACCCGTCCCGGCCGATGAATGAGTGGAAGATCCATAATGTCCAGGACAGTGTGATCACCACCATACAAAGCTTGGTGACCTCCGAGACGTACACCCTCCAAGTCCTGGCCTTCACCTCAGTCGGGGACGGGCCCTTCTCTGACCCGGTCCACGTTAAAGTCATGCCAGGAGGTCAGTGTTGTTGACAGGCAAATATAATATCATATCATCTACCGTATATCGCTTTGGCCTGTCGTCGTTGTTGGGGGCAATCCTTGCAATCAAAATAAACGCCATCTTGCTTGAGTTTCCAAACACCGCTGGTCAAGTTGGTATTATATTGTCTCTTGCACCAAAGTATTCCAGCGATCCATTTTCAACCAAACAGGCGAACTCAGATGTATACTTTTCACTCATTATTATCTAAAAAAACAAAAAAAAACATTGAGACATTCAATCTTGAGGTGGCGTAATGCCGCACGGCTCCCGCAGAGTGACGGATGACTTCTCCGAAATTTGGATTGTTCAAGCCAGTTAATGGATTAATTCTCAAGCTATTTTCAACACTTTCAGTTGGTTCATAAAAAAAGCTTTTTGGGGGAATGTCACGACAAAGCTGTCAATTGCACGATAAACTTTACGAGGGAACTTTATTTAACCTTCTCTAAACCGGAGCTAAAGAGCGAAATTGACAACTGGCATCTGATCAATCAATTGATCAATATATTTATAATGAGGGCCACCACTCTGCATTTCTGTGACTCTTCCAGTCTCTCTATTAAAGTCCCTCTCCGTTTATAGTCACTAATTTGTTTCGAAATGCATTATACATGCTTGAATATAATTTCTGTAAAACACGTGATAAGAGAAGAGGACTGTTTAGTACTCATCTGATTTTGCATCTAATCATCATGATGGCCGTTAGAATTAAATATAAATTACAGACCGCTTACCCCACTGCCCCGCAGCGTCATCGCTGCACGTCGTGCAAATCAGCAAGCAGCTTATTCAGATGACAAGTGGAACGCGGCCGCTATGCAATACTGGGCTCGACCTGTCACAACATGCGCATCCTTCAAATGAGTAACTCGCACAAGCCGACACTTAAGTTTGTGGAGAGTTGTGGAAAAGGAAACAGATTAACAGGAGCAAGAACGTGTTATGTTCAAGCAAGTCAAGTCACGACGGCGGTGGTTGCAAAAGTTGTCGGTTTTACGTCTTCGGCGGGCACGACGAGATTAGTGCTCACAAATCTGTGATGGCATTACGTGTTGAAATTCCCGTGTAGACTTGGGACGCGTGTACCTGAACATTTTGTCAGTTTTCAACTCCTACAGGAAGAGAAACATATGGTTTAAGTCCAAATATTTGTCAAAGTCTGATGAAAGAAGAGCTTGTTGGTTGCAACATAAATCCCATGGAATTAGGCAATAAAAAAAAAAAAAAAAAGGTATTTTGAATGGGTTTTAAAAAAGCTGTTTTTTACTGCCGTAACTTAAATGACCTTAATAAGCGAGAAGATCGGTTGAACACAACGTCGGTTGAACACAACGGCAATACAATTACAACCTATTCGTGCCGCTAAAAATGGTGACAAAAATTTTAAAGTGATGTTCACCTTTTTGTTAATAGCTCCCCGAGGTAATATCCATACAAATAACATCGGTCTTGTTCCCTTCTTCAGTTCCAGGACAACCGGGGAAGTTTAAAATCGGGAGGGTGACTGACACCAGCATTGAGCTGACCTGGGAGCCGGCGTACACCAAGGAGGGCATCATCAATTACGAGCTCCTTTACAAACCTGTCAAGTATGGCAGTTTGGTAAGATAGTCAACTGAAAATATCACAACCACCTGAGGTGCTAGAAAACAGATTTAAAAACTTTTTTTTTTGAATCGGTCTAGTTGAAGTTTATGGTCAAAATAAACATACCCCCCCCCCCAAAAAAAAAAAAAACGTGTATTTAAAACAACCACTTAGCGTCCGCTAACTTAATGCTAACATTTGATGAGAAAGGCCATAGTCTGGCTAACGAATAGCAGCTATGTGGCGATGTCAGAATACTTCACGCAACAAATATTTGAACACAAACAATGGAGCAACATGTTTTGATAGACAATGTAACAGTACTCACTGGCATATATTCTTTATCCCCCGTGGAAAAAAACAATGTTGCAGTACCAGTGGTTGTTTAACTCTTCTTCGTTCGCATGACCGTCGTGTACCACGCCCAGGTGGCCAAGTCGCATGTTCAATTCTGTGCATTTAATGAAAATATATCTTTTTATAAAGTATTACTGCTAATTTCCTTATGACACGTCACAACCGTTTTTATTGGAGTTTTTCGGGAGGCTGCAAATGATGGTTGCTTGACATAGGAGCCTTGATCCTTCTGTCCAGCATCATTTTCTCCGCTGTTGACACCTTCCTCTTCTCTCTTCCTCTTGTAGGAGAAGCTGACCTTTGGCCCGCGAAACTCCTACACGGTGGAGGGTCTGAAAGCCAACACAGACTATTCCTTCTCCCTGGCAGCCATCTCCAACAAAGGCATCGGTGCTTTCACCAATGAACTGGTGCAGAGGACATCACAAGCCAGTATGTCTCCTTTTCCTTGATGTCACACACACACACACACACACACACACACACACACACACACACACACACACGTTGCTGCCGTACTGTATTATGTTTCACCTTGCCCACAAATGTCATGAAAACCCACGTTGACACAATTTTCACTTGCTGTCTGCTGACCTGGCACGAGCTGGCAACCTTGTGACACCATCCGACCATTGATCTCCTTTATCATGTCATGTGTCCAAAGCCCACGCCCATCCATCCATCTGCGTTTAACTGCGACTTTCTTCCTCCTCCGCTCAGCCTCTCCCTTTTTTTTCACAGCCAAAACATATCATGACAGATGGAGACGGAGCGCCGCTTAATGTTTGTGTCTTACTCTTTTTCACCCTCCTTCCACTACCCCCCTCCCCACTACTCGATCAGTGTCTAATATCTTTAAAAGGGTGAAAATGTCTGCCAGACGAGCAGGCAGTGGAGAGGAGCTTAAAAAGATTGTGGGTTGGTCTGCTATGTTATAAGTCAGCGCCAGACGTTGTGATTTTTTCGTTTCGTTGGATTTTCACCCTTTTTGGCATTTCTCGATAACCAAGCATAGCCCAACAAATGTACCTGATTTGTGTGTGATGCATTGCATATGCCCATGTCCACACAGTCGTATTTCATTTTAAAAAGTATATGCCGTGTTACACATACAGTACATTTGACAATAAAGTTCTATCCAATCCAATCCAATCTTATTCGGTCACTGATTTTGTGACAAGGCGGAAAATGGTTTTGCAAAGAAAAATGTTTGTTCTATTCTGTTAACCTATTTTTAATTTTCCAGGTGTGACATTCGTGAGTAACTCCACTCCACTGTTAATCTACTTCTATTATTACCTTTTCCCTGAACTGACTTTCTTTAGTCTGCCAGTGGCTTTCATATTTTAAGACCAGAGGTCATCAACAAGGTGGCTGCGGGTACCTGGTAGCCGCCAAGGGACACATGAGTCGCCCACCGACTTGTTATCAGAGCAGTTCACCAGTGATGGGACATTACGATTTCCTTTGGCTTGTGCGGTTACTTTCGAGTGCCTCGTTGTCAGCCGTGAGTGTGCAGTTGTTACAGAGAGTAGACAGAAGAGCAAGGGGCAAAAACAAGTAAAAAATTGGCAGCCAGCATGTGGTCAGGGCCTTCGCACTGGTAGCCCTTTACGTGAGTTAGGACCCAAGATGTAGTGCTCTGTTTCAAAAAGGTTGGTGACCCCTGAACCGAGAGTTTGTAGCCACAGCCGTTGCTTTGGCACACACTTGACAGCCTGTGATTGCAATTTGGGGAGGACTGAGATTTATTTTTACATGAAACTTGCAGCTTTCTGATCCCCAAAAATGTGCTCGGTACATCTAACCTGTGTCCTTGTCCTTTCATCCCCCAAAAACGAAGAGGAAAGAAAAGCGGTGTAGGTGTCAGGAGGGGTGCAGTCAAGGCCAACTCTAAGCAAGCAGACTATTTCCTGAAGCACAATGCATTTCCCAGGGTGTGCTTTGTTATCGCCAAGGTTTGGTGCACATCGAGATTGTCCCCCGAGGCAAACAGCGCGGTGGCTTTACAGCTGAGTGGGCAGATACTTGAATCTGTCAGCTAGGACTTTGACTCCCACACTCGCGCACACGCTGTACACTCTTCAAGCCCAGTCGTCTCCGCTTTTAAGTTGTCTGCTCACTGTCAATGCTCTCGTCTCTGGTTGATTTCATTAAGTGTTATTCTTGTATGTCAAGTGCTGGCTTGGCTCTTATTCTCGTGCTTATCCCCGTGTCATCTTTTTCAGTTCAGTTTACCGTCGTCTCTTATTGTTTCCATTTTTTTTTCATCCTGTCCCCTGTGTTTTTACTTTTATCGCCCCCCCCCCCACACCAACTCTTGCTTTTCACCCCCTACTCTCAAACGCTTTACCGACTGCCCTCCCCCTTGTCTAATCAGAGCCCTCAGCCGCACCCGAGGGTGTCTCCTGCGAGAGTGCCAGCTCCACCTCGCTGAGAGTTAGTTGGAGGCCGCCTCCACTGGAAGGCCAGAATGGCGAGTTGGCAGGTTATGAGCTGAGGTACCGCAAGGTTTCTGGGGCAGGAGGCAAAGGTCAGGGCCAGGAGGTGTCCGGGCTCCCTATCTCGGCCCGGCAGGCAGACACACTAGTAGAGGGCCTGGAGAAATGGAGCTGGTACAACATCACCATGGCAGCCTCTACTTCTGAGGGAACTGGACCCAACAGCTTGCCTGTACTCTGCAGAACAGATGAGGATGGTAAGTCTAGATACGCATTCGTGGTTACAGTGGAACTTTGAAAGTCAAATTTAGCTCAGGTTGAACAATTCGGATTGCCCACAAAAGTTCAGGGGAAAATAGGGCATCTTGATTCTACAGCGCAGAAGAGGGGATAAGTCACATGTGTCTTACCGTTTAAACAAGTCCCAAGTAGCTGTCACAAAAACCAAGCCAGTCAAGTCGAGTCCCCACTAAATGTCAATGAAGTCAAATCTTTACTCGTGGAAGAAAGTCGTAACTGACAAAATCTTACTCATTCACAACTTATAGTCACACATTAGCCACTTTGCACTCAGTATCTGTGCTAGCATTTGTTAGCTGTCGTCACAGATTGAAAAATCACAGTTTTAATGGTCTGAATCCATTCTCCAATACTACTTACAATACAATAGTACTTCTGCTGTGCCGAACCGTGGCCTTTGAAACAGGTAGAGTTGGCCTTCAGATGCTGGAAACACCCTCTAACCAAGCACCGCTTCGACTTCACATCTCCCCCTGCTGTGGAAGTCACGCCAAAAAACACATGTTTGGCCAGCGAGCTAACAGTGAAGTTAACGTAGTGCACCTGTCTTTTGGGGTTTTATAACAGATGAAGTTAGTTATCATAGTTGTTGTGTTTCTGGGTTAAAACTGAGTTGCTGTTCTCTTTTGGACCATTTTATCAGAAACCTAATCCTAAAATCCAAAAATAAGAATCTTTGGGTGCTTGCTTAATGAACCGGCCTCTCCGCTCCATTTTGTAGCATACCGGTGGATCGCCGGGATTGTGTGCACAACACAAAAAGCATATTTTCTTTCAAAAATCAAAAAAATGGAAAATTACCAGGTTAAGTCTGACTCGAGGCAAACCATGTAAATTGAGTCACCCACCTCTGCTTCAGAGGTCTACCTGTTTTGCTCCACTTACTCCCAAAGGTCCAGAGGCGCTTGTAAGGGCTGTAACAACTTAAGAGGACATGCAGAACATTCAGAGGAAGTTATATATCGAGAGGATTCGCATTTAAAGCAGCTTTACCGTGGACGTTGTCATAGTTCTCATCGTTAAACGTTGAGGGTTTTATTTGCAGCTCGCAAGAATGCTTAGTTTACACCGTAAGAATTTTAACCCTTTCATGCGCCTTGTAACCTGATAACATGATAAGCCGTCCACTGTAGTAACCGCTGTCCCCGAAAGGCTTAAAAAGTCAGTCAGGCGCATCTGCAACACATTCCACTTTGGAAGTTCCACTGTTTATACTGATGCTTCTTTACAGTAGGTAATTATCCGTGGCTTTTTGCATGTGCAGTTCCCAGCGCAGCCCCTCGTCACATTGATGTCAATCCTATCAATTCCTCCGCACTTCGGATCACTTGGCGGTCTGTGTTGCCAAGGTTACGTCAAGGTCAGATCCGCGGTTACCAGGTGCACTACAGCCGTGTTGGCGGCGGCGAATCCCGAAATCTTCCTTGGATAAAAGATATCCTCCTGGATGAGTCTCAGGTGACATCATCGTGAAAGAATCTAAATGTGATGGTCAATTATTGGATGGTTGAATATCCTTCCGGTCTCATCTCCTCTTTCTGGGTTACCTGTCTGCCGCGTCTCGCCTGGCGGTTAAGATGGAAGAGGATGATTCCACTCAGTATGTGAGTGCACGCTTCTTCTTCTTCTTCTTCTTCATGAACTCAATATTGGCACATACAGAACTAGAATAGCGCTTGAAATAGCACAGACCTGTCAAGGTTTCAATACTGAGCACCTTTTCACCTGGATCCGATGGAAAACGTGCCTCCATCCAACAATCAACCAGCGTTGATGGCATTGAAACTGTGATTTTTCTTGCTTTTGATTTCTTCTTTTCAGGAATGCGCAACGTTAATAGTTTGCCAACTGTTTTGGAAATGATAAATACGAAAGTGTACTGAATCACTTTTAAATGCGATTTTGTGTTTCCCTTGATAGGAGATGATCTTGGGAGGCCTAAAAGCAGAGACTTTGTATTCCGTCTCAGTGGCAGCATATACCACCAAAGGTGACGGAGCACATAGCAAAGCCAAGCTGGTGAAGACCTCAGGGTTGGGTAAGTACATGCCGAGTAGTTGCTTCAGAATGTAGCAGCATACGTACTCTACAGGGAATTTCAACTTCCGCCGCAGCAGCCAAATTAATTTCAATGCTTTTTAGGTCGTTAAATTGATGATTCAAACTAACTTTCTGCCTTCCCCCGCATTGTCATTTGCAGTACCCGGCCCTCCCTGTTTGTGGGCACATTTGGGATTAGGTCCATCAGTGGTGCTTCGATGGGCTCCTCCACCGGAATGCGCAGCGTCAGGCTCTGATGGCCAGGGGCTCCCTTTGGAAATTCAAGGCTACCGCCTCCAGTTTGGCCTGAAGAATGCCTCCCTGGAGACCACGATAGATTTCACAAAAGAGAGAAACTTCACCGTCATAAACCTCTCCCCGGGCTCCACCTACGTCTTTGTGCTCTCCGCAAAGAGCCGAGCGGGCTACGGAGATGTAGTGCGGAGGGAAATAAGCGTACCCGTCATCCCACCCTCAGGATACCCCAAAATATCTGACTTTGTTAACGCCACTTGCTGCTCCCTCCAGTTCTCCTGGCTCCCTCCTGACCAAGAGGAGAGCAATGGCGTCATCACAGAGTACAACATAGCTTACAAAGAGACTGCAGGCTCCAAACCCTCAAGCGTTCCAGGCCCCTTTTCATTACCCGCCCTCCGCGCTCCCCCACGTGTGGTCACGCTGCCGGCGAGCCAACCTCGCTAC
>NW_017806235.1:1928309-1931299 GCF_001891065.2 Hippocampus comes
TGGGTAAGTACATGCCGAGTAGTTGCTTCAGAATGTAGCAGCATACGTACTCTACAGGGAATTTCAACTTCCGCCGCAGCAGCCAAATTAATTTCAATGCTTTTTAGGTCGTTAAATTGATGATTCAAACTAACTTTCTGCCTTCCCCCGCATTGTCATTTGCAGTACCCGGCCCTCCCTGTTTGTGGGCACATTTGGGATTAGGTCCATCAGTGGTGCTTCGATGGGCTCCTCCACCGGAATGCGCAGCGTCAGGCTCTGATGGCCAGGGGCTCCCTTTGGAAATTCAAGGCTACCGCCTCCAGTTTGGCCTGAAGAATGCCTCCCTGGAGACCACGATAGATTTCACAAAAGAGAGAAACTTCACCGTCATAAACCTCTCCCCGGGCTCCACCTACGTCTTTGTGCTCTCCGCAAAGAGCCGAGCGGGCTACGGAGATGTAGTGCGGAGGGAAATAAGCGTACCCGTCATCCCACCCTCAGGATACCCCAAAATATCTGACTTTGTTAACGCCACTTGCTGCTCCCTCCAGTTCTCCTGGCTCCCTCCTGACCAAGAGGAGAGCAATGGCGTCATCACAGAGTACAACATAGCTTACAAAGAGACTGCAGGCTCCAAACCCTCAAGCGTTCCAGGCCCCTTTTCATTACCCGCCCTCCGCGCTCCCCCACGTGTGGTCACGCTGCCGGCGAGCCAATCTCGCTACACAATCCTGGGCCTCAATCACAGCACAGCTTATGAAGTTCAGCTCAGAGCCCACAACAAGGCAGGGCCCGGCCCCTTCAGCCCCCCTCTGCTGTGCCGAACCGTGGCCTTTGAAACAGGTAGAGTTGGCCTTCAGATGCTGGAAACACCCTCTAACCAAGCACCGCTTCGACTTCACATCTCCCCCTGCTGTGGAAGTCACGCCAAAAAACACTAAACTAAAAAAATATATATAAAAAAAATGGCCGGTTCTTATAGGTTGACCCCACCCTCTCACACCCACTCCTGACCCCTCCCTCCTCGCCGTGTACTTCAGAGATACTGAAAACAAGTCGGAGGAGGGCGAGCAACCCTTCAATCTCTTCCACTCACTCACTTACCTCCATCACCAACCCTTCACCAATGGAAAAAGGCTGAATGTTAATGGCTGTTTGCTTCAAGAGCACCGCTTATCACATTCCCTCAGGTAAAAGTCAATACAGGGCATCAATATACGGTACAGTACCTAATCCAGAAGGTAAGTGGACGGTTGAAATGAAGTGAAGACTCGGGGCCCGGCCATTTGTTCAATCTGATAAACTCCGCCGCCACTTTATCTAAAGCCCTTGCTGACATGCCGACTTGGAAGTGGAACAAACACAACCTTACACTTGGTGAACGTGGCATGTCACATTCCTTCTGCTACCGCTGTCTTCTCTTTTCCGACCACCATCCACTCTCCTCATCACCTGTCCATCCTCTGAACGACTCCGTCTCACCTGACTGACACTTTTTTTTTCTTCATAGGTTCACACCGGAGAGAGAGAGTTGTTACTTGAACTCAAACTCCTCCACTGAATGCCATTTTCTTCTCTTTCAGACGTGCCAAGGAATTTTTCAGTCAATCTGGCCACGAGGACGAGTGTTCTTCTGACGTGGGAGTTTCCCGAAAGCAGCAACCCGTATCGCTTTAGTGTACGTCCGTCATCTTGAGCACCAACATATTTTTAATGACAAAATTAGTCACAAGCCAGCTAACGGGGACCACTTTTTACAATGTAGCCCTTTGGGTGAGACACCAAATTTAGTATCTTAATATAGACTCAGCGTGCCTCACTACGGAGCAGTAGACCCATCTAATTTCTCCCAGCCATATCACAAAAAGTAAAAATGTCTCGTAATGAACTCTGAAAACTGTCAACAGGAGTATTGTTGCATTTCCAAGTAAATGTTCATAAAGTACAACTTCAAGAATCATTCCTGTAATTATCCTGAGGTTTTTAATACGTCCATTTCACTTTGGTATCCTCAAATGTTGTTGACAAACGCAAAATGCTCTCACAATAATTTAGTGTGGAATTGTCAAAAGTTAAACCTATATTTCGTTGATACAGCACCTTGCTCCAGCAACAATGACGGAATTTATGCTAGCTCATCTGGCACGAGAAAGCCCCTGCGGTGATAGTGACTAATGCGGCAACACACGCAGACATGGACCAAAAAAAAAAAAAAAAAACCACTGCGGTTGGGGTAAAACGTTGTCCAGTTTGATTTAACATCAGCGAGAGACAAATTAATTAATTTTGAATGTCTCTCAATAAGGCAAGGCCAGGCAACTTTATTAAAATAGGTCATTTCATACACAAGGTAAATCAATGGGCTTCACACAGTTACAAAACATGTAATGGCATTCACATTTCAGTTCTGTAGGCAGCTTATTCCTTTTGGACGCCGCATAACAACTAAATGCTGATGCACCATGTTGGCTTTGAACTCTGGGTTCCACTAATTAGGAGTTTTGATATCATAATCCTTGTCACCATTATACGTGCTGACTTCGCTAACTCTCCCAAAGGTGGAGTACAATCGGCAAAAGATGGAGGTGGATGCTCGCCTGAAGAAGGCCGTCATCCCAAACCTTCAGCCCGACACCAGCTACGACTTCAAGATCACCGCTCCCGAAGGCAACATGGGCGGCCTTCGCCACCGCATCACCGCCAAAACGTCCCCTCCGATCGCCATCCGCCGCCCAGAGGTCGATCACACCCGGGACACGGAGACCACAGTCACTATCATTCTGCCATCCCTGGAGTCTCGAACGCCTGTCAAGTAAGACGGATATTGTTACCCTGTTGACACTCACTTGAGCAATAATTCAACAAACTATTATAATTGACTTGACTGATTTCAAAACTAGTCGTCTATTAATTTGTTGTGTACAAGTGATAATGTTGTGGTTTCATTGCCCTCCGAGGGAAGACGTAATTCCAAATTGGCCCGTCACTAAAATGAGTTTGACCCCCCC
>NW_017806235.1:1931350-1951209 GCF_001891065.2 Hippocampus comes
AAAATGTCCATTCATCTTAGGAAGGCAGGAAGCATCTCTCCACACCCACACGCCAAAAATGAACCCACTTTGAATTGAATCTGAATTTACATAAATAAATTGTTAGTCATGTTGGGATGCATCATTTCTCTCCTCCTCTTTGCCGCCCCATGTCTCAGCTGTTAAAAGACATCAGTCAAAAACAGAGGGACTCTCGTCAGCAGAAGCAGGTGGACCTGCGCCGCGCTTACATCACAGCCCGCTTCACACCTGCCACCCTACCAGCCTTCTTTACCCTGGGGGACCAGCTGGACTACGGAGGCTTCGAGAACCGCGCATTAGAGCCCGGGCAGGAATACGTCTTCTTCATCCTGGCTGAACTCAACTCTACAACCGGGGTATGAAAGCTGACATGTCACATCACTTTTTCTCACTTTCCTTGTGACCCCGCCCTCCCCTTCCCACCACCATCCAGCGGGTTGTCACGATGCATCGAGACCAATATGGCCTCACAGCTGCGACGATAACATTTGCGTCAGTCAAGGTGTAGCCGGTAAAAGCAATAACCTTCATCTATTACCATCAACAGCACTAATACAGATTGAGTGGCGGCGGGAGAGATGTTGCCTCTTTGTGCGCCACTACTCGATGTGAGCAATGGAATTGGAAAAGACATAAATATTCTGACTTGTGTATTTTGTAGGGTGGATTTCAGCCTCGGGCTGCTCTCTGAAAGGCCATCTGAGCTACAAAAAAAAAAAATACTTGATGGTGTTCTAGCACTGTAAACTTATACGCATTTTTAATGAAACAACTTATACATTGTCCAAAATGGCTGCATTTTGTTTTTTTTATGACTTTGTTATATTAACACACCTACCATGTCCTCCGTTAAGCTACTAAAATTTGCTTTCAAACGCAATCGTGTAACTTTTGAACTTGTTAGGTAGGTAGGTAGGTGGAGCTTAATTGGTAGATAGATCAATCATTGGTTCTTCTTGTGACAGATATTAGTTTGTCATACTGTACTGACATCCTGCTTTTGTACTTGAACAAAGGGTACTGGAAGGTACTTTATAAATATGGATTTAAAAACAGAGTAGTGCACTCTTCGTACTTTGTTAATATGCAAAAAAAAATCCAGAATTAGTTTTTTCATTGACATTGCATCGTCAAAGACAGCAACAAGATGCATAAGAATATTTATCGAATGGCTATTTTTTTACATATTGCACTTGTTTGCCTATCAACAGAAGATGTACGTAGCCAGTCCTTACACGGATCCGGTGATCGCCCCGGATTCAGACCCCCAACCTCTGGATGCGGGTGACGGTCTCATCTGGGTGGTGGGACCGGTACTCGCAGTGGTTTTCATCATCTGCATCGTCATCGCTATTTTACTCTACAAGAAGTGAGTGGAATAGAAAAGCACCGTGAAAATATTGTAGCCATGAATGATATTGTTAAAGTTACTCGCCATACTCGTACTACCCTTTGACAATCTGCGATGTGTGACGTGTATTTAAAAAAAAAGGAGCTCTGAGAAGTATTCTGGAACCAGCCAGTGTGTCCCTCTGGGACTGCTTTTGCCCTGTGGTTGTAGTTTCTTCTTGCAGGAATATTGAATTATACTTCAGTTTATCCGGGTTTTCCAGATATTTAAGTAATTCCTGATAACAGAAACTAATAACAGGCTACAGAAACGGGCGAAGCATGATGAAAAAATAAAACCTGACTCCCAGGACAGAAAAGAAAATGAAAATTTGAAATGAGACACAAAGTCAGATAGTAGATGCAGAATACATTTTATGAAACGCAACAGTAACCTGCTCACAACATGCAATTTTTTTACTATGTCGGGATAATTTTATTTTCAAAAACAATTGTTTTTATTTAATTTTGCACAATGAATCTATTTGAATGCTGAATAAACAGCTATGTTAAATACAAATAGATTCTGGATCTACAGCTTGGAACTTCATTTGCACCAAAATGTATTTAATTCTTCCACTAAGTTTAGTGCGTCTTACATAACAAACATTTTGTAGCTAGCTTCAATTTGTAATTTTTGCCGAATCATTGCTTAAAGCACAAACACATACTTTTTGGTTGCTCGGGAAACGTGTTCCAGTTTGAAGTGCGCTCAGCCTTCATTCTGCTGCATGCCGTCCAGCTTTTGAATACTAATGCAGCATATTGATTTTCTTCTGTCTGTTTCCTTCCTTTTCTTTTCCTTAATTATTCCTTCCCTGGCTCTTGTTTTACTGGAAACAGCAAACCTGACAGGTACGATTACACCAATGTCAAGCTCTTATTTTTACCCTTGTTCCTGAAGCAATTACAGAACATAACACCACGCTATTGTACTTGCACATAAAATGTCACATTTGCTCATGTATGTGCATTAAGTCACCGTTGCTAATGCTAATGGGGTGTCAGTGCTGAATCTAATTTTCCCTGGCTGGATTTTTTTTTTTTTTTTTTTTTTTTGCGTGTGCTAAATGCTCCCTTCATAAATGCAGCAAGCGCAAGGAGTCTGAGCCAGGAACCAAAAGTCTTCTGAGTAATGCCGAGATGATGGCCCATCACCCAACAGACCCCGTGGAGATGAGACGAATTAACTTCCAGACTCCAGGTATGGAACACGGACCCAAACATATATTTTCTTTCCGGCAAGTCACACCCACATCACCACCAATTCAGTCTTCAGTGGCCGTAACATACAGTGCATGTATTCATATTCATTTAAGAAAAAAAAAAGGGGGGGGAGGGGGGAGAAATGAAAAATGACCAGGTTGCATAATTACGCTCACGCTTTTGGGGGCATGACTACTCCCAGTCCGTCAGTTTGTGACGCCATCTCCTGTGGACGACCCTCTTCAGAGCATCCCACAGTCGTTCGATGGAACGGTTGATAATTCCCTATTCCGAGTCCTTCAATGTCGGCCTCTAGGCAGCCTCCCTACCCAGTTTTCCTTCTTGTTTTTTTCATTAATTTTGGAAGGACCTCAACTGGCCAACTTACTTGGTGCCCCATTGTACAAACCTGCCAATGAACATACTGGACATATTTTTTAAACTGTAGAATACTCACACAAGCACAGGCGCAATCCATGCCTGTATTTCAAACACAGAACCTTCTTGCTGTGGGACAACAGTACGAGCCGCCCTTGATAAGCGAGCAAATCAGCCTGTCGCCTTGAGGTCAGCTTGGCCACGAACGTCGGGACTGAGTCAGCACAGTGTGGGCAAAAAAAAAAAAAAAAAAAAAACAGAAGCATGTCCAGCCACTGGCGTCGCAAGCCGCAGCTTCCCCGAACAGTCGGAAATTAAAGGATTGCACCCTGTCAGTCTTTGACCACTAACTTTTGATGTCACTTCAAATATGAAGTGGTACAAGTGAACGTTGACTCATCCGACCAATTCATCTCGCCAAACGAGACCCTGCTGTGGAGTAAGTACATCGCTTCCTCCTTTCTCGCTGTGCGATCCAACAGCACTGCCGGTGACGTGCCGTATGGCACCACCAGCCCTGTCGCTTCCTCCATGCGACATCCCAAATAAGCATAAGCCTTTCACGAACCAGTGATGCGCACGATGACCTTGTTGGAAATGCGCTGCGTTTCCATGGCGAAGATCTGAAGATGAAGGTTTTAAGCTTTTTTCTATGCAAAGTGACGACGATAAAATAAAGCACCTCAGCTGCTCTCTTCCATCATGAGAATTTTTTTTTTTTTTTTTTTTGCTGCTCTCGTTTGACAGCAGCCTTGAAGTGCCCTCCTTTCATCCCTTGAGATTTGTGCCTCGGAGATGCCCCGGATAGATGAAAATTTGTTTCCCACCGATGATGTCTGAGGTCATTTAAGGCATGAGAGGCACATCGTGTTGTGATTACTTGTGGGTGCCGCAGAAGCCGATGACTGCTGGAATTGGCGTTTCTTTACGTGACGTGCAAAATACGCATCTGGCTGCATTTGGCAGTAAGAGCCCAATGATGAGAATGCAACTGAATCGAAGACCTGGAATTTGATGTTGGCGCTGTGCGTTTGCCAGTTGCGGAGGGACCGGACTCAGGGACGTTGCTTCCTTTTGTGTGCGCGTGTTCAAACTCTCCTAATTAGCGTTGCGTCTGTGTTTGTTTTGTCGGCTCGGCTGCTTCTCTGATGGCACATGAAGCAATTTATCAAAGTAAAACCATCTCAAAACAAACACAGCTCACCATGTCCACGCGCACGGCTCAACATTGATTTTCTGCCTCGCCGTCTTCCTTAATGATATGTGATGTTCCATGCCTGTGCAATTATCCTCACATCTTCGTATGAGTGATGGTGACCCGCGGTAATTTGGGCTATTCGGACAAAGCCAAGGCGACCTCTGACCCGTTCGCTCCGTCGCGCGCTTGTTGTCACGCAGGGATGATGAGCCATCCTCCCATTCCCATCAGCGAGCTGGCTGAGCATATCGAGCTGATGAAAGCCAACGACAATCTCCGACTTTCCCAGGAATACGAGGTGAGACGCCGATTTTGTTTTATGGGGATTAATGGGTGCGTCGTTGTTGTTAGCGCAACCCAGAGGCTCCTCAAGGGGTGGATAAGCGATGACGATTTAAAGGGCCTACGATTGGGCCCGTGACTCGTTTAGCTAAAACATGTGAAAGACGTGACTTGACTTTGACTTGAACTGCATAATTTGACAAGTTTACATTGGACAATCTGCATTTTGAAGTTGGTGTGCCATTTGTTTTGTTTTTGAAAGAAAATTTTTTTTTTTGGTTTGGTCTGTGCAAACCTAGTAGCTAGCTCACCTGTTTGCTAATGGAGTAATTATGGAGGGAGACTTTGACCTGTGCAGTCAAGGATTACATTTGGACAAATTTATTTTTGGTAAAATCTCAGAATAGTGAACAGCAAAGTGCAACGTTAGCAACTCAAACAGAGGAGACACAACAACTACGACGTTAAAACAAAACCCTCAAAGACAGGTAAAGTTAATGTCACAGTTTAGCTAAACAAGAGCCGGTCAAAACATAGCAAGCTTCATGACAGTTGTGTGTTTGGTTGAGAGGACAACAAAGCCATCGGCATCAGGAAGATTAGTTTGGGAGTAGTGAAAAAAACGAGATGATTGTTCATCTGATCGCACTGACACTGAGTGCAAAGCGGCTAGCGTGCAAAGAGTGTTTGAGTTGACTTTTGACTTGCTTAACGAAATGGCATGACTGGACATGCTTGAATTTTGCCACAATAATTTGAGGCTTTTTGAAAAATTGAAGGTTAAGACTACTTTCTTCGGCGACTTTGCTTTCACCTCTGGCGCTGAGTTCTATTACATCATGGTTCGAGTGCAGGTTAATTTGCTTTGCTTGACTTCCTGTAAAATAAAATGTTGAGGTGAACCGTGTATTTTACCTGAGGCGAGGTCCCCCAGAAAAAAAAAAGGCGGGGTTCACTGTAGTGTTTATTTTAAGTTGCTACCACAGACAATAGGACGCCATCTAAAAGAAAACGCCGCCACCCACGATTCTAATAGCAAAACACAAATAGATAGTATAAAAGTAGACAAGTTATTGCTCTTGGTAAAATGTGCTCTCTAAGTGTTCCGGGCCATAGGTGTTAAGCCTTTTAAGCCATCTCTTCATAAAGCAAAAGCTATTTAATATGTGTATCATCACTATGTCCAGACAAACTTATGATTTATTCAGAGGTGCGTTTCAAAACATGTCTGCTTTATGAAGCTCACTATCATTCCACATCAACAAATCCACCGTTAGATTACGTCTACGAGCGCTCTTTTATCCAATTTGCTTCCTTTTCTCCAGTCCATTGACCCCGGGCAGCAATTCACTTGGGAGCATTCCAACTTGGAGGTCAACAAGCCCAAAAACCGCTATGCTAATGTGATAGCGTACGACCACACCAGAGTCATCCTGGCACCCATAGAAGGTAAGCGCACGAGCTGGCAAAGGAGGGGCCACGCGGAGGATGTTAAAGAGATTGGGGAAGAGGAAGAGACAGGCTGATGGATGAAACGTGAAATTGCAGACATGGCTCCGGAGCCAAACAAACAAACAACGCAAACGTGTTCAAATACAGCCACCACAGGAGAGATTTGATGTGAAAATTCATGAGCGTACAGTTTTTTGTTTGATTCTCATCCACCAATCCCTTACAACAGAAATGTCAAATTCGTTTCCGTCATGGCTGCCCTCAGAGGACCGAATGAAACCGAAAACAACAAATTCCTTTTCTCCTCTTGAAATGATCAGAGTTTTCTCTGGATTTGATTATTGTTCATTCCTCCCACTAATTCTTTTGAAATGACACGGACAATATCATAACAAACCATTATTACTGCTGTACTATTGTACATTAAAAAAAAAGTGCTCATTATATTTGATTTAATGGTGTATTTGTATGAGGTTAGCGCATGCGCCTCGCAGTAGAGAGGTCCGTATTTTTCAAGTTTGTCATACAGTACGCCCCATCAGACGCTGCACTGTCAGACGCCAACGCTCCCCCAAATGTGTCTTGTTTGCAGGCGTCCTGGGAAGCGACTACATCAACGCCAATTACATTGACGGCTACAGAAAGCAGAATGCCTACATCGCCACCCAGGGGCCACTGGCTGAGACATTTGGTGACTTCTGGAGAATGGTGTGGGAGCAGCGGGCGGCCTCTGTTGTCATGATGACACGCTTGGAGGAGAAATCGCGGGTACTTTTGCTACGCGCAACATAGCATTTTATATGCGGTGCACTAATCCCCGCTTACAAAAAAAAAAAATGCAAGTCATTGATGCAGAAAACAGTTTAATCTATTTTCTTATACTCCCGTTGAAAAGGAAGTAGCTTACAGGTGAGTTGATATGAAGAAAAAAAAAAAAAATCCGCAAAGACACATAGAGATGCGGGCTCGGAATCGAGGTAACTTCCTTGAAAAAAAATTGGCCGAATGACAGCATTTATCTGGAAAAACCTGCAAGTCGGCTCGCTCGGATCTCGAGGCACCGCTGTACTTCCTTAACACCAAGGTGGTGTACTTTCCCTTTTAGAGAGATTATGGCAATTTCCTGTGGCATCATATGGCATTTCAAAAATAAAATAAAATACATGGGCATACCCCCCCCCCACACACACACAAAATGAATGTGAAAAGGTGAATATGAGGAGGATACATGTACCATTGTTGAATGGGAATTTAATGATTTTGCGAATTCAAGTCATGCACCTTTTTTTTTTTTTTTGTGTTTAGATAAAGTGTGACCAGTACTGGCCTAGTCGGGGCACAGACACATATGGGACAATCCAGGTAACCCTGCTGGACACCATGGAACTGGCAACATTCTGCGTCCGCACCTTCTCCCTCCATAAGGTGAGAATGAGCTTTTTCCCCTTTCTTTAAACAGGCAGTCATAACCATGCAAAACAAAGGAAATGGAAGCTCTCCACTGCAAAGCACTCAACAAACATGACAAATTTGTAGCAGATGCTGGACTTAAACATGTGATATTTTGCTGCGATAAAATGCTGTCGGTTACTGATGTTATCAAGAATGTTAAGGCTGGGCATGTTTTGCACATATGAAAATAATGCAAATCCACCCCCAGGATATGAGCTGTTTTGCAACTATTTTCTGGGTGTGTCTTTGAGCTAAAAAAAAAAAAAAAAAGAAAAAAAAAAAAGAGGCCATTAGCCTGGCCTTCATGGTGAGTCAAAGCAGGGCTGCATCCCTCTCTGGGGTGATGAGATTTGACCACTGTTGGAAGAAGAGCGCATCTCGGCACGTCAAACGAGCCTGTGTAACTGTGGCCTACTTGCAAACACAGAAACTAGGCCAACTGTGGATTTTAAGTGAAGTATATATTCTATTTCGACATTTGTAGCGTCAAACTGAGAATTCTTTGAAAATGGGTAAAAAAAAATATCTATGTCGTAGAACTCCAGTGTGCCAGCTAAACACAGTCATTAGCAATCTTTTATAGATTGTATGTCAAAATGGATCTTTCTTTTTATTAAGATGACCAAGTCTTTATTATAGAGGCTTGTTATGATTTTTTTTTTTTTTTTCGAGGAGAGGCTCTTGGAGCTTCTTGAGTTTGCAATTTGAGTCCTGGAAGCGCCCATCATTTGTTTGCTATTCACTATAAAACGTATAAATCAACTTATTCAGTGCATGCCATTTTCACACCCTTTTTTTTTTACTCTACCACTTGAAGAAATTTAAAAAAATACATAAAGTTGTACCTTGGTGTTGAATCCCTGGATTCTTCAAAATCATGAAAAATAAAACATCCTTGGCATTAACCCTTTCATGCACATTGTAACCTGATCACATGATAAGCTGTCCACTGCAGTAACCACTTTCCCTGAAAGGGTGAAATGCGTTTACTCGTTCATATCTAGTTGTGACATGTGTTTTTCACTTGCACCCCAAAGCTCAATAATCTTTAGTGCACAGAGATATTTTAAGCAAAAGATTATTTCTCTCACCGTCTCCCATCAGAGTGGCAGCAGTGAACGACGAGAGGTCCGTCAGTTCCAGTTTACCGCCTGGCCAGATCACGGCGTTCCGGAGTACCCGACCCCATTCCTCAACTTCCTGCGACGGGTCAAGGCCTGCAACCCTCCGGATGCCGGGCCCATTATCGCGCACTGCAGGTAGTGCCGCAAACCCAACAGAAAGGTGCCGTTGTCCACCCTGATGCGTCCTGACCTTCGTCTTCCCTTTCAGCGCCGGCGTCGGCCGCACCGGCTGCTTCATCGTCATCGACGCCATGCTGGAGCGCATCCGACACGAGCGTACCACCGACATCTACGGTCACGTCACACTGATGCGTTCCCAGAGGAACTACATGGTACAAACCGAGGACCAGTACAGCTTCATCCATGAGGCGCTGCTGGAGGCCGTGGCCTGCGGGAACACCGAGGTGGCCGCCAGGAGTCTCTACTCGTACATGCAGAAGCTGGCGAAGGTGGAGAGCGGCGAGCATGTCACTGGCATGGAGCTGGAGTTTAAAGTACGCTCCCAGAAACAGATGCACAATATGATTCTTGCTTTTGGTACAATGTCCAACATCACACGAATGTCTTCCATCAGCTTCGTTATTGAACTCCGAGGTCACCGTTTGAACCTTTTCTTGGACCAATTTGTAAATGAGTTGAAAAAAAATGAGAAAAAAAGTAACATTTCCATGTGGAATTACATATCTTAATAATAAAATAATTTCTTCTTGTGATTTAATTGTACTTTGTAGAACACCGATGTCAAACTCAAGGCCCGGGGGCCAGATTTAGCCCACCACATCATTTTATGCGGCCCGTGAAAGCAAATCAAACATGTCAACTTTCGTGATTCTTGCTCAAATCTGGACTAAAATTTCAACTTCTCATTTGTAATCAATTAAGAGATATTGTAAACATTTCTTGTCACCAAACCACTCAATACGTAACTTATACAATAGTCGAATAAACCATTCTTCCTGACTTCTTTATGTAGTTTCAGTCATACAATGTGGCCCGTGACAAAAATGAGTTTGACACCCCTGGTGTAGAATATATAACATCATAGAGAATTAAGCCATGTAGGTGTGCAATTGTTTCTGACGAGTACAATTTATCCCAAAATTTTAAATAAAATGAACAGAGTAAGTGTACCTCGTGTTTACCTACGTCTGCATTTAGCTCCATCGCACTTTTTAAACTCATATTTGTCTTCTCTGCGCAGCGACTGGCCAACACCAAAGCCCACACGTCCCGCTTTGTCACAGCCAACCTCCCCTGCAACAAGTTCAAGAATCGGCTCGTCAACATCATGCCCTACGAGACCACCCGTGTGTGTCTCCAGCCAATCAGAGGCCTGGAGGGATCTGACTACATAAACGCCAGCTACATTGACGGTTACAGGTATGTTTACATGAGGGGAAACATTAATACAACTTGGCCTCTTGTCCTCCGCCGATCGCTTGACGAGTGAATGGATTGGAAAGGTTTTCACCACAGTGCTTGCGCCTGTCACATCACGTCAGCCTTACCGTTACCGCTGCACGGCACTGTCCGCGTCAAAAGACGGAGGCTGAAAAATGATTCAGGCATCCAGACTGCTTGGAGACACACGCTTTGACTGTTCCACTTCTTGAGAAAAGAAAAGTTGCGCTCGAAAAAGTACCGCATAGTATGGACACTCACTGGCCATAATATTAGGTACACCTGCAGAATCTAATCAGGAACAAAAAGACCAACAAAAATATAATAATAATCAGCTTTTGTAAAGCGTGTAGGAGATCACTACCTGATGTTGTACCCGATGTTTGTATTCTCGTTGGTCTCATTTTAGGGAAGGTTCTGGACTACTTGTTTACTGGGGTAAATGTTGCAATGTTGTGTGCATGCAGGCAGCAGAAAGGCTACATCGCCACCCAGGGTCCACTGGCAGAGACCACAGAAGACTTTTGGAGGATGCTGTGGGAGCACAACTCAACTATTGTGGTCATGCTCACGAAACTGAGGGAGATGGGCCGGGTAAGGATGCAGACAACTAAATCCAGTGGCTTGGTTCAGGCTCTAGTCCCCCCCTCCCCCCCCCACCCACACCCCAATTCAGACTGGCTCAGTGAGGTAAGGTT
The DNA here is from genome assembly GCF_001891065.2 of Hippocampus comes. Taxonomy (NCBI): domain Eukaryota; kingdom Metazoa; phylum Chordata; class Actinopteri; order Syngnathiformes; family Syngnathidae; genus Hippocampus; species Hippocampus comes. The sequence goes on from NW_017806235.1 coordinate 1,941,952, forward strand.
TCCAGGATCCAAGCGCAAAAATATTCAGGTACTAATGGGAGCTCATTAGTTTAGCATACATTAGCTACACCTGCGCAATCTAATGGGATCCACTACAAAAGCTCTGTCAGCAATTCTACCTCTAAAAACACGATGACCGCGCATTTATTCTTTTGATTGACTCTTTCAAAGAGCTGTTATTGTACAATCCGGTTATTGTTGTACTCCGAGCGAGAAATGGGCTTTCGCTGTTAAAACGACGCCAAACAAATCATGCCAGTGACTCACTGTTGGTGACACCTGACGGGATAAGCCATAGGGTCACAACAACAATAGTGTTGAGCGACATTCAAATGAGGATTAAGTGCAGTTCTACACGATTGCAAACGACAACCGCAATGAAGATCTTTATCCTGCACACTAGAGCATTTTTTTTAAATGTACTATTTATGGATGCAAGCACTTTTCTTTCATTGAACGGTTTGATTTTTTACAATTTTGAAGGCTCCTTGTATATTCATGCCAATTCTTTTAATTGTTCAAATTTGGCAGTGACGTCATCGACACTCTTCACTTGCTTTTATAAAACTAACTACAGTGTATACTTAAAGCGATAATGTCCTTTTTTTTTCATCTTTGTCAATTATATCATACTTGAGCTTTTGGTGTGTTTTTTTTTTTTTGTGTGATGTATTTATTCCAGTATTGCTCTATGTCCGTTCGTAAGGAAGAACAAACAACAATCCTTAGAGGATTGTAATTTAATTTCCTTCATTACATGATACTTGGTGACCTTTTTTTCATTTTTTTTATTTTTATTTTTTGCACTCAAGAAATACTCCAGACACTTAAAAAAACTAAAACTAATACTGAAACCCATTACAAAATTAAAAACTATCATTTCAAAAAAAATAATCCAAATAGATTATAACCGTGTCCTACAAAACCCACGAATAACATCCAACCTTTGTGTGTGTGTCTTGTCTCAGGAGAAGTGTCACCAGTACTGGCCGGCTGAACGCTCCGCCAGGTACCAGTACTTTGTGGTGGACCCCATGGCCGAGTACAACATGCCCCAGTACATCCTGCGGGAATTCAAAGTAACAGATGCCAGGGTGAGTTTATGTTTCGCGTGTTTCAATTCACCTCCGCATCTTCAAACAGCAGCATTAACACCACCTCGACTATTGCTTCCGTGTTCCCCAATCTATCAACGCTGTACGGCGTCGGCGGCCCAAAGCGATTGTCCTATCGACCCGCAAAGCCGCGTTACCTCATTTGTATGTGAGCGGGCGGATGACGGCAAGCCACCTGAGATTGTTCGTTCAGCCGCACCGTCGGATAAATAGCCGACAGCTCATCCGCGCTTGTGACTGCACGTCCACGCGCGTGTCCAAGTGCCAGTCATAGATAACTCCAGCAAAGCCTGCCCTGCCCAGACGCCACATGGACAGATGCTGTATTGATCTCCATTAAAGGGGAGTCAGAAAGGCTGACCGGAGGAGAAAAGATGTTATTGCCTCCAGAGTGCCTGACAACCGCAGACGTTTCGGTGGGAAGTTCACCGCAGCCGCTGATCCAGGGTCAGATAACTGTAATCATTCCAAGCCAAAAAAAAGGAAATGGCCGGCCAGTGTCTCGCGGGCCAGTCAGTGTAACTAGAATTCCATTTTTTTAATACTCGTGACATGCAGTAACGCTGTGTTTCCTCAAATAGATGCTGTGCCCTCATAAATTAGTCATGCACAGTGTTTCTCAACAATTATCCAGCCAAGGCAAGAAGTGAGGTGTGTGGACAAAAATATGACCATATTTCCCGTACTATAAGGCACTTATAGGCGCACCTTCAATGACTGGCCTATTTTGTCACTGTTTTCATACATGCACCGCATTATAAGGCACATAGAATAGAAGCCACAATAGTGGCTGCGGTTGCGTTGTGCATCCACTAGATGGAGCTACGCTAAAGAGAATACAATACAAGACAGCTTTATTAATATCGAGCTTTCACAACCGCTGCAGCTTTAACTAAGCACTTTACAGCACATTTAAAATAATACGTTCAAGAAATCAAAGTATTGATCCATATATAAGGCGCATCAGATTATAAGCCTCATTGTCGGCTTTTGAGAAAATGGAATGCTTTCTGGTGCGCCTTATAGTGTGGAAAATACGGTACTCAAGTAGTCCACCAAATATTTACTTCAGTAAGAGTTAAATTAAATGGGGCTCAAAATACTCAAGTACTGAGTAACTGGGGAGTAACTTCTTAAATAATGCATGAATCTTAAACAGGCAAAATTATCAAATAGGAATATGCTAATTCAAATATTGCCCAACAGTATCACTTTAAACTAATATGTATGTTTTTTTTTATCATATAATAACCTACAACAGATTCAGTCATAATAAATGGCCTCAAATGAACCTTCTTTGATTGCGCATGGAAAACAGCACGGAGGCTTCCCAGGCAGAGGTGATTATTTATACAACTACATCATTTTATTATATTCGACAGGTGGATTCGCCCACATTTATCATCAACGCTAGCATCTGTTTCACCGCTCAAAAACAATTTGAGTCCTGCCAACTTAATATCTTTATCTTCGACGCTGCACATACATCGCAGTTTGCCGTCTTCCACTGCTCATTTTGAATGCGCACGACCTTGGCTGACGGTGAGGAGAAGAGAGCTCAAATGGGTTTGAGTGGGTAGGATTAAACCATCATTTGCCGTGCATCTAGCTAACGCGGACCGAAACAGCCGCTTGTACATTTGTATGGTTTAAATTAAGTTGTAGGTTGAAATGTAAATTCTGTGAGTCGTGCTATCAAATTCTCACCCTCAGGACGGCCAATCGCGAACAGTCCGTCAGTTCCAGTTCACTGACTGGCCCGAGCAAGGTGTGCCCAAATCCGGTGAAGGCTTCATCGATTTCATTGGCCAAGTGCACAAAACGAAGGAGCAATTTGGCCAGGATGGACCGATCAGTGTTCATTGCAGGTAAGATGTCGCGCACGACCGCCCTCCTTCAGACGTTGGGAATCCGGTTAAACTATTTTGGCTGCAGTGCTGGCGTGGGTCGCACGGGGGTCTTCATCACTCTGAGCATCGTGCTGGAGAGGATGCGCTACGAAGGGGCAGTGGACATTTTCCAGACTGTCAAAATGCTGCGGACACAGAGACCAGCCATGGTGCAGACTGAGGTACATTGACGTGTTTTCTCAGAGCAGCATTCACAATTTCGTGTGGACAGTACGTGGGTTTGTTTTTTTTCTTTTGAATGAAGCAAGCTGGTCCTTAATCACAGTGAGGGTGAAGGGGCCCTGAGGCAGACATCCGCAGCAAATCCCCCCCATACGAACCCCTATTCCCAAACATGATGGGATAAAGTTTGATATTTCTTGTCTTGCGACAGTTGCATCCAGAAGTATTGGAACAGTGATGCCAATGACTTTATTTTTGCCGTTCACTAAAACTCCATTTGTACATTTTTTTCTGACCGAGTTGTGGCGGAAAATTATGCTTTGTGGTTGTTCATATGCAAAAAGGCAAATGGAAAATTGAGTAGTTAGCATGATTGCAATGTTATTCCATCTGACCATTTTTGACTTTGCTAGTGTGTGAATGGGAATAAAGCAGGTTAATTTTACACAAATCCAAGTACATTTTATGTATTTCCAAATTTGTAAACCTGAAAAAAATATATGTATCGGTGTGTTGGTATCAGAGCACCAAGTACCGAGTATGAGTCCTGTCCCACAGTATCGGCGGCGCCAATACCATTATCTAAGATGACAGTTTTTATTTCTCTGTGTGCTCATGTCGTGACTTATCTCACCAAACTTAAAAAATAACAACAATTTTAATTTTATCATTCAAAATGATTGTCTTGTCTCATGCAGGATGAGTACCAGTTCTGCTACCAGGCCGCTCTGGAGTATTTGGGTAGCTTCGACCACTATGCAACATAATCGACGACACGACGGCAAAGAAGGAGCAAAAGACAAAGAGGAAAGATCTACACTAACAAGGACAAGAACAAAAAAAAGATGGAAAAAAACAAACCCTTCAACAAATCTGTGTCTAACTACAGCCACGCTCTTTCCGCTAAAGAGCTGCGCTGGACTCTCCATGTGTAATCCATATACTTACCTCAGTGTTCCAAGTGTGAAGGACGTATAATAATACATATGTGTCGTGGTCAGCTATCTCCAATACCAGTGAAATACAAGAACAGGAATTTATGATTCTCTCGATGTATACGTACTAAAAGAAATACACACAAAGAGCCTGGATATTTGCTGCACCCTTCATGGGCTTTTTATCCTCAACTTTGTATCTATTGGTTTTGGTGTACTCCTGGGTTACAAGAGTGCAAAAGGTCAACGTTTCTATGTGTACGTGAGTCTCTTTCCAAGGCGTCTAACTGATCATTACGAAAGCAGGTGGTTCGCTTCTGCCTCACTTGGGACTCGACCGCCCCGCTAGAGAGACGGAGCGGAAGTTCCGAATACCCGATGCACAGTGCCAACACGAGCCAATCAACAGTGGCCCACAAACAGGAATTGTGATGTCAGGCCAAGAGAGACTCCAAGAGAATATTCCGGACCGGGCTGGCCGCCATCGTCCGTCGCCTTCGACAAAGCTTGCTTGCTCTTTGCTTGTATTGGTCCTTCATCATCCTACTGCTCCTCTTCTTCATGCCAGGCCCGTTTTGTCAGATCCAATGGGCGCTTGTTGACAGGGATGCTCTTAAAAGACGTTTCTTATTATGTCTCATGTTTTGTGTGCGTGTGTGTGTGTGTGTGTGTGTGTGTGTGTGTGTGTGCGTGCGTGTGTATTTGGGTTTTTTTTTTCATTATCATTGCCTTATGCTGATTTGTGTTTTTTTTTAACATGCTGCTTTGCTCACATGCTTTTAACTACTATTATTGTACACGTTCTTAAAATGAAAATGAAAGTCCCTCTCAAGCACACCTACTTGAAGTGCACCACATTGCAATTTAATCTCACCGGATGGTAAACAAGGAGGGGGGTAAAAAAAATGTTGACATACAGTGGTGCCTTGAGATACGAGTGATTGGACTGACAAGTCTTCGGAGAAACCAGTGTTCATTTGGATAGTTTGGGGGGGGGGGGGGGGGGGGGGGGGTGCGGGCAAAAACTCATTTCACAACAACCAGTAGTTTGGCGGATCATGGACACTTCTTAAAAAAAATACTCTTAAAGTAAACATAAATTATACATGTATTTCAAAACAACCAGTAGCTTCACTTTAGATAAATCAATTTAGCTTAATGCTAAAAAACAATGTCAAAAGCCATACACCGGCTAACAAATAGCAGTGTTGTAATCCTTTAACTGATGTCAACACAAATGTAGCCACCAGTGCTTCTACTCATGAGCTTGTTTATCTGTGGGTTAAGTAGAAGCACTTGTGGCTAAAGCCAAACTATGGCATGTTTTTTTTTTCTGGGCCTGGATTTGCCACCTTTGTTGCAATTATGTAGACAGACACAAAAACTGAAAGCACAGTTTCTTTATCCTCAGCCAAAAACCTGACTTGTGAAAGTCTTCTGAATGTCTCTTCATGACGATATTATACTGCCCCCTGGTGGCCATGTCACACACCAAAATGAGTCACAATGAATTAATCATTTTTACATTTCATGACTCTGTTTCCGTTTTTATTTTTGTTTGTTTCTTTTTTTTTGGGGGGGGGGTACTTTATTAATATTTTCAATATTCGTGTTGATTTACAAGCATGGTCACGGAACAAATTAAAACCATATCTCAATGCACCACTGCACTAAAATTCTCTCCACGTCGCTGAGTTGACCCTCCAGCCATTAAAATTCCATGTACAGAACATCCTGAACCAACTGACATTTCTCCTTGGCGATCGGTTTTAATTTGGCAGATAATCATGACGATCTGATCCCGCGTGGTGTCTTACAGCACAGCGTTGTCAGCACAGCAAACTAATGAGATTTAGCCCAATTTTGTACATACGCTCCAACAAGACGGCCGAGCACAAGATATCACGGCGGTATTGGATGTGATGTAGTTCTTAATGTCGCAAAAACAAGCCTTATCGTGTCATGTTGATTTCATGTGATTTCTTTTTTTAAAGATATTTATGAATCTATTTTGTTACGCTTTCTTTTTATTGATCAATTTAATGTATCTAGCTAGTGACTATAACCAATATGTTTTTATTTCTTGTTTATCTTTTCTTTTGGTGGTGTTTTATGCTTTTTTTTTTTTATTCAAACTTATTTGCTCTATTATGAAATATGCCCTCTGTGCAGGGTGCTCTTTGATACTGATCACTGATGTCCAACTGTTAGCTAGAAATGTATTTTAGAGGAAGTCCTAGTTTAAGTTTACAGCGATGACCTTTCGATGTCCCCACCGCCCTCTCCCATCTCCTCTTTGACCTCCATAGCAACATCTTGAGTAATCATAGCAACAAGGTCACGGGGCATCAGAGGAAACGTTCAGAAGTAGTTTGCTAAAGCACACGGTAGCAGGTGTATTTTTGACAGATGGCTCGGCTGCACACTTTACTCGCCCTTCATTTTTAAAAATTATTCCGATATGAAGTTGATGTGAGGTCTAGAAGTCTTGACAGTGCGTGACATTTATGGAAATACGTAATTCCTTCGCTTTTTAACCAATTGTTGTGTCAAGAGGACTGTTGAGGATGCACACACACACGCACACACGAAGCGTCGTGATAAGATTGTGTGTTTGAGGGTCATCCTCCTTCACTTCTGTACCTGTTCTTTCCTTTCCAAGCATAGATGTAGATATAATATCTTGACTTTGTATTAAAAGCAGATGATTGGATATACAGCACAATGGAATTGGATTTTTTTGTGTTTGCGGAACGTCGTCATTTGTATTGTTGCCCACGAGATGGAGACAAAGATGTTGCCTTGCTTCTTTTGATTTAAGACAAAAGGTTGTGTTGTACTTTTCCACTATACATGCAGTTTAATATACTGGTTTGCAAAAAAAAAAAATAACAATAATAATAATCATATTTATATTTAATTAATTAATTGAAAATACCCACAACTGCAATCTAATAAGATCCAATATAAGAACACATTGAATTGTAATCTATCGATATCCATGTTTTATTTTGCTGATTAAGATTGTAACATGAGTTAGGCAGCAAAATTTGCCATTTATATCCATTTTAAGGGACGGCCATTTTGCGACTTTCTGTCGACTGAAAATGACATCACAACTGCTCAGGACTGAGTTAATTATCAATCGCGGCTCACAGGATTTCTGAGTTTGGTCAAGTAACATTCGTAAACTGAGGCATGATTGGTCATCACCTCATCCCTGATCAAATGTGATGTCATTTTCAGTCAACAGTCACCCTAACAGTTAAATCCAACCGAATTGTACTCGGAATGCGATTCTTTCACCTACCACTAGAGGAAGCTCACATGCTTGACTTTGGGAATCACTGTACAGTATTATGATCATTTTTCAACCGTTTATCCTTTTCTATCCCACATACAAATGTTTTTGTTCCTTATTGATTGTGAAGGTCACATCCGATAATGTACATACTTCCTTAAAACTCATCACACAGGCAACATCACATTTTCACAAAGTCATGTAACATTTCCAATACGCGGGTGGGTCGAGTGATCAAATAAGAGGGTTACGGTTAGCAAAATTTCGCAGAATTGGGTGGTGTAGGCTTGTCAGAGGTCTGTAGTGTCACTATTTGATTTGTTTTATCATTATGTATTAATTTTATTCCTTTTTGTTTTTGTTTTTGCTCTCAAACTTGTGAACCTGATAATGTCAGGCTGAAAAACACCAAAACATGGTGAGATGTGAAAGAAGACAAGCCAAACTCCCCGAATTGATCAAAGAGGTAAAGAAAATGAATGGATTCATTTTGACAACACGTAAACCATTAAATCATCAGCCACAAATACAAAAAAGCAAATTCTACAAAAAAGGCAGAACCTGAGTTCTGCATTCAACAAGAAAAGACAAACCAACAGGTAAGAATCTGGTTAAAGGTGCAGAAAGAGGGATGTCTTGGGCGGTTTACCATTTGAGTGACAATGGTACAACATGGAATTTCCCAACCCCCGAAATCATTTTTTATATCCTCCGTAAACCAGGAAGTTGGCAGCTAACTACAGCAAATAAACAAATACAGTGCGAGGGAGGATTTTTTTTTTCTCTACTCCTATCACCCATTCTTCCCAGAGGCCTCGGAATTTAAATCACATTGCTAAAACAAGAAATCTAATGGTACGTGTCCAATACTTTATCCTATTGTTCTCATTCAACACATTTGTTATTTCACAAATTAACCCCCCCCCCTCCATTTTTTTACACCAAACAGGTAAGGTTTGATTTCTGAGTATTTAAAATTGTCATGCGATTGTGTCACCGTGGTGACAATTACAGAATTCCAATGACATTACGTAAATCCATCTTGGCAACATTTCACTTGGTGAAAACGAAGAATACGCTTGGAGCAGTCTGTAACGCGCGTAGCTTTGAACGTGCTCAACTGACGTTTTTGATGACTTAAAAGAAAAATGAAAAGGGGCAAAAGGCAAGCGCATTTTTCTGTTTCCACTTTGACTCCAAAAGTGCTGAGAATCATTATCAAGATTTAACGCAACGCGCAACACAAACACATTCACACACGCACATTCCACCAATAAAACCATTGGGCTGAAAATAAAAACATTCCGATATCCGAGCTCCAATGCACACACGTCACAGTCTACAAGAGGAAAGTTCAAATGATATAAAATTTAAAAAGTTCAAATTTTGATGCAAAGGAAAAAAAAATCGACCACGATTACAATGTAGTAAAACAATCGTCCAATCAAGTCGTGAGTTTGACCCCACACAACATTGTTCCCACTTCTGGTCGGAAAACGTCCTCGTGTTTATTTGTGAATGTGTTATTTGGATATGCTCTTGTGTTTAGCCTTTTGGTGTGTTGTTGTTGTTGTCTTTTTTTTTCATTATTGCTGTTGTGTTTAGCTTTTTGTGGTTCATTTGAACAATTCGGTTTTTTTTATTCATTTGCTCATGTGTTTAGCGTCTTTTATTGGTTTGTTTCGTGATTTGGGTTTTTTTGGGGGGGTGGTTTTAGATATTTTGTTGTGTTTGGTGGAGTGCTGTTTTGTTTAATTGTGTGTGTGTGTGTGTGTGTGTGTGTGTGTGTGTGTGTGTGTGTGTGGGTGTGTGTGTGTGTGGGGGTGTGTGTGTGG
>NW_017806235.1:1951431-1993032 GCF_001891065.2 Hippocampus comes
TGTGTGTGTGTGTGTGTGTGTGTGTGTGTGTGTGTGTGTGTGTGTGTGTGTGTGCGTGTGCGTGCTTTGCACTTCAGGGCCACCGTAGGTTTCAACTGATTTTACTGAAGAACATTTTTTTGTAATGTATTTCTAATTTCATGCTCATAATACAACTGGAAATGATAAATTTAACAAACAAAACGAAACACGCTCCTTAACACAAGTACAACACGACACTGCAGTACCTATAGAAAGGCCTTTTTTGTTTTTTTGTTTTTGTTTTCCTATAGCACGTATATTTGAAAGAGTTCACAAGCCACACTTACGCTTTGTATTTGTTTCTACGTCAAGATACTATTCGTATCTAAGTAACCCACTACTCTAGTGTAATAATTTGATATGAGGAATATATCGAGAAGAAGGGGTAAGACTAGAAAAGTTTTTGCACTTCTTCCTACTCCCTTTGAACAGCTGCGATTCTCTCTGTATAGATGGCAACAGACATACGAGAATGAATTGAACATTCGGCCATTTAGTGGAAGAGTAGTTAATTGTTCTGCCTGCCACGTCACCATTTGTCATTGTCATAAATGGATGGACCAAAATCATTTGTGGTCATTAAATTAGAATTTGAGGATCAGTTCATAAGTGAGGTTGGGGGACGGCATAGTCATCTGATTTTGTTTTGTTTTTTTACCATGAAATAAAGCCCACACATATTCAACGACATTACAAGCAAATGAAATGAATAAAAAAGTAACTTTCTCTCTTACAAAGCATTACATCCACGCGTAAGTAAGAAAGTAATAAAGTCCGCACATTTTTCAACAAGACAGATGTGATAGGGAGATATGAAATGACAATGGCTTGATGTCTTATCGGTGCTTGCTAAGCTGGTTACCATCGCGTGACTTTTTGTGCGGCACCTTGTGTGGTAACCACGAGCAACGGATGTGAACCACGCCCACATTCGCTACGATTGGTTGACTTCTGGCAAGCCCTCGCAGCTGATTGGCTGATCCGGTTTGTTGTGGGCGCTCCACTCACCGTGGCGTTTTCTCACTTTTGCTGCCTCTCTTTCACTTGCGGGAATGAAGCCACGGGCGGTTGGTTGCTTTTTGGCAGATTGCTTTCATTTGTGAATATGTGTGAGAGTGTGTGAGGGCATTTGTGCTTGTATGTGCGTGAGTGTGTGTGTGTGTGTTATGTTCCCAGCATGAGTCTGAAGAACAGGAAGTTCTCACTGGACAGCTCTGTGTAAGTACAAGGAAGTTATATTCTTTTTTTTTTTGGCGGTGCCATTGCGCGGTGATCCACCGAGTGCGATACGGAAAGAATTACTGCCACATGTACAGTTCTCGACAGTTCAGTTGTATTTTACTTTGTAGCTTAATACATTTGCGTTTATGTTTCATGTTCGATTTGTACTTTGGTACAGTGTTTGTTGAATATGCGTGCAATACAATTTAAGTGAATCGTGATTTCGGGTTTTTTTCCCCTATACTGTATTTAAGAGCAGGAGTATGTTCAAACCATGCAGAATGTGGCAGTGGGTTACAGTGGTATTGACGATAATCTTTCAGAATAAAATTTAGTCTTTCTTGGGTTTTTGTGGATGAACACTTGGGCCTTACTACTCTTTGATAAATTTCTTCACGATGGAGCTACTTCAGTTTTCGGAGCGGTACTTGGCCTTGAAAGTTTGGGGACGGCTGCTCTAGCTGAACACGAGGAGCGCACGGCGCTGTCTTGCCGAAAGTGAAACTGAAATATCAGAGAAACACAGATTCCACAATGTGACTGTCACATTCTAGATCAGGGATGGGCAACTTCAACGAAGGGGGGTGCGGGTGGAGGAGGGGGGGGGGGCACCATTTTTCATCAGTGCTAACTGTGCACTTCCTAACCCTTTCATGCACCCTGTAACCTGATAACATGATAAGCTGTCCACTGTAGTCACCGCTATACCTGAAAGGGTTTAAATAAGGACTCAACATGCCAGTTTTTGTTTTTAATTAAACCAACAACATACAGAACAGGCATCTTAATATGTTTTAATGCTCAAATGCGTATACAGTATAAAATACAACCTTCCTCAACTGCTTGAATGCTCTTTTATTTAAATTAGTCGATCGTGTGCGAGCACATATGTAATCTAAGGTAGGAACCAGGCTGAGGTAGCAAATGAGCTGTCACGCATCTACTAACGAAACCCCCATTTTGTCTTCAGGCTGCCATAAAGCACGCACAACTGCGACTTCCTACAAACCCTCTGTCCCTTTTGGACAGATCACGACATAACAGCATTCCCTTCCTTCTCTGTGGTCAGCTCACAGGATGCGACAGGAAGCATCAGCAACCGCAGAGGCTCCACTCACAGGCTCCTGAAGAAGTACAGAACGAGCCAGGAGGATAGCGAACTGGAGATCCCGGAACTAAATCAAAATTCCAACGGCAACTTCGGCGGCAGGTAGGCCCCCGCCAGCATTGGCATCGAAGCAGGATATCGCTCGTGCGCCAATTGTTTCTCTCCTGATCTGCGTCCTGACATCTTTCGCGCCTTCAGGGAGAAGACTTCCGTGGAGGAGATAATTGAGCGGCAAGATGGGCTCATCAGCAACAATGTACGCCAATATGAGTGGACATAAAACGGTGCCGAATTTTGTGGCCAGCGAGTGTATACTGATGCAAATGTGTGTTTTTATTTTTTTGTATCATTTTAGAGTTTCCACAAACACAATCGAAATTTCCACAGACTCTTTAAGGAAATCCCAGAAGGAGAGAACCTGACACATAGTGAGTAGACTTGTTTTTTTTTTTTTTGTTGTTGTTTATTTTTACAGTGATTTTCAAAACGGAATTAATCCTTACTACTAGTGCCACACGGGCTATCGCTACACTGTGTCAAAAAGAAAAGACAAATCAGAATTTCAAAGCGCGTTTATGTGTGTGCGTGTGTATGTTTCCGCAGCTTTCACCTGCGCTCTGCAAAAGGAAGTGCTCTATCATGGAAAACTTTATATTTCGGAAAATAACGTGTGCTTCTTCTCGTCCGTGCTGCTCAAAGAGACCAAGGTAAGCGCTGTAGTCGAGGCGTTTTGGAAATCTGTTGATCCTGGTCATCCAGTACCGCCCCTAAGCAGGGCTCGCCCGTGTTGCAGGTGGTGATCCCCACATCCAACATCCAGGAGGTGAAGAAACAAAATGCAGCTTTGTCCATGCTGTCGATACAAACTGCCGATGACGAGAAGGTCAGATGATGCTTTTCCTCCCCGTTTTGGGAGCTAAACACTGTAACTGCTACCGTAAATATACAGTACTGATGTAATGAACTAGAATGTAAAAGAACTGTAGGCATATTTTCTCCTTCACTGCACATTGTACTGCCGATTCTGGTATGTGCGCCATCATGGCCACCCGGGGATAGTATCAGACAGGCCATATGGATATACTGTCCTGTAAGACTGAGCTTCTCTCTCAGGTTTTCGGTACGGCAGAATTATTCATCGTTTTTCCAAACTATATGTCTGTGGCTATTATCTTTTTATCTGTCTGCATGTGTTGCTGCAGCGTTTGTGTTCAGCTATTCGTTGCTGAAAGGGCACACAGCCAAACTAATGCCAATTGTTCACCTGTTGTACATTAACAGTAAGGTCACGGAGGCTACGTTGGTGTTTAAAATACAAAACGTGATTAGTGCAGTGCTAATAATTGATTAACGATAGGAAGAATGTATTTATTTCACCCCCTCCTCACAGTATAGTAAGTGGTATAGTAAGGTGTTTTTAGCCCGGAAAAAACGACCATGTATAGAAAGGCGTTTTTAGCCCGAAAAAAACGACCATGTATAGTAAGGCGTTTTTAGCCGGAAAAAACGACCATGTATAGTAAGGCGTTTTTAGCCGGAAAAAACGACCATGTATAGTAAGGCGTTTTTAGCCGGAAAAAACGACCATGTATAGTAAGGCGTTTTTAGCCGGAAAAAACGACCATGTATAGTAAGGCGTTTTTAGCCGGAAAAAACGACCATGTATAGTAAGGCGTTTTTAGCCGGAAAAAACGACCATGTATAGTAAGGCGTTTTTAGCCGGAAAAAACGACCATGTATAGTAAGGCGTTTTTAGCCGGAAAAAACGACCATGTATAGTAAGGCGTTTTTAGCCGGAAAAAACGACCATGTATAGTAAGGCGTTTTTAGCCGGAAAAAACGACCATGTATAGTAAGGCGTTTTTAGCCGGAAAAAACGACCATGTATAGTAAGGCGTTTTTAGCCGGAAAAAACGACCATGTATAGTAAGGCGTTTTTAGCCGGAAAAAACGACCATGTATAGTAAGGCGTTTTTAGCCGGAAAAAACGACCATGTATAGTAAGGCGTTTTTAGCCGGAAAAAACGACCATGTATAGTAAGGCGTTTTTAGCCGGAAAAAACGACCATGTATAGTAAGGCGTTTTTAGCCGGAAAAAACGACCATGTATAGTAAGGCGTTTTTAGCCGGAAAAAACGACCATGTATAGTAAGGCGTTTTTAGCCGGAAAAAACGACCATGTATAGTAAGGCGTTTTTAGCCGGAAAAAACGACCATGTATAGTAAGGCGTTTTTAGCCGGAAAAAACGACCATGTATAGTAAGGCGTTTTTAGCCGGAAAAAACGACCATGTATAGTAAGGCGTTTTTAGCCGGAAAAAACGACCATGTATAGTAAGGCGTTTTTAGCCGGAAAAAACGACCATGTATAGTAAGGCGTTTTTAGCCGGAAAAAACGACCATGTATAGTAAGGCGTTTTTAGCCGGAAAAAACGACCATGTATAGTAAGGCGTTTTTAGCCGGAAAAAACGACCATGTATAGTAAGGCGTTTTTAGCCGGAAAAAACGACCATGTATAGTAAGGCGTTTTTAGCCGGAAAAAACGACCATGTATAGTAAGGCGTTTTTAGCCGGAAAAAACGACCATGTATAGTAAGGCGTTTTTAGCCGGAAAAAACGACCATGTATAGTAAGGCGTTTTTAGCCGGAAAAAACGACCATGTATAGTAAGGCGTTTTTAGCCGGAAAAAACGACCATGTATAGTAAGGCGTTTTTAGCCGGAAAAAACGACCATGTATAGTAAGGCGTTTTTAGCCGGAAAAAACGACCATGTATAGTAAGGCGTTTTTAGCCGGAAAAAACGACCATGTATAGTAAGGCGTTTTTAGCCGGAAAAAACGACCATGTATAGTAAGGCGTTTTTAGCCGGAAAAAACGACCATGTATAGTAAGGCGTTTTTAGCCGGAAAAAACGACCATGTATAGTAAGGCGTTTTTAGCCGGAAAAAACGACCATGTATAGTAAGGCGTTTTTAGCCGGAAAAAACGACCATGTATAGTAAGGCGTTTTTAGCCGGAAAAAACGACCATGTATAGTAAGGCGTTTTTAGCCGGAAAAAACGACCATGTATAGTAAGGCGTTTTTAGCCGGAAAAAACGACCATGTATAGTAAGGCGTTTTTAGCCGGAAAAAACGACCATGTATAGTAAGGCGTTTTTAGCCGGAAAAAACGACCATGTATAGTAAGGCGTTTTTAGCCGGAAAAAACGACCATGTATAGTAAGGCGTTTTTAGCCGGAAAAAACGACCATGTATAGTAAGGCGTTTTTAGCCGGAAAAAACGACCATGTATAGTAAGGCGTTTTTAGCCGGAAAAAACGACCATGTATAGTAAGGCGTTTTTAGCCGGAAAAAACGACCATGTATAGTAAGGCGTTTTTAGCCGGAAAAAACGACCATGTATAGTAAGGCGTTTTTAGCCGGAAAAAACGACCATGTATAGTAAGGCGTTTTTAGCCGGAAAAAACGACCATGTATAGTAAGGCGTTTTTAGCCGGAAAAAACGACCATGTATAGTAAGGCGTTTTTAGCCGGAAAAAACGACCATGTATAGTAAGGCGTTTTTAGCCGGAAAAAACGACCATGTATAGTAAGGCGTTTTTAGCCGGAAAAAACGACCATGTATAGTAAGGCGTTTTTAGCCGGAAAAAACGACCATGTATAGTAAGGCGTTTTTAGCCGGAAAAAACGACCATGTATAGTAAGGCGTTTTTAGCCGGAAAAAACGACCATGTATAGTAAGGCGTTTTTAGCCGGAAAAAACGACCATGTATAGTAAGGCGTTTTTAGCCGGAAAAAACGACCATGTATAGTAAGGCGTTTTTAGCCGGAAAAAACGACCATGTATAGTAAGGCGTTTTTAGCCGGAAAAAACGACCATGTATAGTAAGGCGTTTTTAGCCGGAAAAAACGACCATGTATAGTAAGGCGTTTTTAGCCGGAAAAAACGACCATGTATAGTAAGGCGTTTTTAGCCGGAAAAAACGACCATGTATAGTAAGGCGTTTTTAGCCGGAAAAAACGACCATGTATAGTAAGGCGTTTTTAGCCGGAAAAAACGACCATGTATAGTAAGGCGTTTTTAGCCGGAAAAAACGACCATGTATAGTAAGGCGTTTTTAGCCGGAAAAAACGACCATGTATAGTAAGGCGTTTTTAGCCGGAAAAAACGACCATGTATAGTAAGGCGTTTTTAGCCGGAAAAAACGACCATGTATAGTAAGGCGTTTTTAGCCGGAAAAAACGACCATGTATAGTAAGGCGTTTTTAGCCGGAAAAAACGACCATGTATAGTAAGGCGTTTTTAGCCGGAAAAAACGACCATGTATAGTAAGGCGTTTTTAGCCGGAAAAAACGACCATGTATAGTAAGGCGTTTTTAGCCGGAAAAAACGACCATGTATAGTAAGGCGTTTTTAGCCGGAAAAAACGACCATGTATAGTAAGGCGTTTTTAGCCGGAAAAAACGACCATGTATAGTAAGGCGTTTTTAGCCGGAAAAAACGACCATGTATAGTAAGGCGTTTTTAGCCGGAAAAAACGACCATGTATAGTAAGGCGTTTTTAGCCGGAAAAAACGACCATGTATAGTAAGGCGTTTTTAGCCGGAAAAAACGACCATGTATAGTAAGGCGTTTTTAGCCGGAAAAAACGACCATGTATAGTAAGGCGTTTTTAGCCGGAAAAAACGACCATGTATAGTAAGGCGTTTTTAGCCGGAAAAAACGACCATGTATAGTAAGGCGTTTTTAGCCGGAAAAAACGACCATGTATAGTAAGGCGTTTTTAGCCGGAAAAAACGACCATGTATAGTAAGGCGTTTTTAGCCGGAAAAAACGACCATGTATAGTAAGGCGTTTTTAGCCGGAAAAAACGACCATGTATAGTAAGGCGTTTTTAGCCGGAAAAAACGACCATGTATAGTAAGGCGTTTTTAGCCGGAAAAAACGACCATGTATAGTAAGGCGTTTTTAGCCGGAAAAAACGACCATGTATAGTAAGGCGTTTTTAGCCGGAAAAAACGACCATGTATAGTAAGGCGTTTTTAGCCGGAAAAAACGACCATGTATAGTAAGGCGTTTTTAGCCGGAAAAAACGACCATGTATAGTAAGGCGTTTTTAGCCGGAAAAAACGACCATGTATAGTAAGGCGTTTTTAGCCGGAAAAAACGACCATGTATAGTAAGGCGTTTTTAGCCGGAAAAAACGACCATGTATAGTAAGGCGTTTTTAGCCGGAAAAAACGACCATGTATAGTAAGGCGTTTTTAGCCGGAAAAAACGACCATGTATAGTAAGGCGTTTTTAGCCGGAAAAAACGACCATGTATAGTAAGGCGTTTTTAGCCGGAAAAAACGACCATGTATAGTAAGGCGTTTTTAGCCGGAAAAAACGACCATGTATAGTAAGGCGTTTTTAGCCGGAAAAAACGACCATGTATAGTAAGGCGTTTTTAGCCGGAAAAAACGACCATGTATAGTAAGGCGTTTTTAGCCGGAAAAAACGACCATGTATAGTAAGGCGTTTTTAGCCGGAAAAAACGACCATGTATAGTAAGGCGTTTTTAGCCGGAAAAAACGACCATGTATAGTAAGGCGTTTTTAGCCGGAAAAAACGACCATGTATAGTAAGGCGTTTTTAGCCGGAAAAAACGACCATGTATAGTAAGGCGTTTTTAGCCGGAAAAAACGACCATGTATAGTAAGGCGTTTTTAGCCGGAAAAAACGACCATGTATAGTAAGGCGTTTTTAGCCGGAAAAAACGACCATGTATAGTAAGGCGTTTTTAGCCGGAAAAAACGACCATGTATAGTAAGGCGTTTTTAGCCGGAAAAAACGACCATGTATAGTAAGGCGTTTTTAGCCGAAAAAAACGACATAGTATAGTAATTTTTCTGGAAAATGTGTATCAGGAAGTGTCCTTATTAACACTAAAGAAAAAAAAAGAGAAATATAAATCTGCCGAATAGCTTTATTGACATAGTTTATACACACTCGTACAATGAGAGCGCCACTGCCACCCACTGCAGTGGATGTGCAATTACAATTCATTCACTTTGACAAGGGTTGTATGAGTGGCAGTAAAAAAAGGTGCAGCTATTTTGTCGACTTCATCGTAAATTTGAAACGGCTCCTCATAAAAAGTGAACACTTTAAAGCGCTTGACGCCAACGCGTCTTGAAGGAAGTCATTTCGTGAAGGAAGCAATTCAGTGGGGAACATGGGCTCGAACTTGATGCCGTGATGCCGCTGGAATGAAGTTAAATTGGTTTTTTTCATTGCTGATCAGTCATCTCATGCTTTCTGTTTGTCCCCGCAGTACTTTTTTGTTTCCTTGAGAAACCGAGAGATGTGCTACAATCTCCTCCAAAGTGTCTGTTCGCAGGCACAGGTGAGCGTGCCAAGCGCCAAACGCTGTGCGTGCGTGGCGTCGCACCGCAAATGAAGGACTTTTTTGTGGGTGTGGGTGGGACTGTGGGCGTGTGTGTGTGTGTGTGTGTGGGTGTGTAATTTATTTTATTTAATTGTTTTCTTTTTGTTTTGTTTTTTTTTTTTCTTCTTTTCGGTAACAACACAGGGAGACAGCCCTCATGGATCCTCTGCTGAGAATGAAGCTGATTCCAATTTGGTGGGTGAAGGAATAATAAAAAATAATTACAAAATAATAATTATAACAATAATTATTGTTATTATTATTGGGTGGCACCGTGTTCGACTGGTTATCACCTCGGCTTCACAGTGCAGAGGGGCAGGGTTCGATTTTGGCTCTGGCCTTCCTGTGAGGAGTTGACATGTTTTTCCTCGTACCTGTGTGGGTTTTCTCCGGGTAATTCGGTTTCCTCCCACATTCCAAAAACATGCGTGGCAGGTTAATGGAACATTCTAAATTGTCCCCAGGTGTGGGTGTGAGCGCGATTGGTTGTTCGTCTATGTGTGCCCTGCGATTGGCCTGCAACCAGTTCAGGGTGTCCCCCGCCTACTGTCCGAAGACAGCTGGGATAGGCTCCAGCACGCCTGTGACCCTTGTGAGGAAAAAGCGGATTAGAAAATGGATGGATGGATGAATGGCTGGATGGTTAATAATAATAAGAAGAAGAAGAATAAACTTTCCGTAAGGTCAAGCACACTCCATTCAGCAGCGCTGATTTGTTCAGACAATTCCCCAACGAAAATAACGACTCACATAATAATGCTGTATGTCTGACTTTAGTGGCTCTTCTGTCATCAACGCGCTACCTTACTGCTTGTCCGCATGTCCAAACGGCAGGTCTCCAGTCATTCCAGCATTGATGACACCGTGGATCACCATATGAGCGGGCAGAATGGTAATTATCTGGATGACAACATCCCTCAATCGGCCAGTAAACGTAAGACAGAAAATGTTCCTTATGTCCATGACTGATACTGTCAATCCAATATACTCTCTTTTTGTTGGCGCAGTATATCGTGCATTGAACATTTATTAACATGCTGTATAAAACGAACAAATCTTTTCAGATTTGAATGAAAATATTTTCATATTTTCCCCCTGAGACATGCTGGCAACAACTTATTTTAAAGCCTGTTTTCGAATCATAACGCCGCTCCCATTTATCCTGAGCATTCTTTTTTTTTTTTTTTGTACTTTGGCAGGTTCCACCCAAAGAATGTCTACAACAGAGGAGGCGGACGGCACGTGTAAGGCCTTTTATGTTCTGTTCATGATGCCACTCGGCAAGAAGGGAACATTGATGCAGTGCAAATTTATTTGTCTCAGTTTCGTCATGGCTTTGGAAGATCATGGAGGACGTCACAGTGTTTTTCTTCCTCCGACCAAGAGTGAATTTCAGCATTGTCTTATTCGCCTACTTAATGTTGTAAGTTGACTAATGTTGGGCCTACAACCGCCGTCCCATTCATAACACACATTTCTGGATTCGTGATCCAAGGATGTCCAGTTTTGTGCCTTTCAGTGACTCCACTAGTTTCTCTGCTGCAACGCTCAGTGACCACTGAATGCCAAATTAATGGACATTTTGAGAGAGCATACATTTCCCCTGGCAGGATCCACACCAAAAAAACAAACAAAAAAACAAATACAGTAACCAGTTTATTGTATTGTGTTGGTGTAACTATTTCCTGCTTCGTGGCTATTTTTTTATGTGAAGCGTGTTGGTTGGCCGTAATTATCTTGTCAGTGCTCACGAAGGTGCATGCCCAATTTGGCTTCTATGCACCCAGTACAATAGTAAGGCATGTTGTGCTGTGTGTGTGTGTGTGTGTGTGTGTGTGTGTGTGTGTGTGTGTGTGTGTGTGTGTGTGTGTGTCTGTACACAACATGCGTGAAGGTTGGTGCTGCTCCTGTTGGTGTCCGGCTACATTGGGCTCAGGATGATAGCACTGGAGAGGCAGCTAAGTTCTTTGTCTGAGCTGTCTTTGCTCTTCGGAGAGTGAGTGCACACGCGCGCTCACACACACACACACACACACACACACACACACACACACACACATGCACACACACACATTTGGGCAAGCTTGTGCTGGTAATGCCTCAAACCGGTTTAAAACCATTACTGGCTTGATCAGATTTTTCAAAAAATTATTTCAAGAAAAACAAACAAAACAAAAACGATGGGCATGGCTTTTTGCTTGTCTACCCGTATGCCGCTGAAGGCTGAAAAAAAGGCAAGTGATTACATTCCGCTACGGTCACACCCAGGTGTGTTTGCAAAGTCAAAGTGGCTACTGCCCAAATATGCTGCTTTGAAAATATTGATAGAATAACACTCACTGTCTGCGATCGCGAAACGGGTCATTTAATAGAAATGGCGAGGAAAGAATAAATTAGCAAATACATTTTGTGATTGAATTTATGTTATGTTATCATCTGGACTCTGGAGTAGTTCGGAATCAATATATACCTCATGAAATGAAAAACACAGCAAAAAAATGTAAGCTAAAAACGATATCATTCAACAGAGATGCGGAATTTACATGTATTCGTGCGTGGCGGTCACTCAAGACAGGTTCCGCAAGTCAAGCAAGGCGTGCTCTGACCAACCAATCAGAGGATGGAAAAATGGCCAAGTCATTGTGGGCCCAGGAAGTTGGCTGAAATGCGACGAGACAAAAAAAGAATAATAACTCTTAACCACATAAACGTTCTGGAAGCAGTGCAGGCAAGACAAAATCAAAAGAAGAGACGACTGGGAATAAATTCATACAATTTCCATGGGACAAAGATTAGAATTCAGTTTGTAAATGGAGGTCAGTGCTTCTGAGTGTTTGGGCCAGCACAAAAGTCCTGACTGGTCCTGATGGGTTCAACACGGCATGTAATCAATGAAATATTGAACATATTTTTTAATAGCTACAATTTTTCATATACAGTAATGACATTGTGCCAGCCAGTACTGATTATACTGCTCAATTATCCTCGTTCTGCATCAAAAATTCTCCTTGACCTTTGTCTTGATTTTTTTTTTTTTTTTTTTTTTTTTAGCCAACAAGAAACATAGCCAGGAGCAACGACCATCAGCAATTCTCCCAAGATTCACTGTGTAATTTAAATAGAGAGTTTATTCGCCTTTAATGAGAGAAGAGACATGTGGCGGTTGACGTCGGCCCATAAAATGGATGAGCGAAATCAGGGACACAAAGACTGCATTTCGCGGGCCCTTGTTTACTTCAACCAACCAAAAGTAAACAGTCGAAAAGAAAATTTGAATGTTAAAATTCTGTACATTTCACGTGAGATTTTAATAGTGGAATTGAGCACTTTTTTTTTGGTTTTACTTGTACAATACACATGTTAGCCAGTAGAGGGCAGTGTTTTCATCTAAACAGGAGCATCACCGGGTAAAGCCACTTAATTTCCCTTCAGTTTTCAATTCCAAGTCAAACATTTTGTCATCCCTGTCTGTTGCCAAAATTTGTAAATAAATAACTTTGTTACAATCCGTCTGATTTGGAGTGTCTGGCTTATTTCAAAACAGATCACATAAGACAGGAGGAAATCTTTTCAAGCCCTGATTTGGTTTTTTTCTCCTACAGTGACAGCGAGCAATGAACTTATTTGTATATCTCAATTTAATGGCCATTCTCGAAACAGAATTTTACTTGAGTGTCTACATTCATTCATATGAATCAAATAAAACTTGGAGTGGACGATGCCATTTCAATATCATCCTGTTGTATTCCATTTGCTCAGGTTCAAATGCGCCTTACGATCTGGGCCTGGTCATTTTGCAATGCGCAACTGACACGACCATGTGATCCAAGCCACTCTGATCCTTCTTGTACATAAGTGATCTTTTATTTTGTTATCCATAAAAAGGTCAAGATTCAGTCCCATGTATTAATTCCATTACATCAGAGTCTCAGTTCAAAAAGCAACATAAAATTACAAATCATAATACAAAGAAGAGAATAGGTTAAGTACAGTAACCTTACAGTATAAACAGTCCACTAGTATTGTTCAAGTAGTCTACCCCACCCACCCACCAACCAAATGACCCCCAGGACAAAACTTGAGCATACATGACTTGGAATCAGCAATTTTTAAAAAATGCAAAGAAATGTCCTGTTTTTTGTTGTTTTGTTTTGTTTTTTTCTTTTCTTTTAAAGCGCTTCCAAGATCCAATGCCACTGGTTTATAGCGTTGCCCTCATATAACGACAGAATACATTGTAGAGAGAACATCCCACCCCATCAATTGCTCTGCAAAACACAATAGACATGCACACAGTTTTTAGCGTTCAATTCCGCCCACCCCGTCTCCAATAAATGTTCAGGGCCCTGGAAACAAAATACATCAACCATAGTGGCGCATCCAAAAAAAAAACAAGTTACATTTGCACCCAAAAACCCATGCGAGATGGATCCCTGAAGACACGATTTGTCTGGCGGGGTTGGGTTGGGAGGGGCTCTTAATTTCTGATGCTGAGAAAAACCTTGACGAAAAGTCTTTGAACACATGTGGCAGATCCCTGGTTTAAGGTGGTAACAGATCTCCTTGATTTCAATCGCAAGCACAAAAAGCGAGAGAGAGAGAGAGAGAGACAGGACGACGATGGATGAGGTTCCCTGTTTGAAAGTATGAGCCAATCCGAAGAGCGCGGTCACAAATTAAAAAAAACCTCAAAACAATTTAAAAATAAAAACGGCGCTCCGTCTCAGGTGAGTTCATTCAAGTGTACTAACTGGTCCTACAGGTTCTCTCAAACGGGAAGCCAGTCACCTGGCCAATCCGAGACAACGATAACACACAAACTTTACATCTTTATACCCTTGTTACAATAGTGCTAAACTTAAGACCTGCTTTTTTTTCCCCCATGCTTAATCTGATACATAGAACCAACGTGTACATATACTGTCGCACACTATATAAGTGTCAATGTGCGTGTGTGTGTGTGTGGCGGAACCTGCACCACACAAAGTGAGAAGGTAACGCATGACTTGGGTCAGACAGGAAGTAGTGGGCCCCACAAGTTGGCAGGCTAAAGGGCATGTGGGGAGGAAAAAAGAAAAAAAAAATCACACTGGGAGACCCAGACACCAACA
The DNA here is from genome assembly GCF_001891065.2 of Hippocampus comes. Taxonomy (NCBI): domain Eukaryota; kingdom Metazoa; phylum Chordata; class Actinopteri; order Syngnathiformes; family Syngnathidae; genus Hippocampus; species Hippocampus comes. The sequence goes on from NW_017806235.1 coordinate 1,965,326, forward strand.
CAGTGGAACCTCCAAAGTCCAAATCACATCACATGAAAATCTCAGAGCGCAAAGAGGGAGAAATGTGGGACCAAAAAAAAAAAAATCTGACAGAACATGTGCCTGCTCAGTCTAATAGAAGCAACAAATATCAACCACAGGCACAAAAATAATTTTCCCAAAACAGCACGTCATGGAGAATGATGAACGTGGAAATGACAAGAGAATTCTGCCAACTGTTCCCTCTGTGCTCACGTCTGTTAGGGGGAGTAGTTTTACTTTATTATAGTTTCATTTTATGGTGGTTAACTTCTTTTCAAACTTGAGATTGTTAGGAATGTACAGTTTATGGTGGCGATAGTTTGAGCCCAGAACTACAGTGGATATAAAAAGTCTACACACCCCTGTTCAAATGCCACATTTTGTAATATGGAGGGGAAAAGAAATGCACAGTAAACAATTTCAAAACGTTTTCAACCATTGTATACACCAGAAACCTGTGCTGCCCCAATTAAGCCTCTCTGGCATTTTATTTGATATCATAAAATATATTGTGATTTTCTCAACCAATGTATCGGGCAAGCTCCCTTTTAGCCCCGGGAGGGAATTATCAAAAACAAAACAAAAAAACAAATGTCGCTGTCGCTGCATGGAACACAATATGGAGGGGAAAAGAAATGCATAGTAAACAATTTCAAAACGTTTTCAAACATTGTATACGCCAAAAACCTGTGTTGCCCCAATTAAGCCCCTCTGGCATTTTATTTGATATCATAAAATATATTGATGTGATTTTCTCAACCAATGTATCGGGCAAGCTCCCTTTTAGCCCCGGGAGGGAATTATCAAAAACAAAACAAAAAAACAAATGTCGCTGTCGCTGCATGGAACACAATGAAGACAGTCAACAAGTGGACAAAGTATGGAACAACGGTGACATTATCTTCTTTATGTGCATGCGCTTTGGGGCGGTTTTTCTGCTTACGGGTATTTTTTTGTTTTACAAATACCAGGAGGTATGAGCCAAAAATAAATAAATCAGGCTCCTGCTCGAAAGCAAAAAAAAAAAAAAGAACAAAAAAAGTCATAAAAGACCACCAATAAATACATCCAAGATCCGATTTGGGGGTAATTACATATTTAAATTTGAATGTGGGTAGCTGCGTGCTAACTCCACAGACATATAAGTGACCGGACGAGCAAGGACGCTTCCTCGGCTCCGGGAGATGTAAAGCCACTGGCGGCCATCTTCCATCGACACTCGCTAAGCCCACCGAAATTGACTGAAAAGTGTTTTCAGAAACTTTCCCAACCCACTTCAATATAGTATTTTGACACCAAGATGGCGCCGAAGCAATACTTTTCTATTAGACGGTGCTTTGGCCCTTGAATATGAACGCGCAGGGGAAAAATGGTATTCGCTATGGGAAATTCAAAGTCACGGAAGCGGTTTACGTTCAACTTTGGAGGTTCCACTGTCGTCCTGAGTTGGAACGTGCACACGGAGGGTGTGATGGTTTCTTCAGCTCTGCGCTAAATGACCAAAGTTTCACCTCTAGTGTCTCCCGTCTGCTATACACGCTCACTTTTGACAGACGTGACCTCTTCTGTTTCGAGCCAATTTTCAAATGAACGTGAGGATTGCTAAAACATCCACAAACATGGAGATTTCCTCCTCACAAACATTCCCGACCGGCTCATCTTGCTTGTGGAAAGAAAAGCAAGACGGGGGGGGACAAATCACAATCCCCGTCCGGAGGAGCAGCTAAGAGTAAAAAAGGCAAAATCTACGGCGCTGCCAGGAAACAGGAAGGAAACGGCCAGGGTTGTTTTTTCTTTTTTAAAAATACAGTGGTTGAAGTGGTGTTTGGGAGGGAGACCTTCCTCACCCCCCCCCCCCAGGCCGCGAGCGAGTTACGATCTGGCAGTCAGTTCTGTATGTCCGCTGACAGATAAACAAGAGTGGAATTCCGACCAGTGTTGTCGTCCACTAAAAAGCTGGTCAAACTGTGGAGGTATTCTTCATACATACACACGCACGCACCCAAATAAGACACACACACACACATCAAAAAAAAACAGCAATAATGATAAGTCACTAAAAAGTTTTCCCTCACTCACCACAAGCCAAGTCATAAGGAAGTCCTTCACTTCCCCCCCCTGAAAGCTGCTTCAACTCTCTCACACGCACAACCACAAACGTACACGATCAGAATATTCATCCAAGATTCGACATCCTGGTGCACAATCATTCCTTCGCTTTTAAATGACATCTGTGTGCCTTTTGGAACAAAACACATCATTGTTACTTTTTTTTTTTTCTTTTAAGAAGAAGAAAGCTTCCAATTGCATTCATTTTAAAATGCGAAGCTCCGTCGAACTCCCCCCACTTTACAAACACACTACACCACAGATAAATACACAAAATGACCTTTTTTTTTCCCCCCTTTCAAATGCTGATATCTTCGCCTGCAATCCTTTTAAAAAGTAACAAGTTGTTTAAAAGACACACAGATGATTCTTGTCCGAGCCATACGTTTCTCACGCTTTCACTCTCTCTCACTCGCACACGCAAGCACGCACAAACGCCGCCGCAGCTGCACGAGAGGCCGTTGGTTCCGTTCTCAGGCGTGCTGTGCGGCCAGGTCCTGGTTGATGAAGCGCCGTAGCCTCTCGAGGTACTGACTGTAAAGCTCAATGTCGTTGTGACCGGCGCCCTCCACCCAGAGGGGCTCCACCGCCTTTGGGCAGCGCTCGAACAGGGCCAGGCCGTGGGAGAAGTCGATGACCTCGTCCTCGGTACCGTGGATGATGAGCACCGGAGACGGGATCTTTGACACCTTTTCGATGCTGGAAGGGGGAGTTGTCATTGCAGACTTTCTTTATTTCGCCATCCGAGGGGCTAACGATTCAGATGAATAAAATGGCGACGGCTTACTTGGGGAAGGCGTCGAAGCAGTACGTTTTCTTGGTGTCGGGGAAGGCCACTCTCATGCCGGATGTGAGAGGAGAGTGAAGCACGACAGCGGCGCACTCGAAGCGTGACGCCAGGTCCACCGTTGGCACCGTGCCGATGCTTTGTCCGTACAAGATGATGTTCTCGGGACTGATGCCGTACCTGAGACGCGTCGCGGTATTTGATGAAAGCTTCTCAAGACAACGGCCGCCATTTTAGAATCATTTGCAGAGTTTACGTGCATGTCCCATGTGTGATCAACAGATAGCACTGATCATCTTATTCGGCGGTGACAAAAGGAACAACCTGTCATCCCAGACTGATGAATGCAGAGATACTGTGGTAGCTCTAAACTCGAATATTCTTGAGGTTGTCCAATTTGGAATTTAACCAAAACTATTGAGAGAAATATGGCTCTAAAGTTGCACCAAAAAAAAAAAAAGTTTGTTTGGACAGCCGTCATAAATGATGTCGTGAGACGTCAGCATACCTCAAGTGTAACTTTGGTATTAGGAGAGAATCATTAAGCTCTAACAGTGGGGGAGGGGGGGGGGACTTACCGAGAGCGCAAGGCATGCCAGGCGGCATCAATGTCAGCATAAAGGTTCTTCTCTGACGGCTTGCCAGTGCTAACGCCGTAGCCTGAGTAATCGTAAGAGAATATATTGCAGTTGATGCGCGTGCCCAAGCCAATGTAGAAGCTGCTCATCTGACCAAGATCGACCGCGTTGCCGTGCGAAAACAACACGGTGAACCTGAGGGGCAAAAGGAGAGAAATTAACAATTGCCCACAAAATAATTGGGACATGTAACTTCACAGGGTCCTATCGGCAACTACTTACCTGGCATTTGGGGCGCAGCGTATGTACATGCATCCAACCTTGTTCCCTCGGCTGGACCTGGTCAGGAACACATCGGTCACGTCCAGCTCTCTCTGAGAATACTGAAACTCCGCTCTCTCGGTGAGATGCAGCTTCCACCTGCTCTCACATCCACTCCCAACTCCAGAACTACCACCTCCTCCACCGCCGCTGACGCCACCGCCTCCTCTGTCACCGCCGCTACCAGCGCCCAAACGCGACCGTAGACCGGGAGCTCCCAGAGAAGGGAGGGTGCTCCCAGTAGTGGAACCGGATGCAGTTCCTGCTCCAGACGCAGGATCTGGGTCAGGGAGGAGGGCGTAGGTGGGCTCTGGCGGGAGGAAAGCTAATTTGGCTGCAATGCGACTGGGGCAAGGAGGGCAGCAGAAGAGGCAGCATAGCTCTCGTATGGACAGACCATTCATCTTCTGCTAGACCGGATCAAAAACAGGAGAAGCGCGTTACATTTCGATTAAGAATGCAGATGAGACGATCTCTCTTTGCATGGGTACCAACTGCAGTGAATCCGCGCCATTTTGGTTCTCTTTATCAATTCCCCGCATGTGCATTTTTTTTCTCAACTGAGACTTTGGTAGGAAGGGGAGGAGTCAAGATAAACTTGGGTTATTCATGGAAGTTGTGGAGAGTTTTGGCTCATGTTCTTCATGTTTCTTCTAAAGCTTTTTTTTTAAAAATCAAATAATCTGAAAGCCATTTATCTTTAAATGCCATTTTATTAAAATTATATTCAACTGTTGTGAAATCATTGCTAATGGTATAGTTACAGGTTTAAAAAATTAATATATAGGCAATTGGAAACATTTCTTTGAGGGTGAACATCTCTAATGGTACCCACAGTTTTGGCTTGGGCCTTATTGCGCGGATTCACTCGGAAGCACCGCATAATGTTCCGCCGTGACTTTACCTGGATTCTTAAGTCCTGGGTCTTGGAATGACTGGCACACGATGGTGCCAAGGTCTTAAGTTGTAGTCACTGAGCCAGATGCACCTTGAAATTAAACAAAAGTTTAACTATCACCACAGAGTAAGCAAATGATAGCAAATGCACAGTTTCTAAATATTACAGCAAAAACAAAAGTAAGATCAGGGACCCGTTGATAACCATACGATACACAGCACAGAACATTCAGTCGGGTCTAAAGGTCGTGATTAAATGTTTCAAACGTGATCAGAGGGCCGAGAAGTGTTTACCATTGCTGATGTCTGTGACTACTAACGGAACATCAGCTCCAGGAGACAGCCGAGACCGATATGCTGATTAATCATATGCGATCACCTCTAACGCTAGTCTACTCTGGCATAGATCTTGCTTTTCATAGCTAGCCGCACTATGCGTGATTAAGCGCATGACGTTTGGACGGGAATACCGCCGTGCGTGTTAATACCGGGACACTGTCTAAATAAGAATGACAGCTATCATTAGCAAGCCAACTAGCCAGACAGAGACAGCTAGCGTTTAAAGTGTTAGCCCGTTAGCATCGGCGCTAGCTACTTACAGATGCACGGTACGTTGGCAGAAAGGCTGCTGTGGTCCGATTTGTACGCACAAGCAGCACAACACTTCGGCAGTCCTCTTTTTGTCTTGACATGGATGGTTTTACTCAAAAATACTGACGGCTTTTTTGGTGCCTACCAGGATTAAAAATTTGGGTTTAAGAGATTTTTTTTTTCTCGAGCAGTGTACAATTAAATCCGGAAGTGACGTCTGCAATCGAACCCGTCTGGAAAATAACTTTATTTCGACGCGCCTGAGAACAATTGAACACAAACGCGTTGCGATACTGTACTGTTTTGTTGTTTCATTTATTCATATATATATATATATATATATATATATATACACAGAGAGAGAGAGAGAGAGAGAGAGAGAGAGATATGAAACGAAACGAAAGTACAGATACATATCTTTCAAAGGAAAACTGTTAAAATTGATCAGACCACACAGACAAATTCAAAATCACGTGTGCAAAATAGAGATTAGAGAGAGAGCGAGAGAGAGAGAGAGAGAGAGAGAGAGAGAGAGGGAGAGAGAGAGAGAGAGACTGGGTGGGGGGTGTCCATTGATCATTGATCCACTGCAGGACTGCGTTCGTGTACGTGTGCGTGATTGTGTGATCGTGTGTGTTCGCGGGGGTGCAAGTTATGAGCTCGTGTTGTCACTGTGCCTGCTCTGCAATGGACATTTCACCTCGCCACTGTAAATTAAAACAGCAAGATTACATTTAGGTGACATCTGCACGACCAAGCAAGTGCAGACCACTGTGGCAGCTCGGTCCCCTTTGCAGATCATTCAACACAGGCTGCAGGACTTGAGAAATATAAACGGACGACAGGAAGGGGGAAACATCCGAATTTGTTTGCAGAGTATTCTCACCGTGGTAAGATTAAAAAAAAAAAAAAACACGCACACAAACTGGGCGTTTTGGAGTCGCTAGTTTGGGTACACGGTGATGCTCCGGCGAGGCGCAGCAACAGAAGAGGGAAGAGACAGGTGAGGTGCGGCTGATGAGCCGCTGTTCTTTTTTCTCCTTTTAATAGAGGCTCCAGATAGCTTTGCCATCCGTCCAACCTTATCTCCCCAGAACTCAAGAGAAGCGAACGGAGAGAGGGCGAGTGGGCGACTGGCACCTGCTCCACCTGACCCATCTGGTGCGGTGAGTGTGCCAAGTGGCGCGAATGAGAGGCACAAATATGCTGCGTGGATGGCATGAGCAGGTACTGTACATTCTTCATGTGCGACATCACTGCTGCATTATGCCCCTGTGGGTTCGCTACCATAGAGATCCACTTGGCACCGTCTGAACTGCCCTTTGTGTCTACTGCAAGATCCTTTTTTAAAAAAAAAAATCTATTTCGATTTGCGTGATGTGCACTTCTGCAGCGTTTATTATTCTTGAACGTGTTGCATAGCTCTGTGTGAAATGTAATCGTGCATTTCCTTGCATTTAAACACTGCAGTGCAAGAATTCCAGCACAAAGCTTGAAATTCTGGTCGTTTTTAGAGCACGGGTTGCGATCCTCGAGGCTATTACTCTGAGAAGGGTTCTTAGACCATTTTCATGGTGTGTGAGTTAGTGTTTGCTGATGGCTCCCTGGTAACAATAGTAAAGGTCAGATTTGATGATAGAGGCGAGAAGACAATTGATTAGAAATGCCAGTCATGGTAAGCCTGTTATGCGTTGAAAATATAAAAATGTACATTAAAAAGTTTTGATATGAAATCTAACAATATACTAGACTTCCATGGTAATCTCGAGAAAACAAAATACTTTGTCAAAGTGGGGGGGAAATCCTTTGTCCAATGTCTTGCCATGTGAATTAGACACCCAACGCCTCCGTAGCAAGTGACATGTTGCTTTTTAGCTCTTACTGAAATGACTTAATATCGCCGTTTGACCATTTATTGTTTGTAGCGAAAGCAATTGAATTCATCCACCGCTGCGGTTTACGTTCCTCCTCTGAGTTGAAAGGTGAAAACAAAAGGTTAGAGACCAAATTAATAAGGCTAAACGAATGGGCAGCACCGCAGAGTGGCCGTAGGAGAGAGTAATTAAGTCAGATTGCAATCTGTCACAAGGGACGGGACAAGAGCGATAGAGAGAAATGATAGCGGCGGGTGAACAAGCGTTGAGGGAAAGGGGAAGCAGACAGCAGTCGGTACGGGTGTGAATGGTCTCCCTGTTTGCACTGCCGCTCACACAGACGGCCATACAACGGCCGCGTGAGCAGGTGCTCAGCCCCGGCACACTGCAGCAAGCTCGGGCAACAACAGGTGCAGGCTCAGCCTCCATTTGGAAGGCGCTGTTGCGAGCCACTCAGCCTAAAAATGCAGCAATGGCCCGACTCGTGGCCCACATAATAGTAGAACACCAAGCAACCGTTAATTTGCATGTACAATAAAGCATGCAAAGGTCAGCCCGCTGTAATTAAATATATGGAATTAAAAAGACCCCCCCCGCAAAGGCTCAAACAACTGTTAAATCAACTGTATCTTCATACCAAAATGAGGTCAAGTTATATCCACATCCAAGGAAACCATGTGACCAAATTCTACATAATCTAAATAGATGATAGAATGATTTGATGAAATTTGACAAAAATGTGAATTGAAGCAAGTGATTGGGGCATCCAGCGCATCCTTCTGCAGTAAGGTTCCAACCTTCCTGTGTTCCTTTTAGTGAGGTTGGTTGGAAGGATGATTTAAAAAAAAAAAAAAAAGGTTTAATGGATTATTATTATTATTTTTTTTTTTTTTACTGGATTGAATTTGACAAACAAGCAGTCTGAATCAGTATTGCCCAATATTAGTAGGTCGGGGACTTTGCGTATTCATTGAGTAATTGATACCTTTTCAGTTGTATACAACAAAGCCTAGACACAAAGATTGCACACAAAATAACAAACATATCTAATCGAATCGGAATAAATAGACTCATAGCCAGCCAAACAGCCCCCAAAGTGGAGGCAACTCTTCGACAAAGTGGGAACTATTTGAAGCGATAAAGCGTAGCTGTCTGCACGTAAAAGCTATCCGAGGGAGCCTTTTGGGTGTCCACGGGGACACTTAATGAGCTCTATTGATCACATAGGGCCCTATTCAATCACACATGCTAAGCCACAAACGTGGCATCTCAAGCACGCAAAAAGAGATTGGATTGCAGTATAATATAGCTGTCCGCAAACACACTAAATCAGTGGCGGATTAGCAAGGAGCGTGGTTTGTGATTTCCTCTGTGATGACGTTTCGGCGAGATGTTGAGTGGAGAGATTTGATCGTTTCTCCATTCTTGTCGTAAAGTGGATACTTTAAGCAATTGCCAACAAATTGCCTCTCTACCTTTCGTACGCAGAGAGGAACATTGACTGAATTCACCGCTCATACTGGGTGAATCACCGCTGCGCTTAGATGAATCCGCCGTTGAACCCGCAGCTAGCGGTACGCCAGGCGGGATTGACTCGTTAACTCGCCACGAAAGTTTCTTTGACATGAAAGTCCACTTTCCTGTCAAATTGATACACCGCAGAGAAGATGGCCGCTAACAATAATAAATAAAACCCTTAAAGCCTTCACTGGATGGAACAGAGTATATTTCACTCGGTCACCGTAGGGCTTTTCACAATACGACCAAAGGCGTTAGCCAGCAGCTAGCTAGCAAGCGAACAGGCTCCTCTCGGCCGGCAGACGAGCAACGGGCTCATCCTTGATGTCACCACCTCGTTTGGGAATTTAAATAAGGACGAGTTGTTCTGGGGCATCCGAGTCAAACGCCAAGGGGTCCCAGTCAAGTCCAAGACAACAACAACAACAACAAAAAGTGTTGAGTACAGCCTGGGGTCCTCCAGTCCTGCTCTGACAAGTAGTCTGCAAGTCATCCAGAAAGTGACTTCATTGTAGCGAAGTCAAGGTAGTGCATGACTATCCGCTTGCATTTGTATTCACGTCGCCTCAAAACGAATGTGACCGTGGTGAATCTGCTATGATCCTGGATATTGTTTCACTGGCTGGTCTAGTTTCACACGATTGCCGCATTTATCCAGTTGGGGGGGCTCCTATAGAACAAGCTCAAGACATAAATGGGTGTTGAAGTCTTTACCTCTTGGGGACAAAGATCAGAAGCCCACAGCTGGGCAAGCATCTGCTGCATGACTTCTTCCAACACGGTCCTCGGAGAGTGGACCTCACGGGTTTCATTCTTTAGAATCGCGAGAACCATACTTTCAGCCCTCGTCCCGAGGCGGGTATTCAAAATAAACCCTCCCATGCAAAACCTACCCTGTGATGAGGCGTGATGCCTTTAGGCCTTTTGGGGCCTTTCACAGAATTCTTGCGGATGTTTCAATAGGAAAGGAGAATAATAATGGCGGCCACGCTGCCTGGGGAGTTTTATATGCAGACTCGGTTGTCCGCGGGAGCATAACTTCCTTCCTGTGTTCAGGAAATCAGGGTGGCTGGAACCTGGCATTGAGATGCACATTATACACCTTGCACCTTTTGCCGCTGAATACTTGTGAACTGTTGCATCATTTATCCATCCACTTTCAAACATGCAAACATTGTGATGCCTAACCAGCTCGTTCACACACTCCTTTTTACTTCCCCACTCCGGACCACCTGAGCCCCGACATCCCTTGCGGATTGTTAGCCAAATAAGAATGCCTTGCAGTTGTTTTCAATGCGGGACTCTCCCATATACTTTACAGCGGCCATGCATCCTTTCTTTTATGACTCGCTGTCCTCATTGATTCTTCCCCGGAGGTGCAGCCTCCTTTTTTTTTTTTTTTTTCCCATCATCTCCTGCGCACACGCTTCAACACATGCTATTACGGCTTAACACTACTGCTTGTTTTTCTTCCTATTATTCAGCTTACCTTTGTACATTATGCATGCCATTTCTCATACACACGCACAGACACACATACGCACACGAGAGGACGTTTGCGCATATTTTTTGTTTAGTATTCATTTAAATCATATCGATTAATTGTATTAGCATCCGTGCATCCCTCCATTTTGTGTACAGCTCATGCCTATTAGGGCTGCGGGTGAGCTGGAGCCCTTGGCCGAAGCCGTAAAACGGAAAGTCTAGGCACCCTTTAAAGTGACAGATGCCATGGTGTTAGTCCCTCAATGAAACAACAAACACTCAAGAATTAGTGAATCGAAATGGTATAAAGGCAGCTTTATTTATATAGCGCGTTTCAAACACAAGGCAACTCAATGTGCTTCACACAAGCAAAGAGACAACACCCAACGGTGTCGACAAACACAACAGCTAAGGGCATTCGGCAAGCAAAGCAGAGTAAACAAAAGTAGCTTATGAAAATTACAAATAGAACGTGGAGTGACAACATTTAAACACATTAACAGAAGAAGGGGGAGCAACGTTTTCAACCTGGATTTAAAAGCATTTATAATCAAGGCTGACCTTGCGTGCAGCATAACAGCCGAATGCAGCTTCACCATGTTTGCTTTCAACTCTGGGCTCCACTAATTGACCCAAGTTTGCAGATCTCAGAACGCCGCTTGTGGGCTGATATTCAGTCAGCATTTTAAAAAATATATATTCAGGATACAAACCATTCAGCGGTTCATGCACCAGAAGCAGAGTTTTAAAATCTATTGTACAGCTGACTGGGAGCGAGCGTAAAAAGCCTTTCGGACTGGACTAATATGTTTTGATTTCTTTGTTCTGGTCAGCGTTCTGAATGAGCTGCGGCTCGCTCTTTTGAGGGAGTTCGCAGTCAGAAGACCGTTCCAGAGGTAGTGAAGTGGGCAAGGAATCAATCAATGGCCATGATATCAATGCTGGAAAGACATTTTTTGGGGGGGATATTCTTAATTATTAAATCATTTATTTTAACAGACATGAAAAACTTCCGGTGGCATGGCAACAGTGTTCAAACCTTTACACCACATGCTGGGAAGATTTCAGTGTTACAGCATTTGCATATAGCCTGTTTTTTTGTAATTAATACATTAATGGTGCCTTCTGTTTAATATATAATTGCATATTGGGTTAACACAATGATCCACCCCTAAAAATGAAAATCCCTGAAGTTTGGTCGGGACAAGCTGACAGTGAGTGAGTTCATTCGTAAGGACTCTTCTAGTCCTGTGCGAAAACCAGACACTTAACATGAGATAATGCCCAAAAGATGAACAGCCATTTGTCAGTTAACTTGAAAAGGATTCGAATATTTCAATAGGGTTGTCAAATACTGTTCAAGGATCCACACAAAGGGAACAAAAGACGCATTCTACTCTTAGCCCCGAGAAAGAGAGTGCTCGCAGAAAGTGCACGTAGGCATATTTCATTTGAGTCAACAGGACCGACACTCGGTTTCTGAAAAGTGAGGTGTGGGGTGGGGGCCAGAAAATGGCCACCATCATTTGAATTAAACCATAGCCTCATGACTTTAAAATCGTACACACAAGCTGACGACTTTGGTCAAAATAATGTGTTGGGCTTATGTGGGGACGAGGGCAAATGTGGAGGACCCCAAGGATTTGTTTTTAAAAACACAAAAAGACAACCATGGCATGTGGGGAAATTTTTTTTTTTTTTTTTTTAAACAAAGTCTCCCCCCCCAAAAAAAAAATCCAAATTCAGAGCAGCGCGGAAACATAGGGACACGTGACGTAACTAGAAGCGTGACTTGCAGCGGCAGTGATGTGACAAAGACCTGAAGAAAGCACAGGAAATGAAATACAAAAAAGACTGACGAGACCACGAGGCACACCTGAACAAGACACGAGTGGCTGGAGGGTGCTGATCGGTAGACCCAAAGAACAGGGCTGGCAAGAACAGGGGGGAAAAAAAAAAAAAATCTGAAAAGTTGACGAGACGTGAAACATGAGATGTAGGGAAACATCACAAAACATGAAACAAGTCCACAAACGCGGATCGTGACAGGATTTTGTCTTGGTCGGACGCTATTTCTCTTTTGGTTCACTAAGTGGCCATGATCTCAGATTAACATGAAATATATCGTGAGTGATTTAGATTGGAAATATCCTTTCCAGATGGTACATTTTGAACATAATTGCATTGCGCTGCATCGCGCACAATGACATGATGTCAAGCCGGGTAACAAGATGGCCGCCGTGCTTGGCACTTCCAAAATTTTCCTATTCACACCTTTGCCCTGTTATTTGTTTGCCAAAATTTTCCGATTCACAGCTCTGCCCTGTTATTTGTTTCGTCAATAATTGCTTGACTTTGTCCGTGTGTGTGACGCTCCTGCAAAGTTTGTTTTGGCGTCACCTCTTTGCATGCAGCCGATATTCTTATTCAGCTGCTTCGTCTATGAAAACAAACAAGGTCGTCTAATCCGTCACCTTCTGCGATCTCATAAACTTCCCCACTTTGCAAAAAGTGAACACGACAACACACCTTTTGGCTTCATTTTGTTTTGTTTTTTGTTTGTTTGTTAACTCAATCTACAGCCGCAGACGAAATAAAACAAGCAACAATCAAATTTAACCAAATGCCACAGCGGAGGCGCTCGACTTCTTCACCTTTGTGCCGCCAAATAAATGGCGTGACTTCTCAGTCTTCATCTTGGAACTCGTAACGTTATTTTGACGCTTTTGTTTTTGGAACAAATTCACCGAGAGCCGCAGCCAAAGGCGGGCTTTCGCTAAGGCAGCTTAGCCAGAGACATTTGGAAGACATTTCAGCGGCAGATAACGGCACATCCAAGTCCTTTGTCTCCTGGCTGTACTCGAGATGCATTTATAGCTTGACTGAAAAGCTTTGTTTCGGCCAATCCATCTCCTTGCCCCGTCTTCCTGTCCATTTCCGTCCAAACAAACTTTGCTGCTTTAATCACACGAGTTTATTTATACCCCCATGCGAGAAGGGGAGGGTTTTGAACGGTGGATAATGCAAGCATTTTGGGAAGGTTTTGGATATCTGCTGTGCAAAGACCACCTATTGTGAGCTCTGATCCTCTTAACGGGCTTCTGTCAAAAAGAGCTAAATTTACCCGTATTGGTGATCCCTTGCCCACGCAGAACAAGATGTCAGGAATATGAGCAAGCCTCACCGCCTGGCATTATGCACAAGCCACCCTGACGCTAATGGCTGCCGTGTTAACTCATCTTATTAAGCAAAGCATCACGTGAAGTAGAAATAGAAAATCCCAATCTAATAAAGGAGTCTTGGTTTTTTTTTTTTTTTTTTATGATGCCAAGCACAAACCGGAATCATAACCCTATTGAGCGACGTGATTGTTATCTTCATTGTGGTTAGACATGGCTGGAGCGTGCATGCGCCCGACTCTGTGCTCATCGCGTGTGTGCGCCGCATACTCATGTGCTCGCCTCCAGCTCGGGGCTGTGCAGTGAATGTATATGCGCTTACTGCAGTCAAACTCCAGTTAGTAACATTTGCCCTTGCTGCAGCGTGGATGGACGCGCGCCGGCGTTTGTGCGCGTACGCGACGTCCGTCTACGTGCTTCAGGAGCATTTATTGTTTGCCATGAAGTCGTCATGTGCTTTTTTTTTTTTTTTTTTTGACAGCTATTTGTTGTCTCGCCCGTCCGTTTTGTGAGCCGTGCGTTTATCACACCCGTCCGTTATCGCATAAGCCGCTAACTCACTGCAGCCAACGATTGCTGCTGCTGCTGCTGCTAGCAGCAATTTGGCTTTAGGCAGAAGGGCCTGATTGGAGGAGAAGTCTGAGGGGAGACGGAGCTCTCGCTGGCTAGACTCCAGCTCTGTCCATCCTCTTTTAATTACCTACGGCATCCACCCATGGGAATATCTCCTCTTTTTACGGCTCCCATCTTTTCCTTTCCGTCTTTCCCTCTTTCGCTCACCATCTCTAATTTGCTCTCCTGTCCCACACACAAAACAGGCGAGCCCGCAGCTGCGTCAAAAGGCCCACGCAGGGTTAACCTCGCATTAGCATATAAATGACCCTTTGGATTGGATAGCATTTTCGGATATTTAACAGCAAAAGACAGATTCTCTTCTGTGTGATTAGAGCTGCTCTGAGGAGACAGGCACCCACTTTAGGCAATATCGTCTTCAACTTGATAAGATAAAGACTTGACACAGTGTTCCCGTTGCTGGAGAGAGCGTAATTGTCCGTCTATGTGTGTGTGTGTTGCAGGCTTTCTATTATATTTGTAAATGAGTGCATGCGATCCGGTCTGGGAACAGAAATAAATATGCACGTGTCCTCTTTCTTGTCTTAAAAACTATCTGGTTGAACACGATGTGGGCGCTGCTGGCTTTGTTGCATTCCGGGGGAGATATTTGAAACCGCAATTATGCCCTGCTGCCCAGTCATACAATCACACGCGTAACAACCGACGATCCCGTTTCATCCAAATAGATCGTCTCACCTCAACGGTGCGATGAAGGATAAAAAAAAAAAAAAAAAAAAAAAAAAAAAAAAAAGGAGTCGTTTATCTGCCTTCAGGCCGTTTCATCGGGTATATTTGCACAGTCTAATGGGACCCAAACAATGTCAAAATGGAATGTTACATTGAGAATTTTGCTCCAGTTCTTGTCTGGGATCTCATTCTATTGTGCAGATGTGCCTAATGAAATGGCCAGTCTGTGCACTGTACTGTGCATACAGTCAGCTACCATAGCATCCACCCGAGGAAGAGATTTATTTCTTTTTAAAGACCCTGCCAAGTGAATTTAGCCCAGTGGCACATTGGGCGCCCAGTGTGATGCCTCGCCTTGCCCAATATATAAGAACTTGAGCACCTATGCTCACATCTGTGGTTATCTGATGCAGTTGTAAACTGCAGTAAGCTAGCTACTTCTGCCATGCATCTTCCATTCAGGTCGTCTGCCGACATGGCTACTTTAGAGCGCCTCGTTGTAGCTTTGTCTTTAAATGCCCCGCCACACTTTCTGTATGAGCAACAATTGATGTTTATATGCACTAAACTGAATCTTGCCCGTCGCCGGATTGTGTTCTTCTCTAGCTGCATGGTAAGCACCACGGTACATGGTCGACATTTTAAGAATATTGAGGTCTTAAAGTTAACTTGAATCTTGTCATCTTTCAGAGGAGCAGTCTCATGCACATTCTGCTCATGTGGCAGAAGGATTTTTTTTTTTCTTATATAGTACAATGGTCATCTGGACTGTTACTACTGTATTTGATGCAAGTGTGGCCAGACAATAAGGCACTGGGAAAGTCATTGTCTTAAATGCTACGTTTTCCTGAAGGCTATACCATACATTAATGCTCAGTGAAAGACTTGCTGCAAGTTCATTAATGAAGCTATCTTGCTAGGCGGGATGCCATTCTATGAAGGTGACCCACTTCTCCCAGTTTAGCCCACGTCTGTCTTTCTACCCTCAAGCCATTTTACTTTATTCACGGATTTAACCTGCTTCCTGTCCTCAAGGATGGGGTATGTTCCAAGTTAGAAAAAGGTCTTTTATTTTTCTTGTACTTGCCAGTCTGTTTATCCGACGCTGCTTTCGTTCATTGGCGTAGCGAGTAGTGACTGTAACGAAAAGACTATTTGCTATTGTCTCTCATATTCTGTATGTCGGATAAACCGCCGTCAAATAATCTGTGATGATTGCCAGCGTGTGGCCAACGTGAAGACAAAACCCCTTCAGCCCATCCCCCTTCTTGCTGAGAAAGTGGGGACCCCCCACCACCTTGTGTCTCCATCGCTGTACATAAACACTCACATGAAGCCATTTGCACGCCTAACGGTTGTGCGCCGGCATTCGAGTGTGTGCACAGGCATAGATATGCAATGTGTACGTGTAACGAGAGTGGACCTAACATCTTCGCTTTTTTTACATCTCCCCGCAATAGAGCTTCGGAGCTTTGCTATCGGTTGCTACGGTAACAAAGGCAGGAGTGAAGTGGCTGCAGCACCGGCGCGTAAGAGACAGTGAAAGGGAGAGAGCGTTTGCCCGTAGAGCTAATCACAACCTCTGATTGAACGTAACAAAGAAAACACATTTGGCACGCATATGAATGTCATCTCGAGGTCCGCATATTATAAACTTCCGGCACAAAAGGTCCCTTGATTGGCCCGCAACATCGTATCCGATGGATGGCTTTTCAAAAAGACAAATACTTATGTCAGCTGTGTCAATAGTGAAAGGTAAACATTGATCCAACCATTTTCTTATCCAGTTCGGGGTCACAGGTGAGCTGCGGTCCATCTCAGCTGAATTGGGGTGAGAGGTGTGGTATCCCCCCCTGGCCTGCTCGCCTGTCGAGACACAACCATTGTGGTTATTTTGCGGGATGGCGTTCACATCTAAAACAGCAGCCATTGGCACATACTTTTGGCGTTACG
This sequence comes from Hippocampus comes, assembly GCF_001891065.2. NCBI lineage: Eukaryota > Metazoa > Chordata > Actinopteri > Syngnathiformes > Syngnathidae > Hippocampus > Hippocampus comes. The sequence goes on from NW_017806235.1 coordinate 1,981,941, forward strand.
TTGGTTTGGATTCTAAGAGGAACCGCTGAGCTTTCCCAGATTTATGTATCATCATGGACGGTAATTCGTGGCCACCTGCAGGAAGCGACGAAGCACTTGTGTCTCTTGGTTTGCAGGATGGAATCCGATTGATCTTGTTCAGCTGCCTTGTACAAAAAAAAAAATAATAATAAATCACATTCAACAAGCACTTATTTGATGGGATTATCGGTACTGTAAATCTGATATCCATCAGGTTGTTGACACCTTAGATTAAACATGATGGACATTTCAAAATTCTCAGCGTGCCGCTTCAAGAATTCCATCTCCATTATGGTGATAAGAAGTGCCCGCCGGACATCAGGAAACGGTGCTTGTGTCCCAGCTGTTGAGAAACAAGAACCCGAGAAGGTGTAAACAGGTGACCGCGCCGCTTCTGACAACCTGCTGAAAAGGTAAACATTGATCCAACCATTTTCTTATCCAGTTCGGGGTCACAGGTGAGCTGCGGTCCAGCTCAGCTGAATTGGGGTGAGAGGTGTGGTATCTTCCCCCCGCCCCGGCCTGCTTGCCTGTCGAGACACAACCATTGTAGTTATTTTGCAGGATGGCGTTCACATCTAAAACAGCAACCATTGGCGGATACTTTTGGCGTTGCGTTGGTTTGGATTCCAAGAGGAACCGCTGAGCTTTCCCAGATTTATGTATCATCATGGACGGTAATTCGTGGCCACCTGCAGGAAGCGACGAAGCACTTGTGTCTCTTGGTTTGCAGGATGGAATCCGATTGATCTTGTTCAGCTGCCTTGTACAAAAAAAAAAATAATAATAAATCACATTCAACAAGCACTTATTTGATGGGATTATCGGTACTGTAAATCTGATATCCATCAGGTTGTTGACACCTTAGATTAAACATGATGGACATTTCAAAATTCTCAGCGTGCCGCTTCAAGAATTCCATCTCCATTATGGTGATAAGAAGTGCACGCCGGACATCAGGAAACGGTGCTTGTGTCCCAGCTGTTGAGAAACAAGAACCCGAGAAGGTGTAAACAGGTGACCGCGCCGCTTCTGACAACCTGCTGATCGGTTAATGATGCGGAATATTAGCAGGTGATTTGTTCATAGTTTGCTTGATGAGGCGAGATGACGCCGCCGAGATGTGTGCATCCCATGATAACCGTGTCAAGCGTCACGCCGTTAAATTCAATCACACACCCCAAACACGATCTGACGCAGACCGCATGACACGTTCTTCATTCTAACGGCTGGCTCGGGCTGCCTTCGCTTCATTTTATGATACTGGTTTTATGATCCTCACTGCAGCTTTGTTAAGTGCCTTTTCGGTTTCTTCAACAGAGCAGACCTGATTCAAAATATAAAAACACCGTTTTGCATTACACGGAGGGCCCTGATTTACTAAGATTCTAAATAGTGGCGTTGGGCGGGATCTACTGAGATTGCAATTTTTATTTATTTATTTATTTATTTATTTTAGTAAGATCCTAAATAGAGGGCACAAAATTGCGCGAAATCAACCGCTCTGCAGTTTTAGCGCATCCGGCACGGTCAATCCTTGCTGCGGCCACTCAGTGGATCATCCTCCACATCTGTGTGCGTGCGCAATCAAGTTTGCGCTGACCTTTACATGCGCAACATTACTCCCAAGCGGTGCCTGTGCTTGAACATGAAGAGTCTTCATCCTGGTCCTATCCTTCAGCTTCTACTCTGAAATGTTGCCCTTGACCCAGACCTAATGGTATACCTTATGGTTCGATGACTTCAGTCAATACACACTCTAATAAGGAGGCTTCGTCAATAATGTCCTGATGGTTTTTTTTTTGTGTGTGTGTGTGGGGGGTTGCACGAGTACCTTATTGTATGAGTGTCCATGTATGTAGAAGAGGAGAGAAGGCCAAATGTGATCTGACGGCGCGACTCCATAACCATCCGACGCCTAATCTCAGAGGAACACACGCTTCATTTGACGCCGTTTTAATTTCGCACGTCCGGCCCTCTCAATCCATTCAATGCAACGGAATTTCTTTTTTTTTTTTTTTTTTTTTTTTTTTTTTTTTTTTTATCATGATGCGTCAAATTTGGATCCCGCCCATTAAAATGGCCATGATGAAATGACAGCGCCAGAGCGGCCAATCCTGATGGCGAGTCAGATGAAAAGACTCCCCCTCAGGCTTCACCCTCTCTATCAGATATGGAGGAGGTTTAGAGATGTCAAACCTGCACTCTCTCGGCTAGAATTGGCCCTGGGGCGTGTGCGCGCGTGCATATATGCGTGTGTATGTGTGTGTGTGTACGTGCGTCCGCGTGTGATTATGTGTGTGTTGCGCCCATCCCGTCCCTGACGTCTTCAAACAGCTTGTCACTTCTGCAACCGCTGCAGGTGAACGTGCATCCTATTTATGGGTATTTGGTTTTTTTTTTCCATCTGAAAAATAATTCCTATCACCGTAGCAACAGTCACCCGCTCTTCTTTTCCAGAAAACGTACCCAAGTTACTGTTTATCAAACGCTGAGAGAGTTCGAAAGGTTACAATAACAGAGGTAGGCGAATTAGGAAGTAAGATGAATTGAAAAGAAATAAGTGGCGGAAGGTAGCTTTTCGGGTTGATTTGATATACCTGGATCATTTTTATTTGTCACACTCTTTCTCCAATCCCCGAGGTTTCTTTTTGATCATCAAACGGCACACGTTCCGCGATTTGAGCGGTGCTGCGGAGCAACAAAAGACAAAACCTCAAGGATTCTACTCCTGATGCTCTTCTCGCTGGTCTAGCTTTTTTTTTTCTTTTCTTTTCTTTGCTCCTCTTCATTTGTCCTCGTCCATTTCCGAGGCTTCTACTGTCAAAGCCAATTCAGTTTTACATACCAGCTGTTAAGATTACTCACAGGCATTCCACTGAAATAAATGTTTCAGAAATAGTATGTTTGCCTTGGACATTTTCGAAGGATTGTTAAAAGACACCAAAAGCAAAAGTCCTTGGATCGGTTCTTTACAAAATGGTACACAAAAACCACTTCCGAGAGAGAACATGAACTAAAGAGGGCATAAAAACGATGAGGACACAGATAAAAGTTAAATGACCATCATTATTATTATTGCCTCTATTCTTTGTTTTTTTACATTTTGCACAACTCTCATTTATTGTGCGTTAATCTAATTGTAACACGTATTTGTTACATATTTTGATGCAATTTTATGCTTTAGAAAACATTTATGTCTGAATTTTGGGGGGGTGCTTGGAACGGATTAGGGCATTTACATGGAAAACACGTCCCTACTGACAAAAATTTTCTAGTTAAGAAATTTCTTTCAGAACCAATGAATTTCGTAAGTAGAGGTACCACCGTACTATTTGTCACATTTTTCTAATCTATGTGTTCGGGAACTGCCCAAGTGTTTGTGCACGCACTGCACTTTTGCCCTGAGAAACAACCCATCCTACACACACATCTTCTTCTCCTCGTTTCTACCATTTCTACTCAGAAAGGGGAAGTTGCCCACTTCGGTGGCAGATTACCCCAAATAAAGCCTCCATATGTTCATGTAGAAGGACCATCAGCGATAGGAACATTACCGCGCAAAGTGCCTTTGTAGTCTGTGACTGGTTTTGTCCCGCGGTGTGTTTTATGGCTGTGAGAATCCTCTTCCATTTCAGCACTCTGACAATGGAGTGACATCTCTGACAATAGAGCTCTATTATACTCGAAAGCAACAATAGAAACACATCAGCTTCCGGCTGCCGGCAGCTTGGTGGCAGCAGTCACACCGCTGCACTTGTGACCCAGTCAGCACACATGCAAACATGCGCACTCACGCACAAAAGACACACCGGGAGTGGTAAAACTCTCTCAAGTAGAAGTACAAAAAAAAGGAGCCTGGTAAATTTACATTTATACGTACTAATTCAAATCCTGTCCTGAAAGATCAAGTGGAGTGAATTCAGAGATTTGCTGTGTATATTGTATGTGTTTGAAGGTGATTGCTGCTACACAACCATTTAGCACTCGGTTGTGAAGATCGGTTAAACTTAAACACACACGCTCTTTATGACTTGCAAACCCGTCCAAGTGTATTATTTGTTGGCAAATGTGCCAAAAAAAATGATGTTTTTTGTTCTCCTCTCTCTGACTTTGTTAACAGAGCATGTATTCTGCTGTCATGGCAACCGTGGGTCCTCTTCTCACATTTTTTCTCCTGCTGCTTCATTTGGCTGATGGCTCATTCCCAGAGGAGCCCAGTCCACTCAGCTACGTCCCTCTGGAGGGTACGTGTCCTTGTGTCTAGGTGTTCGTGCGTACGTGTGTGCGTGTGTGCATCGCATTGATGTATGGCCCTGTGATAAATGTGGAAATCGGGGGTCAAAAGTCCCAGTCTTGGACAGGGGCTGCATTAAAAATACACTTTTCACATATAAAGCTCACTTTCATGATGCAAAAGCACAAAAAAATTGGAGGAGGAAGGGAAAGCAAATAGAATCGGTTTGGATTTCAAGGGACACGTAAAGATGAAGGAAGTGAGAGACATTTTGGGGGGGAGCGAGAGAGAGCTCAGGTTAGAGCGAAAAATGGGAAGGAGACCTGAGGAGATGGATCACTTCATCACTTTCCCGCTGACCCGTAGTCAAGGACAATGAGACATTTTCCCACTCCGTCTCCTGGTGATGAGCGCTACCCGTGGTGGCGGCTCTCTTCCTCTTTGAAACTTCGGATCGCTCTCTTTCGGCCACTTCCTTTCTCCGTCTCGTCTGTTTTCTCTCATTAAGAGAAAGGAAGCGCTAATATTTTCTGACTACAATAACGATCGCAAGCTTGCTCTCATTAGAGCGGCCTCTAAATAAACACCAAGAGGATTTCAATGTATTTATGGGCAGTACTACACACTAGCCTGTGCTTTCGAACACAAAAGCAGCATGGCATCAATTAGCGTTTTATTCAATGGAGCTTTCAAGAGGCTGCTTGAAGCTCCGGCGCAGTTATTTTATTTGTCGCCCGTTTCAGTGGTGAGAAGGTATCCGGTGTTCCTGGGCAGAGCTCACCGTTCAGCACAGAGACAGGAGCTGCACATCCAAACGGTTCTACAAGTCAATCGAACACTCTACATAGGAGCCAGGTAACTAACGGCAACCGCCGCCAACTGTGTGTGACTGATGCGCGAACGTTTGTATTTTTCATTTGATGCGTTCATCTGCTGTCTCTGTAAGACTTTTTCTTTTTGCTCTAGTTAGAGTGGATTAAGGAGATTTGGACACTTAATTCGACTTACATGTCATATAGTAAAATGACACAATAAATTTAATTTTTTTAAATGCCTTTACAAATAATGTTGGGTTTTTTTGGGTGGGAATGTGTGCAGGTGTACCTAATGAGTAGTCCAGTGAGTAATACTAACTGTGTTATGTTCTGCGTGACATTTAAATACAGTATTAGGCATTGTCATGCGAACAGGCCCCTAAGTCAACTTAATATGGCTTTTATTTTTATCCTGAGACAAAAAAAAAAGTACGGTACTTAAAAATGAGTGCAAATACATTTTACATGCTTGTGCCCCTTAGGTTGTTAAATTCAGCAATTAGTACATCTTGTTTTCCCTAGATGTTCATGGGAAGCGCTAGTTTGTTTTGGGAGGGTTTGTTTGTTTTTTTCCAACTGCTTCATGGGCCTCTAGTTAACATTCATCAAAACAAAATGTGAAAGGCAACAATCCAATGTAGTATGAAGCATCATCCTGTGATTCGTGAAAAACACTCGGCGTTGTGAAGGACAAACCACGTTAGACCACCTTAAAAATAAATAAAAGCACAGAAAAGTGCCGATGCCTTTTACACCCAGTTATGTTTTTTGTGTGGTTGTAGAGATGATTTATACCGGGTGGAACTGGACAACATGGCAGGTGATGAGATGTTCTACAGCAAGGTAATGGTTATTTTGTTACACGCTCACCAAAGAATGATCATTCATAAGCATGATTTTGCGATAAGTTCTGACTGTTTTCGGCAGAAACGGACATGGGAATCCAACAAAAACGACATTCGAGTGTGCCGAATGAAGGGGAAACATGAGGTATTGTGGTGAGACACAGACATGTATCAACACCATCTGCGTGGACACGCGACACAGCTGTTACCTTGTTTATTTTGCGCGTGAATTCATGTTAACGAACAACCGGCTCCTCACGTCATTTAAACAAAGATCAATGAAATGAAATGCTACCCTGAACTAAAATCAAAACCTCCCAATAGACTTGAAAGCTCTTTTTTTTTTTTTTTTTTTTTTTTTTTTTACCAGAGCCTTTGGGACAGATGGAAAAGTGTAAAATACAGAGGGAAGATCATTAATCATACAAAAGAAGATTAAGTGGGATGGTGGGAACGGGTTGTGACGTCTTGCTAAAAAAAGCGGCAAGAGAAAATTGTTTACAGGATAGAACAGCGATTGAAACATTGCTTCAGGGAGGTAACAATAAATGAAATAAGATGAGGCAGAGCACTGTAGATAGTGGCGAGTCATGCATTTGGTAGCTGGGCCTACTTGCTTGACTCGAGCCACCTCTTAATACCACCACTATCACGTCGCGTCCACTATGTAAAAAAACTTGAGTCCCTTCATTCGTAACAGAGGTTACTCAACTGCGAGTTGGTATTACTCGGCTCATTTCTACCACTACATTGCGCAGTTAGCTAGCTAGCTATACCTGTACTCAGACAATGCAGCTTCCCTGGATGCCACAATTTACAAAACATATTTGTGTCGTTATTTAAATTCCCAAGCAAGGAAGTAATGTTACGCACCGGCATGAAACAAATATTAGAATCTAGAAATAATGTTATGAGCTTCTGATAGTGTTTTGGCTAGCAGAGAAGGCCTTTGCTGGCCTGACTATTCACCACTCGGTAGGAAGGGATGAGGATGTTTTCCTGGATGAACAAACATTAAATCGAAAGAAGGAAAGTAAACCAACAAAAAGAAGGTGTCAGAGGTAGAAGCGCAATCGCAAGCATGAATGTGTCGACTCAGTAACTGCATTGATTTTGAGTGGCACACACAAGACGACTGAGGCCATTGAGCTAGCTTCAAGGTCAACTCAACACATGCCACTGCGCTCATATTTTTCAGCTTTAGTCATGCGAGTCATGCATGAATTCCTTTTGAGCGATTGCATTTGTTGCCGCTGTGTTAAAGAAAATAACGATTGGTTTCGAAAAATATTCAGGATGGGTTGTTTTGAATGGGGATTCAGCGAAATAAGAAAAAAATTAAACTCAGAATGGATGTTTGTGTTGACTTATATTAGATGAGCTGCGAGGCTTTTTCACAGAAGCAGGCGGAAATAAAAAAAAAAAAAAAAGAAGCACGGGATGATTTAGTATCGTATCCTGAGGCACCTTATTGGAATGGTGTTTGTTGTAGTTATGAGAAAAATATTTTACAGCAAGGGAAATGTTGAAGGGATACACTCTCTGGCCAGGTTGCAGTTGTGTAGCATTATTATTATTATTTTGGCCATCTTGTGTAGCGAGATAAGGAAATGATTGGAAACACCTCTTGGGCTGATAAGTACCTTGCATTGGATCTAATTAGGTTGCGCCAGTGTGTGTACGTTTACTGGTCTGTTAGTTTAGCTTATAGTACAAAGACTGGGGAGGGAAATTTGTATGGAGTCCTCATTAATCCATCTTTTTTTTTTCTCCATGACTCGGCACAGGTGGCAGCAGCGTAGTTGTCTCTCCGTTAAAAGGCTGGTTTGATCCACATTGTACGCATGCTTTCCAAGCCGTCTTCTGCTACGCATGTTGAAAGTTTAATTTTGCTCCACCGCTCCTTCAAGCCTTTTAATAGTGTTGTAAAATCACAGAGGTTAGACGTGTCGAGTTTCATCTTCCCTAGTCGTCTCATTAATTTCGGCTCCATCAACAGCCCTCCACCTTGAAGACAGCTACAGAGTGTGGCTGAGAGTGTTATTTCCTCTCGGGATTCTTTTTAAGATTTGTTCTCCACACTCCGCCGTCGTTTCTGCAAGAGGTGACAGAAGTACTCCCACTGTGTACTTAAGTAGGAGGAAAAGATGGTGGTAAAGGTAAAAAGTAGAAGTCCTGATTCGAATCCCTTGCTTGAGTAAAAAACGAAAAGGAAAACCTCACTTTTAATGTTATTAATATAAAATAACAATGTTGACTTGACCACTGGTTGCCTGTGCACTTGAGCTTATTTGAGGGTTCTGCTGTTTGTTTTCAAATCTCAAAATGATCTTAACCTGCTGACCACCTGCTAGTGTCTGTCTTGTTGTGTCACAGTTTTTTTGATTATGTTCAATTGTCTTATGTTTTATGTTCGGTGTTTATTTATGTACAGCACTTTGTTTCAGCTGTGATTGTTTTTAAAGCGCAGTATAAAATTGCTGACTAACGTCGGCTCAGGCCACGGAATCTGAACTGACAAACAAACATGACAACTGAAAAACTATACCTTGCCTGTGTGTGTTTTGTCAGACGAGGTAAAGCATATTTGAAAGCCAAATTTTCAGACTAGCGCAAGACACAGCGCACTCACGACAAGTCATTGTTGTAGCGAACATGACAGCTAACAGCTAAACTATTCTTCAAAATGGGGCCAATGATGGGGAATATCGCACTCCTGCGCATCTGTCGCGTCCTCGCCTTTAATGCTCCCTTCGCCGTCATGACGCTGCTGTCCCCAAGATCTCAATGAATCAAAATCTCAACATCATGTCATCATTGGGAAAAAAATAAGAAGCCTATTTTCATACACCAAGGAGGAATAAGTCCAGATAAACGTTATCAAATGTGGTGTCGGGGAAATAAACACACGATGCGGTAGCTGTGGGAGTCAGGAATCAACGCATATATCTTTACAGGTGACATTTTATCTCATGTACAAGGGCGGCAATCACCCTTGAGGTAGGTGGCAATCACCTTTCAGGCAGGTGATAAAAAAACGGTTCGTACCAGTCCTATGCCAGTAGTTTATCCTGACCTCGTCTAACCGAGCCCAAGTGAAGAATTAGTTCCTTCTCTAATATACCGTATTTTCCGCACTATAAGGCGCTTCGGAGTATAAGGCGCACCTTCAATCAAGGTTCAAGGTTCAAGGTTCAACTTTATTGTCAAATATGCATACATTGACATGTAGCATGGATGAAATTTATTTCTCTCAATCCTCAGCAAACAGTGAAAGACAATGTAGTCTAAAACAGGATAAACATATAGACGATATATACAATAAAAGACGATATATACAATAAAAGCAGCATAAAACAATGGCACTTGAGGCTATTGAGGATAAAAGTGACGTAGTGCATTGTGCTGTCGGGGAAATAAACACACGATGCGGTAGCTGTGGGAGTCAGGAATCAACGCATATATCTTTACAGGTGACATTTTATCTCATGTACAAGGGCGGCAATCACCCTTGAGGTAGGCGGCAATCACCTTTCAGGCAGGTGATAAAAAAACGGTTCGTACCAGTCCTATGCCAGTGGTTTAGGGCTAACCTCGTCTAACCGAGCCCAAGAAAAGAATTAGTTCCTTCTCAAATATACCGTATTTTCCTCACTATAAGGCGCTTCGGAGTATAAGGCGCACCTTCAATCAAGGTTCAAGGTTCAAGGTTCAACTTTATTGTCAAATATGCATACATTGACATGTAGCATGGATGAAATTTATTTCTCTCAATCCTCAGCAAACAGTGAAAGACAATGTAGTCTAAAACAGTATAAACATATAGACGATATATACAATAAAAGACGATATATACAATAAAAGCAGCATAAAACAATGGCACTTGAGGCTATTGAGGATAAAAGTGACGTAGTGCATTGTGCAATGTGCAATATGCAGATGACGGATAATGAGGGGAGGGTCATAGTCTGTGACAGGAGGCAGGGGTCGGGCAGAGGCAGAGGGTGGGGAGTTTGGGCAGAGCACGGAGGGAGTTGAGTCTCCTGACCGCCTGGTGGAAGAAACTGTCTTTGAGCCTGCTGGTTCTGGCACGGAGACTTTGCAATCTCCTTCCCGACGGCAGCAGGCTGAAGAGGCTGTGGGATGGGTGTGTGGGGTCGCCTGCGATCCGGATGGCATGGCGGGTCAGCCGGGAGTAGTAAATGTCCACGAGTGGGGGCAGAGAGACACCAATGATCTTCTCAGCTGTTCTCACGGTGCGCTGCAAGGTCTTTTGGCAGGACACAGTGCAAGCACCATACCACACAGTGATACAGCTGGACAGGATGCTCTCAATGGTGCCTGTATAAAATGTCTGCATGATGGGGGGCGGGGCTCTTGCTCTCCTCAGTTTGCGGAGGAAGTACAGGCGCTGGTTGGCTTTTTTGGCCAGTGATGCGGTATTGTGGCTCCAGGACAGGTCTTCAGAGATGTGCACTCCCAGGAACTTGGTCAAGCTTCATCAAACAACCGGACAACCCAATGTCCAGCATGTATTTTACTTCCCGAAGAGACTAGATGTAAATACCACGAAATGAAACCTGAGATGGCGCCCAAATGTCTTTCTTATACTGTACAACAGAAACAAAAGGAATCCACCTTTCGCGTTCCAAAACTTTTGTCGAGGACTGTCGAAACTGCGTTGCTTCCCACCACTGCTCTTCACATTAACACGCCGGGATCTGCAGCTGATTATCAGTGAACCTGTGGGCCTGCCGGGAGGTTGCGGATGACTCAACGATGCAGGCATGTGTACATTTACAGAACATGACGTGGTCTTTATCCTCAACGCGAGAGAGACTGGATAACGACCAACCATCTTATTCTTTTTTTTTTCTTTTTCATCATTCGTTCCTCATTCCGCTACGAGACAAGGTTACGAGGGGAAGGGCTGGGGGGTTGATGGACGCTGGCCGGGTTCCCGACCTGAGCCCGATATGGTCATGTATTCTGTGGAAGAGCCCGAATCGATGGCCGATGCATACTCGCTGGATCAGGCCCTGCCAACTGCGAAACAGCGCTTTGGATATTTTTAACTGTGGTCCTAAAACATAAAATAAACACTGGTTGACAAGTCCAAACGCAGCGGTTGAGCAATCAAAGCGGCCGATTCTACGACTCTGAGAACTTTAGGA